>NW_024543069.1:40195000-40625000 GCF_018167655.1 Microtus oregoni | reverse complement strand
AGCACCGCTGTGGCACTATCAGGGAGGATTCCCTCAGCAGGGCTTGGGGAGGAGCAGGAGACATGCGGAGGATGGGGTCAGGGTCCGGGAGACGGTCTGGAGTGGGCGTGGCTGAAGGCAGATGTAGGGGCACCATCACTCTGCTTCTCCTGGTGCTCAGCCTCACGTGTGCTTCGCTTGCCTCTCTCCAGCCGTAGTCACGCAGACAGCTCTTTAACAGACTTCCTTCTTGGTAACAGAACACACCATAAAACACTGGAATGGATGTTTTTCACTAAATAATACATTGTGAATGTTCTTCCAGTCAACAGAGAGGGATCTAATTAGACTGTTTTTAAGGGAACTGAAATGTCATAGTGCGGATGTAGTACGGTTTTAGAAGAGGGTTTTATTTAGGTCCTTTGATCCCATCCCTATATCCACGTACGTGGCGCCTGCACCACCTGGAACCACTATTGGGCAAGGGTCTGGAGAGTAAAGAACACAAAGAGACGCGGGTCACTCTGGAAGCAACAATGCCAATTTTATTAGGTTCCAAGGCAGCTTATATAGTGCCCTCCTTGACTAGTGGCCACACCCAAGGTCTCAGGATTTTCCACTGCAAGGCCACCAGAAACCACTTCCTCGTTATCAGGAACTCATTTGAGGGTTCCATGCTCAGAGCATAGCAAAGAAAAACAAGTTGTTGACTGAGGCAGGCAAGGGGTCATAGAAAGTTCAGGGTCTGAGGGTCTGCGGCTCCCAACACACTTAAGCCCCTCCACCCTTAATACAACCCACTTTCTCTTCCATATCAACAGTCCTACTAACCTTCTGAGCCTTCTCCCTTAGAGACAACTTCCCCTCCCATGGTCCCTCACAAATTTTCTGGTCTACACATACCCAGTCCCATATAATATATATATACTCAAAGTTATAATAGGCACATAAGAGAGAATGTGGGTATATTTTTCTCACCTCACTTAATACCATAATGTCCAGTCATGTTTCTTCAGCCACATTCTGTTAAAGAGTCACACCGTCTGCATCTATTTTCTCTTGGTATCCATGCCTACCCTGGCTTCCTGTTAGATACACTACTGATTTTATTTACATAGAGAAGGTGTATGTGTTTTAGTGTCAGTAAGTCAATTATGTGACCAATGTTAGGTGTTTGCCTGTGGCTCTCGTGCACACACAGCCTTTGTCCGTTTTCACAATAGCTTTCTTCTACAACAACGATTCTTAGGAATCCTTTGGTATTAGCCCCTTTTGGCTTTCAGGTTTGTAACTAACTAACATGACTCCTTTTCTTTTTTAATCTTCTTTTATCAATTGTAATAATCCTAAAAATTCCATAGTTATGTACTTAATTTAATATAGTTCTTTGATGATTTTTAAGCATCTAATGAACCATTTTTTCTATAAGCAACTGGTTAAAATATTTTTTATCCTATATGTCCATAGCATGTGACATTATTTGTACATCTTTCTATAAGATAATAGTTTGTTTTATGCCAACTTTTTTTTTTTGGTTAGATTGAAGAGACACTTCCCCCTTTACTGAAAATAGGTTACTTTCTAATACATTACAGTTTCCCCTCCTTAACTCTTCCCAGTTCCTCCCCAACTGCCATCTGGATCCATTCTCTTTCTGTCTCTCATTAGAAAAAAAATAGGTTTCTAAGAGATAATGACAAATTATAAACTATAAAATACAATAAGATAAAACAAAAAAAATCACATCAAAGTTTGACAAGGCAAAACAACAGAAGCCACAAGGCACAAGAATCAGAGACCCGCTTGTTTACATACTCAGAAGTTCCATAAAAACACTAAAGTGGAAGCTACAAGGACCTCATGCTGACCTTTGTCAGCTCTGTGTTTGCTGTTTCAGTCTCTGAGAGTTCGTATGAGCATTGCTTGATTGATTTAGAGAGCCTCGTTCTCCTGGTGTGCTCCATTTTCTCTTTTTAGCCTCCTATTCTGTGGTGTATCCTGAGGGCTAAGGGGAGGAATTTCATGGAGACATGCCATTTACAAGCTGTGTGTTCCAAGGTGTCTCTCTTTCTCCCTCCCTCCCTCCTTCCCTCCCCCCTCTTTCTCTCTCTTTCCACACACGTCTGTGCGTGCGTGCGTGCGTGTGTGTGTGTGTGTATGTGTGTGTACTGTCTGGCTGTGAGTCTCTGTATTTATTCCCACCTATGGCAGGAAGAAGCTTCTCTGATGATGTTTTAGAGCACTGATCTATAAGTATAGCAAAACAACATTAAAATTTTTGTGAAATATTATTTTAACTAAGAAAAGATGTGCTATATTTGTTTATGCAGCAGTATGTTATTTTAACTGTGTAAGTCTTTTACTTTTTATTTGTTTAATAATATAAAGATTGTGTTTAATTATGTAAAGATATGTTGCTAAAAAAAAAAAAGCCAGAAATGAGCCTAAGCTAGACTGAACAATCAAATAATAAGTCTCTATGTCATGATTTGGGGAGCTGGTTGGTGGCCAAAAACGTAAAGGCCTGGTATAAAAGTAATTTTATCTCTAATTTTTGTTTGTTTGCTTGTTTGTTTTTAAGACCAGTAGTATTTGGTTTTAGGTCTCTGGTTCTTGGTCACCCATGCAGTTGGGTATGGGTTCCATCTCTTGAAATGGGTCGTAAGTCAAATCAGATGTTGGTTGGTTACTCCCATGCTTTGTGCCACCATTGCCCAAGCAGACTTTGACAGAAGGACAGCATTGGAGATCAAAGCCTTTGTGGCTGGTTTTGTGTGTACACTCCTCTTTTGATAGTCAACAGAGTATCTTCCAGTAACAAAGACACTAGAATGGAAGAGTGGCAGAACCATCTTGTTCAGTGAGTTCTGTGTGTGTTGTCTTATGAAGCCTTATGTCAGTTTCCTGAGAGCAACCACTGTCTTTTTTAAATTTTTACTTAAAAATAAAATTTCCACCTCAGTAGTCCTCATTGTCCGCTCTGTTCAGAGAGTCCGATTTTATCCCAGGCTTTTCCAGACCCAGGCCAGCTGGCCTTGGTGAGTTCCCAGTAGAACATCCCCATTGTCTCAGTGTGTGGGTGCACCCCTTGCGGTCCTGAGTTCCTTGCTCGTGCTCTCTCTCCTTCTGCTCCTGATTTGGACCTTGAGATTTATGTCCAGTGCTCCAATGTGGGTCTCTGTCTCTGTCTCCTTTCATCGCCTGCTGAAGGTTAATATTCAGGAGGATGCCTATATGTTTTTCTTTGGGTTCTCCTTATTTAGCTCCTCTAGGATCACTAATTATAGGCTCAATGTCCTTGGTTTATGGCTAGAAACCAAATATGAGTGAGCACATCCCATGTTCCTCTTTTTGGGTCTGGCTTACCTCACTCAGGATAGTAACTCAAGAACAATGGCAATGGGTTTCTGATCCTACTGCACGCACTGGCTTTGTGGGAGCCTAGGCAGTTTGGATGCTCAACTTACTAGACCTGGATGGAGGTGGGGGTTCCTTGGACTTCCCACAGGACAGGGAACCCTGATTGCTTTTCGGGCTGAGGAGGGGGGGACTTAATTGGGGGAGGGGGAGGGAAATGGGAGGCGGTGGCGGGGAAGAGACAGAAATTTTTAATAAATAAATAAATAAAACATCAACTGCAAAAAAAAATTTCCACCTCTTCTCCTCCTCCCATTTCCCTCCCCCTCCCTCCTCCCCCTCCCTCCACTCCTTTCCCCCTCCCTCTCCAGTCCAAAGAGCAGTCAGGATTCCCTGCCCTGTGGAAGTTCAAAGTCCTTCCCCCTCCATCCAGGTCTAGGAAGGTAAACATCCAAACAGACTAGGCTCCCACAAAGCCAGTACATGCAGTAGGTTGAAAACCCAGTGCCATTGTCCTTGGTTTCTCAGTCAGCCCTCCTTGTCTGCCACGTTCAGAGAGTACGGTTTGATCATATGCTCCATCAGTCCCAGTCCAGCTTGCTTTGGTGAGCTCTCATTGGATCAGCCCCACCGTCTCAGTGGGTGGGCGCATTCCTTGCGGTCCTGACTTCCTTGCTCATGTTCTCCCTCCTTCTGCTCCTCATTTGGGCCTTGGAAGCTCAGTCCAGTGCTCCAGTGTGGGTCTCTGTCTCTAGCTTCATCCATCACCAGATGAGGTTCTATGGTGATATGCAAGATATTCATCAGCAAGGCTAAAGGATAGGGCCATTTCAGGCTCCCTCTCCTCAGCTGCCCAAGGAACTAACTGGGGACATCTCCCTGGACACCTGGGAGCCCCTCTAGGTTCAAGTCTCTTGCCAACCCTAAAATGGCTCCCTTAATTAAGATATATACTTCCCTGCTCCCATATCCACCCTTCCTCCATCCCAAACCATCCCATTACCTCAAGCTCTCCCCATCCCGTTCTTCTCACTTTTTTCTCCCCATATCCCTTTACCCTCCCCACCCCCAAGTTTCCAATTTTTGCCTGACAATCTGTCTCCTTCCAATATCCAGGAGGATAACTATATGTTTTTCTTTGGGTTCACCTTCTTATTTAGCTTCTCTAGGATCACGGATTATAGGCTCGATGTCCTTTTATGGCTAGAATCCACTTATGAGTCACCTTTCACGATAGCCACAAATAGCATAAAATATCTTTGGGTAACTCTAACCAAGGAAGTGAAAGATCTATTTGACAAAAACTTTAAATCTTTGAAGAAAGAAATTGAAGAGGATACCAGAAAATAGAAGGATCTCCCTTGCTCTTGGATTGGGAGGATCAACATAGTAAAAATGGCAGTTTGACCAAAAGCAATCTATAGATTCGATGCAATCCCCATCAAAATCCCATCAAAATTCTTCACAGACCTTGAGAGAACAATAATCAATTTTATATGGAAAAGCAACCACTGTCTTGACAACAGCCTGGATCAATTGAGGATTTCCATGGAACCCCTTTGGCTTAATTGGACATAACTCAGTTTCATTGCCTGAAGCTTCAGTTAGTCACAGGACAGGGCCAGTTGGGAGACTCCTTCCTAATTTTAGGGATTACCACTACATTTGGTTCCATGTACCCCTCAAAATTCTAGCTGTTTCTCCCCACATTTCCTTCATTCACCCCACCCCCATACTTCAGTTCTTGTTCTTCTTGCCCCAAGTCAGCCATAAAATTTATTCTATTTCTCCCTGTTAGAGAAATTAATAAACTATTATAGTTCTTAAACACTAACCATTTGAATTTTCCAGAAAAATGACACCATTCTTCAAAACTGTAGCAAAAATAATCCTATTCTTCGTTAAAGCCATAGCTATCATGCTTTAGTTCAAATTCTGCTATACAAATTGAAAAGGTTTTCAGGAATGTCATTTTCTGGGTTGAAAACTTTTCAATAAAAGGCAGAACTAGAACACTGATTAAAACATGACTGTTATTGAACTCAATACTCATAAATTTCTTCTATTATTTACATGAATACTTTTACTCATTCATCAAACACAAATTGACTATTTACTATTGCCAGGTATATTATAACTTGTATGTGTCCCAAAGACTTTGGTTCACTACCCTACAGAGCTAATGTTCCGTCAAAGAGCAGTAGGACCCAGGTTCAGTACTGGCAGACAGAAGAGTCATCTCTGCTTCTGGCAGAACAGAGACGTTTGAGAGAGTTCATCAAAGGATAACAGTTTGAGCGAATCTTAAAATACAAATAAGAGTTCCTCTTTGATAAAAGACAGAAGGACATTCCAAACAGCAAAAAGGACCCAAAGCACACATAGTATTCTACACTCCTGGGTGTCAGGTCTGAGCCTGAACTGATACAATGTGGTTTTGGATGAAGGTGGACCACTGCTGGCTACTTATTTACCATGGCTATTTCAGAATTCCTAAATTAGTTATGAACATGTAAGTGAGATCAAAGCAATTTATACACAGATGCTGCAATTACAGTTCAATTATAGGTGAAATTAAAATGGTTAGATATAAGTATCTACAATAATAAGACTGACATAAATTTGATATCAAAATTTTGATTTAATAACTCTCCCACAAAATAACTGAATCAAGTGAACAGCATAAAAATTTATCTATTTATCATCTAAGTGGTGATTTATATGAAGAACTCAAACACCACCAAGTCATATTATGCACGTCAGTCTTCAACCTGAGCTAATTTTTACAGAGAAAAGCTTTACTGTGACTCACGTCAATGAGGTTCGTTTCAGCACTATATGGAGGTAGTGCCTTGTGTTGGGGAGATGTGGCAGGGGTAAAATCACTGATCTCCTGGCCAAGAAGAAATGAAGAAAGTGGAAGAAGAGAGAGGAAGTTGGCTGGAACCTCAGTTCCTAGCCACCTAGAGACTCCACCAGTTCTCAGTCACTGCTTCCACATTTCCAGAGAGTGCCAGGCTGGCAGCTAGTCCTCAGAGCATGTTCTTCAAGAGGACATTTAATATCAATACCATAAGGCATAGTCCATATAAGATAATAACATACATATTTGGAAATCTGGAAGTTTTTGTATTACTTTTTTTCTAGAACAGTGGTTCTCAACCTTCCTAATTCTGATAGCCTTTAACACACACTTCGTCATGTTGTGGTGACCCCCAACCATGAAATTATTTTCAATGTTATTTCATAATTAAAATATCGCTACTGTTAGGAATTGTAATATAGGATATTCAGTATGTGTGATATTTGACCCTTTGAAGGGGTTGATGACCCACGGTTTAGGAAGCACTGTTCTAGAAGCAAAGTTCTGGGAAAGCTGAGTTTGCTTTGAGTTGGTCAGGTTATTCTATAGTTGGGATCATGGATGGAGTACACACAGTGCTGAGACGTCAGACTTGGAATAAATGTGATGCTCTCAGGAAAACAGCGTGCCTAGAACAATGCCGAGCAGCTCATAGGTATTTTTGTTAGTGAAATTTAAGACTAGCAAACTTATTTTAATGACTCTTATGTAGCTGCAGCTTTGTTAGGCATAACTTCTTTGCTTCTGGCTATAAATCTTAAATATTTTAGGTAAGAGGAGGAGGGGGACAGGAAG
Source organism: Microtus oregoni (assembly GCF_018167655.1). Taxonomy (NCBI): domain Eukaryota; kingdom Metazoa; phylum Chordata; class Mammalia; order Rodentia; family Cricetidae; genus Microtus; species Microtus oregoni. The sequence continues at coordinate 40,618,006 of NW_024543069.1, read as the reverse complement.
GGAGAGGAGCAAGGGAGGCAAAAGAGGAGGAGCAGTGGAGGAAGAAGAGGAAGAGGAGAAAGACTGAGAGGGCAGGAGGGTGAGGAAGAGAAGGAAGAGTGGGTCACTTCCATTACTGAGAAATCATGTATGGCTGCACTCAAGGCTGAAGACATCTCTTAGCTGTTTTCCATCTTCCTCACCTTTGGCTACATCCTACGACAAGTTCCTCCCTTCCTTCTCTGGCGATTCCAGCTGTAGTTTGTAGGAACTTGTGAAGCAAGCCAGCTCTTTCACCATATTCCAACCAACCTTCTAGGCTCTTCCTGAAGGGAGTCATCATGGCTGCTAATTTGTTTCTGGACCTATGTCACATAGTCCCCAATTCTTTAAAGAACAGAACTCTTACTTGAGTAAACCTAAACAGTAAGTGTTACAGAAGTTCAAACAGATGTTAATGTTTGGGATTATCCTGTCCAGCCGCCATAAATTCCATCTTTGAGTTTGTAATCTTCTTGCATTCAGTCTGTCAGACTACAATATGAGAAAGAGTCCAGGAGGAAATTAGTTCCACAGAGGTGGATGAAAAAGGAATCTTATCACAGTGTCTGCACTAAATGTTTGCATGCATTCACATTGATTTCAGGAATATTCTGTAGTAGCTCACATGCTCCTGCTCTCAAGGAGAGCAGAGAACTCTTCAGCTGAGTGGAAGAAACCCGCAAATGGAGATCTAGTAAAGGTGTGAGAGAGACCGGGGAAAGGAACATTTTTCTTGTATATAAAATGAGATATAAAAGTCGTGTGCAAATACATCTGGGGAGAAGGTGTGATCTCTAACATTGTTGAATCATAATTTGGAAGTGAAAATTCTTAACTGTTATGCAGAAGGAAGGACTGGACTATTAAAACTCTTCCAGATGGAGTCCTACTGATCCCACCTCACTCTTTCTTCACATTTTCAGCCTAGGATATGATTTTGAAGGGGGATGAAGAGGAAGGGGAAAACCAGCTATTCCAAGGGCATTTTCCTTTTGTTAGCCTCTCAGAGCAGACATGTGAAACTCTATTGCAGTCAAGGCATAGGTGGAGAAGCTGGTCCATGCCCTGCTCTTGTGGGCAGATGGACTCCGTAAAACCACGGGGAGAATGGTAATATCTGTGCACCTTTGTGTTGTGTCTCAGTTTGCCAGTGAATAAGAACATGAATGTTGGGCACTACGTTTTTTAAGATTTATTTTGTTTATGTGTATCTGTGTGAATATATGTGCACATATGCAGGTAACTGAGGAAGCCAGAAAGAGAGTGCCAGATCCCTTGGAACAGGAATTACAGGCAGTTGTAGACAAAATAAAAACAAAAGACTGGATAGATGGCTCAGTGGTTAAGAGCACAGGCTTCTCCTTCAGAGGCATGGAGTTTGATTTCCATACCTACACAACAGCTCACGGTTGTCAGAGTTGTCACTCCAGTCTCACATCTAACGCCCTCTTCTGGATTCTGTGGGTACTGCATGCAGGTGGTACACATACATGTAGGCAAAACACCTATGCACATAAAAGAATAAATAAAATGGAGGGATAGTCAAGTAAATGGCTTCAATTTTATAAAACAAAATGTCTGGGAAGGTCAGTATCAGAATTTTGTCTGTTGGGGAAAGAAAAGCTGCCAAGAAAAACAATGTTTCCCCAAAATATCTTCTAAGTTTTGTAATAAGGTAGGTAGACAGGGAAGAATCTTAAGATTCAACCATGTTCAACGCCGTGTTCAGTGAATTGGAATTGACCATGTATTTGCCTTCCTAATAAATGATGTGAAATTTCTTAAATATCCAGAATTGGGATGTTTAAAGATCAACTGCATTAAAAACACTAAACTGGCATATTTCTCATGGTGGCCAAATGAAAGAGTCAAATAAAGGATTTCTGGGGGATGAATTATAACAATAGTCTATCAGTCATCCCACAGACAAATGCTGCCCTCACTGGATGTATGGGTCCCAATGCCCAGAAGCCTAGAGAGGGCTCTATAAGTATACATACAGGGACACACACACACACTCACAGACAGACAGACAGACACACTCACAGCCAGACATACAGACAGGGACACACACACTCACAGACAGACAGACAGACACACTCACAGACAGACATACAGACAGGGACACACACACTCACAGACAGACAGACAGACACACTCACAGACAGACATACAGACAGGGACACACACACTCACAGACAGACAGACACACTCACAGACAGACATACAAACAGGGACACACATACAGACAGACAGACACTCACAGGCAGAGATACAGACAGGGATACACACACAGACAGACAAAAAGACAGACAGACAGACACACTCACAGACAGACATATAGACAGGGACATACAGACAGACAGACAGACACAGACACAGACACACACACACACACACACACACACACACACACTTACAGACAGACAGACACTAAATTGCTAGCCAGCTCTGGCCACCTTTAAAGCCATGGATTTCCTCTACTATAAAACACCCATAAATTATGAGGTAAAAGAAAGAGGAGAGCGGAAGAGCATTTTAAAGAGCACATGTGAAATGGTGTGAGCACATCGTGCCCAGCTCCAGACTCCATGGCAACCTGAAAAGAAGGAAAAGGGGAAATACACTGTTAGAGTCAGACAGTCTTTTTTCCAAAGATGTTCATATTTCGTTTTGCATGTATGTGTATGTGCCTGAGTATGACTCCCCGAAATGGAGTAACAGACAGTTGTAAGCTGCTACCTGGGTGCTAGGAACCAAACGTGGGTTCCCAGCAAGTGCAACAAGTGCTCATAACTTCCCCGCCACCTCTCCAGGACAGGTGGACATTCTGTCAGTCAGACAGAAACATACACTCATTTTTCTTGACTAATTTTGTAACTATTTCTTTCATAAGTCTCTATGATAGTGACATTTAATAAGACAATGGTTGTAGCTTTTGTATAAGATTTTACACGGCACTAAGAGGTCTCTGCAATGGGTCAGTGTGCTCCTGGGAATTTAGGTGTTTGCTATTTGTGGTCAGTGTTGGGATATTTCTGCTAGCATTCCTTCTGCCCATTCTCAGCGTCTTTGCCTTGAGAGGGCTCTAAGTGCAGATAATGATAATGATTAATATTGTTGTTATTAATATTGTTGTTATTTTGTAATGTCTCACTTATCACTGGGCTCCTCTTTCCTGAGCTGTCTTTCGGATGGTTTCTGTCAACAAACACTCAGCTTCATTATTTTCTTCTCTTGTGTCCACATTGCCATTGGTCCTGTACAATACATTTCTAAGTTTGTATATGGTATTTTCAGTTTTGTACTTTACACTTTAGAAGTGATTTCTTCTTAAAATATATTTATTTTTATTTTATTTGCAGTGGTGCTTTGCCTGCATGTATGTCTGTGTAAAGGTGTCAGATCTTTGAGTTACAGGCAGGTGCTAACTGCCAGTGGATGCTGGGAATTGAACTTGGGTCCTCTGGAAGAGCAGTCATGTCTCCAGTCCCTGAAGTGGTTTCTTAATCTTATCTAAAACCTCCCAACTCTTTTCCGTTCATTACATATTAACACATTCCTTATTCAGGAATCATGGCATCTGGTTTTTAGTTGGGTCCTTTTTCCGGGCTGGCTTTCTTTGTTCTATGTGTCATTAATTTTTATTCACATGTTTACAGACTTCTGATTTTATAAATTGTCACAACACATTGTAAAACACATTGATCTCACCCTAGGAATAACGTGGGTTTTTGCTTTTGTCCCATGAGTGTAGAGAACTTTGTGGTTTATCTCTGCAGGTTTATTTAAGTTTTGACCTTTATCCCAGTGCAAATTTCATAATTCTGGAGCTTCATTTGTGTTTCTAAAATGTAGTAAGACTGAGATATCTGCTGAAAGCCAAGGTCTTTGCTAACCCATCCTGCCTGACAACACAGATTCTCAACTGTCTCCTTTGCAGTGGGCAGACCCTGAAACACCAGCTCAGCTGCTTACTGTGTTTGTTCAGACAGACAGGAGTCAGAGAGGGCTGTCCTTGTCTTGTTGGGCCCTTCCGCGCTGTTCTGCTGCCCCGGTCAGACACAGTCCCTTAGGCTGCTCAATAGAAAGACCTTTGATTGTTGTTTCCTGCTATTTGTATTTGTAGATAATGTGTTGCTCTTTAGTCCAGGTTGACTTGGAACTTGGAGTCCTCCTACCTCACGCTTCCAAATGCTATGTTACAAATATGGGCTACCCCTCCCAGCTCAGATCTTATTTTCTTAAATACGCATTGAGAGTTACTGCTGAGCAGTGTGGACTTGGCACTGAAAACAGGGAACAGCCTTTCCCGGCTCGTTTTGTTCCAAATGATGTTGCCACAGCTTGCCAGATGTCCGAGGAAAATGGGCTCGCTCTTCCGTGAGCATCCATCACCCTGTCGACTAATTTCCCCAAAGGTTCCTGTATCAGGCTATGTCCCAGAAATGCCGCTCAGTTTCCCTTCTCCTGGGACCTGCGCTCTACATGTGGCTGCGCTGACTTTTCCTGCGGAACCTGATTATTTTTGAGCTTGGTGTGTTCAGAGGGGGATGAAATCCAGTTTAGGGGTACTTACCTGGGAGCAGAAACTGTAAATAAGCAGAGCAGCGGCCAGCAGAGAGGACAACGGGGACTTCTGAAGGGGTAGAGAAGGCTGTGGCCGTAAGGTTTACCAAGGGAGCTGGGAGTGTTCCTTGTCTTAGTCTGAGTATGTTGTAGCTCAAATTGTGCTGTGGGCTTTTTAATTTGTTCACTTTGTAAACATATTCACTTTCTCTGCACATTTCACAACTGAACTTAGTACATGGAAAAGGAGAAACAAAAAATGGTAGAACAAGCCTTTTTTTTTGTTTTGTTTTTGTTTTTTTGTTTTTTCAATATAGGGTTTCCCCGTAACTTTGGAGCCTGTCCTGGAACTCACTCTGTAGACCAGGCTGGCCTTGAGTTCACAGAGATCTGCCTTTCTCTGCCTCCTGAGTGCTAGGTTTAAAGGTGTATGGCCCACCATCCGACCTAACAAGACATTTGAAAGTGGTTTTGAGTTTCAATTCTGCTGTGTGGTGTAAGACTGGTGTGCTGTTTTTCAAAGGCACCTCGTTCAGCAGATACTGGAGATGAAGGTAAAGATGCAATTTGTTAAAGTAAGCTCTTTTCCATGGAAAAGCGTGTGCCTGGAGCCTGAGGTGGCTCATCTTGTCAATTTAGGTGGATTAGGAAACACCTCTGGGATATTAAAGCACACCTCTGAGTGTGTCGATGATGACATTTCGAGGGACAATTAGGATTAACCCCTTGATGGAGTCATTATATGGCGGCATTATTGGGAGGTGGTGAAGGGAGGAGATGGCACCCAGCTGGGGGACGCAGATCACTGGAGGAGAGGTCTGAGGGCTGTGTCATGCTCCGGCCTCTCTCCCCGTGCTTCTCTTCTCTGCTTACTGGCTATCATGCATGAGCAGGCCAGCTCTGTCCTGTCTTCCCCATCACGATGGGGGGATGCCTCCTAGGCTGAGTCAACACATGTTTCTATCTTTAAGTTCTGTCTTTGTCAGGTATCTCACAATGCGACAGATGTAATCAGGCCAGAGCCCGACTCATCAGGGTTCATCTCCCACCATCCCTAAAGTCTACTGTCATGAAGATGGGCAGATTATTGAATGGGCCTCAGTGTTAGTCTCTCCCCTTCTCAAAGAGAAAGAGAGAGACTTGCTAACTGCCAGTAGGGGTGTAGTCTCTCCTCACTACTCAGGATATTATTGGAAAACAGTCCAGGAGGCACAACATAAGCTCCAGAGCCATGCACACTGCATGGTGTGGAGATTGGGAGTGTGGCAGTAATTAATCACATGCATATGCATGTGCAAACAAAAGAAGTGTGGCATTTAATAGTGATGTTGCTATACCAAAGATTATGAAAGGCTAGCTCATATTTATCTCACAGAACTTGACTTGAAAATGCATGTATTCTAGAATATTTGGAGGACTTGATATGAGAGAAGGTGTACATACTTTATAGGGAGATGACTGGTTGCCAGGACCTGATGATAAGGACAGCATTATCTCCCCACTTAGATAGACCTTTTATCCATATCTAGCCTTTCTAATGAAAGTACATCTGCCTTAAGTACAAATTATTCTTTTGCCCCAGGTCCTGATGAATAATTTATAGTTATAATTTCTTACTCTTTTTCCTAAAGTATTATTTGACATAGCATACATAATACATACATACAGAACTCTTTAATGAGAATTCTCCTTTATTTTTTATGGAAAAGAACATGTTAAAACCCATTCCCTAGAAAATACTTCTCTGATCGTAAGTGTCATGGCAAACTGTCAGATCAGGCCCTACTACATTTGTCTTCAAGGGACCATACTTCTTGGCTATTCACACTGTGCACTGAATTGGGATATGATGGAAATCTCATGGCTTCTGTTTCTTGTCAACCCTGGTTACATGTCAATCTTCCCAGAACTTACTGAAAGAGACTGCTGTGGTGTGATTGTGACTATGCTCCTTAGGTTCCTGTATTTTGCCTCTTGAAATCTGGTTGTTGGCATTTTAGAGGCTACAGAGCCTCTAGAAACTCTGGTAGTGACTGATAATTTTGATCATGACTTTGTGTAGTGGTTTGAATCAAAATGGTCCCCAGAGACTCATCTGTTTGAATGCTTGTGCTCTAGTTGTGAAAGATTAGGAGGTGAGGCCTTGCTGGAGGATGTGTATCACTGGGGTTGGGCTTTGAGGTTTCTAAAGATTTATTCAAGTTAGTACTCTCTCTCTCTTCTCTCTCTCTCTCTCTCTCTCCTCCACTCCTTCTCTCTCTCCCTCACTCTCTGACTCCTGCTTGTGGATCAGGATATAAATTCTCAGCTACTGTTCCAGCACCATGCCTGCCTGAATACTGCCATGTTCTCTGTCATGATGGTTATAAACTCTAACTCTCTGAATCCATGAATCCCCAAACACTTTTCTTTCTATAAATTGCCTGGGCCATGGTGTTAGCGCAGCAATAGAAAAGTAACTAAGACAGAATTTGGTACTAGGGAGGGGAGTACTGTATGAGAGGCCTGATTATGCTATTTTAGGATGGACTATGAAAGACTTGGGGGAGTTTGGACTAGGTAAGGAGTTGAATAGTGTAAGTAGGGTTTAATGGGCCATTTGAGTAGTAGATTGGAAGATAACAGTGCTGAGAGCAATGTGGAATATAGAGGACCTGCTTAAGAGGGTTCAGAGGGAAACAGTATTAACAACTGCACTAGACAATTCTTGTGATATTTTGGCAAAGAATGTGGATGATTTTTGCTCTTGTGCTAAGAATCTGGGATGAAATTGAAGAGTTTGATGCTAATTTCGTTGGCAGAGGAGTGTTCAAGACAGCCTAATATTGGCAGTGTCATGTAGTTATTAATGATCACTCTTATGCTGATCTATAGTGGAAAGGAGCAAGAGGCAAAAAGAGATACAGAATACACAGAGGAGAAAATGAGCACCAGGAAATCTAATGCTGGAGCCATGGTTTGGGCTAAAAGAGATAAGGAGAAATAGAATAATGGGAATGATGCTCTTAGAGCAAGACCCCACTCAGCTAGTCTCCCAGCTTGTAAAAATAAAAGACCTTAAGAATTGCCTGTTCCTCAAGAGCAACAACAAAGGAAGGTTTATACAATGTAACCCAAGGAGGGTGCAGGTTTCCAGCCTAAGCAGTCAGCAGAACTTGGCAGCTTCCATTGCATGGCTCTGGCTTTAGAGTCATGAAATATCTAGGAATAATGGGGTATGGAATCTTCTTCCACAGCTAAGGATAGCGCTGAGCTCAGGCATGAGTCCAGAGAGTCCCTGCATGGAGGGCTGGAGAGGCTATTGTTGTAAAAGTGATGTCTGGATTGTATTGGAGACCTCAAGGAGTTGAAGGTCCAAGAGTCATGTACTATCTGCCAAGAAGAGCTACACACAGGGAGCAGAACCATCTTAAGAGAGGGAATTGTGTTTCAGTCAGTAAAACTGGAAGGGTAGAACTATCTAAGCCCTTTGACATTGAACATAGAGTCATAGGGTTGGGAGTTTGACTCACTCCACTTTGCTTTTGCTTTGATCCATTGTCTCCTCAGTATGCTCTGGTTCCTCCATTTTAGGATGGCAGTGTGTATTATAAGCCACTCTATGCTGGAAGTATATAATTTGCCTTTTCCTTTTATAGGGGGCTACAATTAAAAGATTACCTCATGTCTCAGAAGAGACTTTGGAATGTGAAATAGTGTTGAGACTATTGAAGTCTCATAGGCACTTTTGAAGTTTGACTAAATGGTTTCTACATTTTGATATAGTCGCAAGACTGTGGGAGTAGGGATGGAACAGAATGATTAGAATGAGAACGGTCCCCATAAGTGCACATGTTTAAATGTTTGTTCTCGAGCTTGTAGTGCTGTTTTGGAAGGATTGGGGTGTGTAGCCTTATTGGAGCAGGTGTGTCACTGAGGATGGGCTTTGAGATGTCAAAGGGCCATGCCATACTCAGTTAACTCTCTCTCTGCCTTGTGCCTGTGGATCAGGATGTGAGCGCTCAGTTACTGCCCACCTGGATACCTGCCTGCCTGTTGCCATGCTCCCCGCCATGATGTTTATGAGCTTTAACCCTCTGAATCCATGATCCTAGAGTTCCAGTAGAGTCTTCTTTTTTTTTAAGTTGCCTTGGTTGTGTTATCTACACAACAATAGAAAAGTAACTAGGACAATCTGATTCCAGAGAACCTTTAAACTTTATGAAGACTTTAATAACTCTTCCTTGGCCTTTTGTTCCATAGATATATTCTCATAATAAAATTTATAATTTTATATATAATTATGCATAATTTATGTAACATATAACATTTTATATTATAATCTTTAATTTTATAAAATATGTATATTTTATCCCTGTTTACATAAATATATTCTAATTTTTGTTATTTTACTATTAATTTTTTAGACATATGGGTGTTTTTGTCATCATGCAAGTCTGTATTTCACATGCATGTCTGGTGTATGTGGTATAGAACATTTTAGATATCTGGATCTGGAATTATAGACAGTTTTTAATTACCTACCATGCTGGCTCTCTGAATCAGACCCAGGTCCACAGGAAGAGCAACCAGTGCCATTCACCAGTGAGCTATCCTTTTAGTCCTTGCAAAAAGCTTCTATTGAAGATTTTTCTAATGAAGATGCGACTTCTTCACTGTACAAGCTCAACACAACCCCTTTTTTCCTACCACAATCAGGTTCAATACAACCCCCTTTCTTCCTACCACAATCAGGCTCAACACAACCCCTTTTTTCCTACCACAATCAGGTTCAATACAAACCCCTTGCCTACCACACTCATCAAGAACCCATGTTGTTATTGTTAAACCTTGAAATCTTCCTGAGCCTTTGTCATGAGGCAGATCTTGGTCTAAGCTTCATTCTTTCATGGTTTTGAATATTCTCCCTTATAATATCACAGCAGAAAATGTAGTAGAACCTTTGGTTCAAGTTATGTGTTCTATATATTGGGTAACTTCTAAGCGGGTTCTTGGCCCCATAAATCTAATGGTCTCCAAAGTGAGGATACTCTTCAATTACTCTATTTCACCTCTTTTGTCAACAACATATAGTGAACATAAACACATGTTCTTGAATTCACCAAATTAGCATCTTTTCCCCCCAGCTGTGTGTAATTTCTTCTCTTTCAGTGTTACCTAACTTCAGTAATAGGCTGGGGTGAAAATTCACTTCATAAACGAAACAAATGTTCATATTTTCCCCCCTCAATTTCATCTATTTTAATCCAAAAACTCTTTAGGGCGGAGATACACCAATTAAAACCACTGAAACACAGAAGAAGTACGGTTAATTAATCTACTCTGTGTTGAGCAAAGTGAGTCAGTAGAAAGAATAACCATTTCCTGTGCGGCATTTTCAATTACTCTCATGATTAATGTTTTAAATACTTTTGTGTCTCCTTTCATCCCAAAGAGAAATGCTGGTCTTTAAGAAAGGCCTCATTACAAGGAACAAAAACTGAACCCATTTGAATAGAAGAATGTATCTACATATCACTCTGTGATAAGGTTTTTATTATTTCCAAGTATCTAAAGAATTCCTAAAAGTCCACAGCAGAAGACAATTCAGTTTTAAAAGAGTCAAGGACAACAAATTTTTCTCAAGATGGACAAATTGCCAATGAACACACAGAAAATGCTCAAAACCACTAATCAATAGGCAAAAGGAATCAAAATCTCAATGTAGCACCATGACAGGCTTACTAGAATGAATCTAGTTTGTTTTTTAAGTATAAAAAATGTGTTCTAAGGATGTGGAGAAATTGGGTACTCCTTTCTTAGATTCTAACTGGAGTGCAATGTGTTATACATGTTGTGTACATAGTTCTTCAAAAGGTTAAGCATGGGATTGCAACATTATCTTGCAATCTTACTATTAACTTTATATCTCATCGAACTGAAAACAATCTAGATGTGATATTGGTACTCCAGTTGCAGCCTTAACCACAGTAACCACAGAGTAAAATATTCTAAATATTCATCAACAAAAAAGTGAACAAATAAGATATTACCATATTCTGTAGTATCTGCACATGGAATGGAGAATTATTAAGCCATAAGAAGGAATACAGTTCTCATGCCTGCCATGGCATGTACAACCCTTGGAAATATTATTCTTTTTTCCACTTAACTCTTATTTGCATAAATATGGGTATACATTAATGATGATTATTGTAAATTTTTATAACTTATTTTATTTTTAAAAAGAAAACAAACTACACTCCCTCCCCTCCTCCCATTCCCTCCACCTTTCTCCTACCCCAGCTCTCCATCCACTCCTCAGAGAGGTTAAGGCACATTGCTTTGAGGAAGATTCAAGACCCTCCCTATTATATATCTAGGCTGAGCAAGATACCCATCCAAAGAGAATAGTTTCCCCAAAAAGCCAGCACAAGCAGTAGGGATAAATTCTGGTGCCATTGTCAATGACCCTGCAGTCTGCCCCAGCCATACAAACATCACCCACATTCAGAGGGACTAGTCTGGACTTGTGCTATTTCCTTCCCTGTCTGGCCAGAGTTGGTGAGCTCCCATCAGCTCAGGTAAACTGTTTCAGTGGGTGTCCCAATCACGGTCTTGACCTCTTTACTTCTATTCTTACTCCTCCAACTCTTCAACTAGACTTTGGGAGCTTAGTCCAGTGTTCCACTGTGGGTCTCTGCCTCTATTTCCATCAGGTGCTGGATGAAGGTTTTATGATTACATTTAAGATATTCAATCAGACTACAGGGCAGAGCAGTTTGGGCACCCTCTCCACTATTGCTTAGGGTCTTAGAGGGGGTCATCCTTATGGATTCCTGGGAATTTCTTTAGAGCCAGGCTTCTTTCTAGCCCCATAATGGCTCCCTCAATCAAAATAGCTCTTTCCTTGCTTTCATTTCTGTCATTCCTCCATCTTGACTATCCTGTTCCCTCAAGTTCTCCTCCCACCCTCCTCTTCTCCCCTCCTGATCCCCTTCCACCTTCTCTTCTCCTCCCACCCATGCTCCCAATTTTGTCAGGTGATCTTTTCTACTTCCCCTTTTCAGGTGGATCTATGCATGTTTTCTTAGGGTTCACCTTGTTCCTTAGGTTTTCTAGGATTATGAACTATAGGCTCAATATTCTTTGCTTTACAGCTAGCATACACTTACGAGTACATACCCTGTTCATCTTTCTGGGTCTGGGATACCTCACTAAGGATGTTTTTGTCTTTCTAGTTCCATCTATTTGGATGAAAAATTTCAAGATGTCATTGGTTTTTTTTTACCGCTGAGTAGTACACCAATGTGCAAATGTGGCATATTTTCTTTATCATTCTTTGCTTGAGGGGCATCTAGGTTGTTTCCAGATTATGGCTATTACAAATAATGTTGCTATGAACATAACTGAACAAATGTTCTTTTAGTATGATTGAACATCTTTTGGGTAGATGCGCAAGAGAGGTATTACTGGGTCCTGAGGCTGGCTGATTCCCAATTTTCTGAGAAACCGCTCTACTGATTTCCAAAGTGGTTGTACAAATTTACATTCACTCTAGCAATGGAGGAGTGTTCCCCTTACTCCACATCCTAACTAGCATAAGCTATCATTGGTGTCCTTGATTCTAGCCATTCTAACTGGTGTAAGATGGTATCTCAGAGTCATTTGATTTGCATTTCCCTTGTGGCTAAGGATGTTGAACATTTCCTTATGTGTCTTTTGAGATTCTTCTATTAAAAATTATGTTTAGTTCTAACCCCATTTTTAACTGTATTACTGGGAATTCTGATGTCTAATTTCTTGAGTTCTTCATATATTTTGGAGATCAGTCCTCTGTATGATGTGGGATTGCTGAAGATCTTTTCCCGTTCAGTAGCAATGACATGAAAATTGGTTTATAACCATTTCTTCCCTTGGCTAAGTCTAGCCTAGATGTTAAACTATTTGGTCATATAAATAAGACAGACCACTGTCTTTTTTCTTAGAAAGGCAGAGGCAACATGTCTCAGCATTTATGAGCACACACCAGTCTTATGACCCAGGTTCAGTTTGCAGCACCATATTGGGTGATTCATGACTGCCTATAACTCCAGCTCCTGGGGATCTGGTAACCTCGTTTGGTCTCCATGGACACTGCACTCGCATGCACAAACCTAAACTCAGATACACACACATAATTAAAATAAATAATTTAAAATATTCTTCTAAAAAGAAAAGCAAGAAGAGAGGCTGGCAAGATGGCTCAGCAAGCAAAGGTATCTGCCATCAAGCCTCACTGCCCGAGTTCAAACCTTGGGACAACCATAGTGGCAAGAGAGCTGATTCATGGAAGCTGTCTTCTGTCTTCCACAACATGCACCTTGGCATTGTACACACTCACAACCCTCACACACATAATAAATAATTTAAAAAGTTTTCAAAGCAGGAAAGGACGGAAAACCATGAGCTTAGTGGGAATCTAAATGAAGAGAAGGAAGCTGAGATTGGGTGCTCCAAAACCCAACCAAAATGTGACTTTGCTTAACCTTCTGCAGTACTCACCCTTCATCAGGAACAGAACATCCAGAAGATTGAAGGCTGGCTTTGTTTGCTTGCTTGCTTGTTTGTGGTATTGGAAATTGAGTCTATGTCCTATGTCCTTATGCAAGCTGTACATTATTCCTCTAATATGATCCCCCAAACAGACATGAGTAAAATACAGAGAAGCCAAATCTTCCCATCTGAGATGCTCTAAAGGGAGTCATCTGTGGGAAGTGATCTGGAGCAATGTATGTATATATTATAAATATTGATTTTTTTTATTTTAAGAAAAGCTAGAGAGGCCTGAATTGCCAACCCACCAACCCTGGGAGCACTGAGTGACTGCAGGAAACACTGAGAGAATGAAACTGTGACCCTGACTCCATTTCGTGAAGCAACCATCTGAGACTTGGGCCCACTGGCACCTGGAAGAGTGATCACTGGAGGCTCTGCTCTACTGGTACCTGACAGAGCTTTCAATGGAGACACAGCCCCCAATTATACCAATTTCAGGAAGAGATGGGTAGACAGTCAGGTAAGAATACACTCAACATCATAAAGAACGATACACCACAAGAAACTAGTGGCTTTACAACAGCAAAACTGAATGAATACAATACAGATGAAGCAAAAGAAAATTATCTTAAAATAAATTTATGAAAATGATTGAGATCCTTAAAAAGGAAATGAGAAATTCCCTTTAAAAAGTGGAGAAAAACAAAAAATTGGAAGAAATCAACAAATTCCTTAAAAAAAACAAAAAAGTGAAATAAATTATTCAAGACTTGAAAACTAAAATAGAAATAATAAATTAAACACAGACCAAGAAAATTCTGGAAATGGAAAATTTGTATAAATGATCATGGTCCACAAAGACAAGCATAATAAAAGAGATGGAAGAGAGAATCTCAGGCATTGAAGATACAATTGAGAAAATAGATACATTGGTCAAAGAAAATGTTAACTTTAACACAAAATATTTAGGAAATATAAGACACCATCTAAAGACTAAACCTAATAATAACAGGGATAGAAGAAAAAGAAGTTTAACTCAAAGGCACATAAAATATAGTCAACAAAATCGTAGACGAAAACTTTCCCAACCTAAAAAGGAAATGCCTATGAAAATACAAGAAGCTTACAGAACAACAAAAAATAAGTCCCCTTGCCGCATAATCATCAAAACACTAAACATACAGAATAAAGAAAGAACATTAAGAACTGCGAAGGCCAAGTAACATATAAAAGCAGACCTATCAGAATTACACTTTTCAATGGAAATGATGAAAGCTAGAAGGTCCTAGACAGGCCTTAGGATGACACTACGAGACCACAATTCCAGCCCAGAGTACTATACCCAGCAAAACTTTCAATCACCATTGACAGAGAAAAAAAAGATACTCTATGACAAAACCAGATTCAAACAACAGCTAGCCACAAATTTAGCCCTACAGAAAGTAGTAGAAGGTAAAGTCCAACTAAAAGAAGTAAGTTACATTCACAAAAACATAGGCAACAGATAATATCAAGCAGCAAAACCAAAAGAAGGAAAAAACACACACAATACCATCATCAATAACAAAAACTAAAACATCAGTAACTAGCAATAGCTTTTCATTAATATCCCATAATATAAATGTACTAAATTCACCTATAAAAAGACACATACTAACAGATTGAATAATAAAACAGAATCCATCCTTCTGCTGCATACAAGAAACATACCTTAACCTTAAAGACAGATATCACCTCAGAGTAAAGGATTAGAAAAAGATTTCCCAATCAAATGGACCTAAGAAACAAGCTGGTGCAGTTATCCTAACATCTAACAAAATAGATTTCAAACTAAAATCAATCAAAAGAGAAAGAAGGTCATTTCATATTAGTCACAGGAAAAATCCATCATGAGGAAATGTCAATTCTGAACATCTATGCCCCAAATAAAATGGCACCCACATTTGTAAAACAAATATTACTACAGCTTAAATCATACATAAAACCCCACATACTAATAGTGGGAGACTTTAACACCCCACTCTCACCACTGGACAGGTCTGCCAGACAGAAACTTAACAGGGAAATAAGGGAACTAACAGATGTCATGATTCAAATGGACTTAACAGACATCTATAGAATATTTAATCCAAACATAAAAGAATATACCTTCTTCTCAGCAGCTCATGGAAACATCTCAAAATGACTGAATAACTGGCAACAAATCAAACTTCAACAGATACAAAAAAATTGAATAATTCCATGTATCTTATTGCATCACTATGGCTTAAAATTAGAATTCAACAGCAACATTAATTTCAGAAAGCCCACAAACACATGGAAATTGAATAATACTCAGCTGAATCACCAAAAGGTCAAGAAACAAAGAAATTAACAACCTATGTTTCCTAAATATACATCACATTTTAAAAATGAACCGCACAATCACAATACCTCAATCAAGAGCAGAAACACATATACATATAACAGAATAGACCTTAAAATCCAAATCAAAGCAAATTATTCATATCTATATCATATCCCCCTTTAAATGTAAAAGAACATATATAACAATATTTGGGAATATGGGTGCAGTTATTTCTCTCCAAACTGCTTCCTGCTGAATGGGGGCACTGTTATTTAGGTCTTTCATGATATAATCTGTGTGCTAGGTACATCTCAGTTACCAGTTGACTGAAGTAATTTTTTGAGGGTGTTCACAGCAACCTTTCAGGAGGGTGTGATCTATCATACCGTATTGAGACAGAAGCAATCCATAGGGTCTCATCCTCTGTGAAAACAAAAGAAGAACCTCCTTTCCAAAGCATCATATCCTTAGACGCAAATTCTGAAGTCAAGATAGCTTTATAATGTACATTCTGGTTTAGTTTTGCAGCCCACCCAATGAACCATCTCTCTGTACTTAGCTCCGTCACAGTAAAAAAAAAAAAATCAAAGAAAATACAATAATACACAGAATCCAAGCTCTCTGTGAATTTCTGTGTGATTTTCTTGGGGCTTGCTGGCTGTGGGGTACCGGGCAGGACAGAAACCCCAACAAGCAGGCCCTCATGTTATAGAATGGTGCCCATGTGGATAACTGCATCCACAGAAAGCTTGAGAAAGCTTGTAAAAGAATAGAGTAAAGCATGGCTTCTTGGTGGCACCAATTTCTTGGGTCTGCTCTGCTTACTACGGGCAAGTAAGCACTCTCATTTAAGAGAGGCTTCCTGACTCAGCTTTAGCTGCAAAACCCTGCCGCTCTTTTAAGAGGTCCTGCCACAAAAAACTTAAATGGTGTTGATGAAAAGCTGAACACATGTTTTTCGATTTTCAGCCGTAGCAGGAAAAAAGCTGTGCCATTGTAAAATGCCAGTTTTCTGGGCCATCCTGCCTGGGAAAACTCTGACTCTTTCAGGCAGGCAGTCCGTGTGGTTAAGCACATTGCTAAAGCTTGCTTGCTGGCAGGTACCTACTTTTCCAACAAGGTTCTACCTTGTTTGTTCTTGGAAAGAGACAGAATTTTTAAAGTATCCTGACTTATATACCCATATTCATGAGCTTAAATTTGAGGGAAATTCTTCAGGATGAAAGAAAAACTTTCAGAATGGCAATTTATATAACACTTTTTATTTTTATTTAATTTTTAAAACAACTTTAACCTTATTACATAAAAATTGCATAAACACAACTGTAACATAATGAATAGAAAAGTTAAACATAAGTTTATAATAAATAAAATGGATTATTGTATAATTGGAAATATCAATGCTAAACATGAAATCCCCACTTCCATGGTGGGAATGGGATATAGCAATATTATTCTAATAAATTAAATGAAAGACATACTTTAAATTGAACAAAGCTTTTCAATAGATTCAATATAGCCCTAGCAAAGCTGAGGTTTGTATTCAATGAGACATGAGATACAAAATGGATATTTACAATTAGAGTTATTTCTAATCAATTTCCAAAACTAAGGTGTGTCTCCTTAATTCTGGGATAGACTATGCCTTTGAATAACCATAATGCTTGTCTTTACAGTCTTGGACAGGCAGGCAATATCTTGGCCACATCCTATGGCTACACAGGTCTACATTAGTTCTTTACAGGCAGACAGCAGCTTGCCCACATCCTATGGTCACATACGTCTACAACCTAGGCAAGTCCAATAGAGTTTGATGGCTCAGAATAGAATCAGTCTGTTCATTTCACTTTCCTTTCTTGGACTATTCCAAACCTAAAAAAATAAATAAAAACACACGCCCAGCTTTAACAGATCCAACTTCAGCATTAGAAATGCTAGTCAGCACTGCCTGCCTCCTCTTGTTGATGTCTCTCCTGGTCTTCAGTGGGAATAACACTGTAATGGGCATTCCTTTCAGGGATAAACAGTTCACACAAGAAATAGAGTTGATAGTTGTAGGATATTGGAAAATGACAACTTCCAAGAATATCAAATGAGTTAATGAAAACAAACAATTATGAGGGGAGGGAAGAAGACAAAAAAACAATTCATAAACTAAATCCAGCATTCAAACAGTATTTTTGGACACGTGTTCTTAATGAGGTTTGAACAGCAGTTCCTAAGCTTTCAGTGGTTACATGTATCCTACAGGTGGCACTGGGCAGGACTCCCCAAGCTAGGACTTCATTGAAGAGAGTGGGCTTTATTGTGTTGGACAGCTCAGTATCTGTTTTCAATATTTTCCATCTTGAATGAAGTATCTAGAAGCATCGATGGAAAAGTGCAGGGTTCCACAGCAACTGGGAGGATGTTGTTACAGTAAGTGATGGTGCAGGATCTCGCATACCATCCTCTTCCTAAAGAGGGGCATGTGATGCTGAGAAAAGGTGACAGGTTGGTCTCTAGAAATGTAATCTGCATATTTACAGGTAAACACGCCACAGTCGCTCCCGTTCAGCTGTTGAGGAATCTCCGCTGATGTCATGCTGTATTGCTTCCACTCCAAAGGGTTTAGCTCCATGTTCCTACGAGTCTTGCTCTCATTTTGTAAATACTGGAAGATTGTTTCACAGATACTCTGCCCTGAGTGTCCCATTGAGTCATAATATATAATACTGCGTTTCCTTAGGTCAATTTCTATTAAACTCCAATGTACCTGCTGGTGAATAGGCACTAAAATGATTTCCTTTTCAAATAGATTCATTCCTTTAGTCCATCTTTTAACAGCATTATAGCCTCCATGTTTTAGCTTAGGGTAGAAAAAAGTGCTAAACACATGAAGAGCAGGGTAGCCTTCACTGTCATTTCGTTGAACCAGAAGATTCATGTAAAAATTAATTACCTCATCATTAAGCCACTCACCAGTCTCTAGTGTCTGGATATCTTCTCTAGTAATTTTCAATTTGAATGCACAACTTAAAATTTCGTCTTTGGGCCCTGGACCTAGTGCCTTCTTGATTTCTTTTTCCATGTCTTCGGTAACATCAAGGACTTCATCTGTTCCTCTGCCCTTTCCTTGGCCTGCAACAGGCTTTTTCTCTGTACTAAATATGGGCATCTTGTTGGGGAGTAACCTGCTGCTGCCACTATGCAGGATTTGAACCTGTGTTCCTTGCAAGTCAGACTCCAAGTGGTGTCTCCTTCTTTCTTCAAGGGTTGCTCCCTCTTTCTTCTGTGAATCAGAAGATTCCTTGGTAGACATCTTTACTCTTGTGTCTGGTGACAGACATTCTCTTGTGGCAACAGCAACAGATTGTTTAGGATCACACTGAGTTAAACTGGATCCATGACTCTGCTCTTCCCCACAACCTTTGATGTTCAAAGTATTCACGAGGGTTGTGTGAGCCCTGTGTGGGTCATAGTTCATGTCACTATTGTGTTGAAGGCACTGCTGTAACTTTTGGTACTTTTCCCTTTGATGGTCTTGTGCAAATTCTTCCATGACACAATAGGGCCGCTTACGACCCTTACCACCATCAGCAGACTTTCTCTCAGTTACACCCTGCTCCCGTGGACCTTTGGCCCACTCTAGGGGCTTTAGCTGTTTTGGACTCTCTTCCCGGGGTTTCTGTGGCTGCTCTTTGACTGGCTGTTGGCTTTGAAGCCATAGATCTCGCTGTTCCTGAGCCATCCTCTTCCGAGCCTTGCTGGGCTCTTCAAACTCCCAATCTGTTCTACCCTCGTCCTGGCGTTTCAGTTTTCCACCATGTCTCAAGGCTTCAGACTCCGTCTCTATGCCTCCTTCATCCTGCTGTTTCCTTTTTCTACACTGTCTGGAAGCTTCAGGCTTCGTCTCCATCCCACACTGTCCTGGATGCCACATGAAATCACTGCCGGAATTGCCTGTGTTGGGTGCCGGACTCCAATGTCGGGAAAACTACTTACTCCAGGAAATGTTAAATCCACAAGTTGCTTCAAGATCAGAAACTTATCTGGTCACAGGATGAAGAGCTCAGAATAGCTTTTCTTCATAAAGAGAGTTGATTGGGGTATCAGGGTTAGTCAAAGTATGAAGCCAACTGAGTGGGCAGCGTTGGGAACTGATTGGTGAATAATCAAGTCTTCGCAGTTCACCAGGGTCCACTGTGGGAAACCCCGTGGAGTTCTAGGACTACTTCCTTAGAAATGTCCCTCTAGGGCATAGTAAGTGGCTAAAGATCCAAGACATCAAAATCGGACAAACTGTCCTAGTCACTATAAGACACCAGGTCTTAACTGCGCAGCTAACACGTGGGAGGCAAGCCTCACAAGTGATACCTGAGTCGGGAGGTTGCCCTAGCCACAGCATTCAAGGTTCTGCAGCTGGTTGTGATGTGACCAGTAAGAATGTAACTCAACATTCTTTGGGGCAGAGGGTGGCCCTGCTCACCCCCAACTTGGTTCAGAGTTGGAAGACAGGATTGCGGGGTTGTGAACTAATCACACACATCTCAGTTTCCCTCAGCAAAGCACAAGGATACCCAGATCCTCTCAGCATAACTGAGTTCATCTTGATTAGTACATTTATCTTCTGGAAAATCGTCCATCAGGGTCAATAATAGAAAACAAAATATAATCGCCTTTAAAATGGCTCCCCACAATAAGCTTAGTTATTACAAAGAATAAGTAGAATTTTGCATTTATGAAACCCAGTAGGTGGTGTTGTGTGAGCAAAGGAGTCAAGACACATATTATTTGTTGCTCACACTTAAATGTGACTATAAGTCCCAATCTCTGGCCTCCATCTTTCGAGGCCCCGCCCCTGTGCCTGCCAAAACTTGACCCCTTCCCCGAGGATGATCAAGGCAGACCACCAAATCCTTGGCCGCTCCCCTGAAGGAGAGTGTTGGCAGCCCGCCAAATCTTGACCACTCCCCCAGTCTATTTAAACTGCTCCCTTGAAAGTCCCTTCTATGTTGGCGGCTTCCTGGTTCCCCTTGGGGCCACCGGAAAGCTCAGAAATCCCATTAAAACCTGGATACCCTTCAGTTCGGCTTGTTTCTAACTCGGCTTAATTGGTGTTTTTGCTTCGGCAGAGAGCTTGTGTTAGGAAATATTTCTAACATCTGGAGGTCCCACCACAACCTAAGCTCTCTACGCAAGGCTAAAACCAGCTCCTGAACTGCAGCTCTTTTTTCTTGTCTATGCGATAGGGTTTTGGGGAACCCATTCTTACTTACAGTGTCCATTATCGGACTCATGTGGAAGATGTGGGCCCATGCCAAGAGTCCGATTTTAGCCCGGGTCTACTTGAGGTGAATTTTGTTTGTTTTAGGGATGCCTAGCATTCAATTTTCATGACCCCATTTAGTCCTAAGAGCTACTTTGGCAGATGCACTGTAATAGACTTAGGCCATGCAGTTGGGCATAGACTTTATAATGGGTACTTGCAGTTCAAAACCAGATCCGTTGTCACCCCTGGGATGCCTCTTACAAAATCTTTATAAATTGGGGATGTCTGATCTGTGCTGAACGGCTAATTTCCCTATGCATTAAGATTTGGCCTCAATACAATCTTGACAATGGGACGTGTTGGCCACCAGAAGGAAGCTTTGAGCTTACCATCCTCCCGGACCTAGAAAATTTTTGTCACCATAGGGACGGTTGGACAGAGCTTACATATGTCCATGGTTTTTGGGCTCTGCGCTCTCACCCTTCCCTCAGTAGCCAGTGTCTCACAGCACCTGGTGGCTAGGACCGCAACACCTCCAAATTCCTGGTCATCTGGGAACTGGAACCCCGACAATTCCAGCTGGACCATGCAGTCAGAGGCACTGGCCCCTTCACCACTCGCTCAAAACCACACTACCCACCACCCTCTTGTGG
Organism: Microtus oregoni; assembly: GCF_018167655.1. NCBI lineage: Eukaryota > Metazoa > Chordata > Mammalia > Rodentia > Cricetidae > Microtus > Microtus oregoni. The sequence continues at coordinate 40,596,648 of NW_024543069.1, read as the reverse complement.
AACAACATTCTCCTTTCCTGTCCTCTCCTACCCCCTTCCTTGCCAATCTGGAAGTTCAAGGTCAACTTCCACCTTACCCACCTTCCTCCCCCTTTCCTCCACCTCACCAATTTTAGTTTTGGGGGTAGACAGGACCCATTCCTCCCCATTTAAAACTTTGCCACTGCTCTACATTCTTACAGGACAATTTTTCTCTCATTCTTTGTTAGTGATACCTGTTTGCCCAGCACTTTTACTGGGTTGAGGTATCCTGAGCTAACTCCTCGGTTTCTCTACCTTTGGTGGACAGGATCTCACACCACACCCACCTTCTCACCTCCTCTAGGAACAGATGCCTGGCGTCTTCAGGATGACAGTATACAGGATGCCTTTCCAGCCACACCTCTCACTGAGCGTGGACCCACCAATGTCCAGATTCGCCCCTTCCCCACACTGCCTCATGCCCGCAGGAAGTAGCCAGACTAGAGTCATTGCCCCCTTTTCCAAAGAGAGCTTATTAGTCAAAATATCACCTCAGCTTCCTGTCACCCCTTATGCAAACAGTCTGGAATGTAAGTCCGATCTCTGACCTCCATCTTTTCCATCAATGCCCTTAGTTTATAGCTATCATCCACTTTTATGGGTACATACCATATTTTGGGGTCTGGGTTACCTCACTCAGGATAGTGTTTTCTAATTCCATCCATTTGCATGCAAAATTCAAGATGTCATTTTTTTTAACCACTGAGTAAGACTCTAATGTGTAAATGTGCCACACTTTCTTTATTCATTCTTCAGTTGAGGGGTGTCTAGGTTGTTTCCAGGTTCTGGCTATTACAAATAATGCTGCTATGAACATAGTTGCACAAAAGCTTTTGTAGTATGATTGAGTATCTTTTGGGTATATTCCCAAGAGTGGTATTGCTGGATCCTGAGGTAGGTTGATTCCCAATTTTCTGAGAAACTGCCAAACTGATTTCCAAAGTGGTTGCACAAGTTTGCATTTCCACCAGCAAAAGATGAGAGTTTTCCTTACTCCACATCCTCTCCAGCATAAGCTATCATTGATATTTAGGGTCTTAGCCACTCTGACATGTGTAAGCTGGTATCTCAGAGTTGTTTTGATTTGCACTTCCCTGATAGCTAAGGAAGTTGAACATGTCCTTAAGTATCTTTTGGTTATTTAAAATTCTTCTGTTGAGAACTCTCTGTTTAGTTAAGTACCCCATTTTTAATTGGGTTATTTGGAATTTTAATGTCTAATTTCTTGAATTCTTTATATATTTTGGAGATCAGTCCTTTGTCTGATGTGGGGTTGGTGAAGATCTTTTCCCATTCAGTAGGGTGCCTTTTTGTCTTATTGACGCTGTCCTTTGATTTACAGAAGCTTCTCAGTTTCAGGAGGTCCCATTTATTTATTGTTGCATTCATTGTCTTTGCTACTGGGGTTATATTTAGGAAGTGGTGTCCTGTGCCCATGCATTGAAGGCTACTTCCCACTTTGTCTTCTATTAGGTTCAGTGTGGTCGGATTTATATTGAGATCTTTAATCCATTTTGACTTCAGTTTTGTGCATGGCAATAGATATGGATCTATTTTCATTCTTCTACAGGTTGACATCCAGTTATGCCAGAACCATTTGTTGAAGATGCTTTCTTTTTTCCATTGTATAATTTTAGCTTCTTTGTCAAAAATCAAGTGTTCATATGTATGTGGATTAATATTCGGGTCTTCAATTCAATTCCATTGATCAACATCTCTGTATGCCAATACCAAGCTGTTTTCATTACTGCAGCTCTGTAATAGAGCTTAATGTCAGGGATGGTGATGCCTCCGGAAGTTCCTTTATTGTATAGGATTGTTTTCGCTATCCTCAGTTTTTTGTTTTTCCATATGAAGTTGATTATTATTCTTTCAAGGCCTTTGAAGAATTGTGTTGGGATTTGATAGGGATTGCATTGAATCTATAGATTGATTTTGGTAGAATTGCCATTTTTATTATGTTGATCCTACCTATCCAAGAGCATGGGAAATCTTTCCATTTTCTGGTGTCTTCTTCAATTTTGTTCTTCAAAGACTTAAAGTTTTTGTCAAATAGGTCTTTTACTTCCTTGGTTAGTGTTACACTAAGATATTTTATGTTATTTGTGGCTATTGTGAAAGGCAATATTTCTCTGATTTTCCTTTCAGCTTCTTTGTCTTTTGTGTATAGGAGGGCTACTGATTTTTTTGAGTTGATCTTGTATCCTGCCACATCACTGAAGGTATCTATCCGCTGTAGTAATTCTCTGGTAGAGTTTTTGGGGTCACTTATGTACACTATCATATCATCTGCAAATAATGAAAGTTTAACTTCTTCCTTTACAATTTGAATCCCCTTGATCTCCTTATGTTGTCTTATTGCTATTGCTAAAACTTCAAGCACTATGTTGAAGAGATATGGAGAGAGTGGACAGCCTTGTCTTGTCTTTGATTTTAGTGGAATGCTTTGAGTTTCTCTCCATTTAATTTGATGTTGGCTGTTGGCTTGCTGTATATAGATTTATTATATTTAGATATGATCCTTGTTCCCTAATCTCTCCAAGACCTTTATCATGAGGGGTGTTGGATTTTGCCAAATGCTTTTCAGCATCTAATGAAATGATCATATGGATTTTTCTTTCAGTTTATTTATATGATAGATTACATTGATAGGTTTTTGTATGTTGAAATAGCCCTGCATCTCTTGGATAAAGCCTACTTGATCATGATGTATGATATTTTTGATGTGTTCTTGGATTTGTTTTGCCAGTATTTTATTGAGAATTTTTGCATCCATGTTCATGAGTGAGATTGGTCTGTAATTTTCTTTCTTGGTTGAGTCTTTGTGCAGTTTTGGTATTAGGGTAACTGTAGCCTCATAAAAAGAATTTGGCAATGACCCTTTTGTTTCTATTATGTGGAGCACTTTGAGGAGTATAGGTGTTAGCTCTTCTTGAAAGTTCTGGTAGAATTCCAGAACTAAAACCATCCAGCCCTGGGCTTTGTTGTTGTTGGGAGGTTTTTGATGACAGCTTCTTTTTTCTCATGGCTTTTAGGTCTATTCTGCTATATGGTATTTATCTAAAAAAACTGTCCATTTCTTTTACATTTTCCAATTTTGTGGAGTACAGGTTTGTGTAGTAAGACCTAATGATTCTCTGAATTTCCTCAGTGTCTGTTGTTATGCCCCCCCTTTCATTTCTGATTTTGTTAATTTGGATATTCTCTCTTTGTCATTTGATTAGTTTGGATAAGGGTTTGTCAATCTTGTTGTTTTTCTCAAAGTACCAGTGCTTTGTTTCATTGATTCTTTGTATTGTTTTCTGTGTTTCTTATTTGTTGATTTCAGCCCTCAGTTTGATTATTTCCTGTCTTCTACTCTCCTGGGTGAATCTGCTTCTTTTTTATTTCTAGAGCTTTCAGGTGTGCTGTTAAGTCACTAATGTGAGCTTTCTCCATTTTCTTTATGTGGGCACTTAGTGCTATGAACTTTCGTCTTAGCACTGCTTTCATAGTGTCCCATAGGTGTCCCTCCCCAATTCCCTCAGCTTTTCTAGCCAGCCAGCAGGGAGTATTCCTGTAGCTGGGCTTTATCCCAACCTACCCGGCCCTCACACTTGCCTGTTTGCCTGTGAGGACAGTGGAACCCTGGAACACAGATTGCTCCAATACTGAGGGGAGCTGGGAGGTAAGTCAACAGTCACAGGGCTAGACAGCTGGACACCCCGCTCTCTGGGACCTCCCCAGTGGGACAAAACTCAGGGGCCCATCCCTAACTCCCTTGGCTTTTTTAGCCATCCAGCAGGGAGTATTCCTGTGGCTGGACTGTCCTCCAACCCATCTTGCCCCCACACCCGCCTTTTCACTTGAAAGCTCAGTGGAACCCTTGAATGCAGATTGCTCCAATACTGAGGGGACCTGGGAGTTTGCCCCAATCCTGAGGGGACCTAAGAGACAGCCACAGCAAGGATTGGACCAAGACACCAAGACGCTGCCAGCCTCATTTGGAGGAAGAGATGGGTAGGCCCCAATGCTAGAATTCCTCCAACATCCTAAAAAGCAACATGGTAACACCAGAAACCAGTGGAGACACAAAAGGAAGACTTGATTATCCTAACCCAGAAGAAGTAGAAGAAAACAACTTTAAATGTAACTTTATGAAAATGATGGAGACCTTTAAAGAGGAAGTGAAAAGCTCCCTTAAAGAAATGGAAGAGAAGCAAACAAAAAGTTGGAAGAAATTAATAAATCCCTCAAAAAAAACTAAGAAAATCAAGAAAAAACAAATCAAACAGGTGAAGGAAACAGTTCAAGACTTGAAGAATGAAATAGAGGTAATAAACACAAACCAAAGGAATTCTGGATATGAAAAATGTGGGTAAATGAACAGGAACTATAGAGATGAGTATAACCAACAGAATAAAAGAGATGGAAGAAAAAATCTCAGGTGCTGAAGATACTATAGAGGATATACACTAATTGGTTAAAGAAAACATTAAATCCAACAAATTATTAACACAAAACATCCAGGAAATCTGAGACACCATGAAAAGACCAAACCTAAGAATTATAAAAGTAGAAGAAGGAGAAGAACTCAAGCTCAAAGGCATAGAAAATACATTCAACAAAATTACAGAAGAAAACTTTCCCAACCTAAAGAAGGATATCCCTATAAAGGTACAAGAAGCTTACAGAACACCAAATAGACTGGATCTTAAAAAAATCCCCTTACCATATAATAATCAAAACACAAAACATACAGAACAAAGAAAGAATATTAAGAGCTGCAAAGGATAAAGGTCAAGTAACATATAAAGGTAAACCTATCAGAATTACACCTGACTTCTAATAGAAACCATGAAATCCAGAAGGTCCTGGATAGATGTACTGCAGACACTAAGTTGCAAGCCCAGACTACTATTCCCAGCATACCTTTCTTTCACCATCAATGGAGAAAACAAGATATTCCATGACAAAAAATGGATTTAAATGATACTTATCTACAAGCCCAGCCTTACAGAAAGTACTAGAAGAAAACCTCAAGGAAGCTAACTACACCCACAATAACACAGACATCTGATAACCAGCAAAACCCAAAGAAGAAAAATACACAAACACTACTACTGAATAATAACCAGAGTTAGCAACCACTGGTCATTAATATCGCTTAGTATCATTGGACTCAATTTACCTATAAAAAGACACAGGCTAAGAGAATGGATACAAAAACAGGGGGGCTGGAGAGATGGCTCAGTGGTTAAGAGCATTGCCTGCTCTTCCAAAGGTCCTGAGTTCAATTCCCAGCAACCACATGGTGGCTCACAACAATCTGTAAAGATGTCTGGCGCCCTCATCTGGCCTTCAGGCATACAGACAGAATATTGTATACATAATAAATAAATAAATATTTTAAAAAAAAAAACCAAAAAAAAAAAAAACAAATCAGAATCCAGCCTTCTGCTGTTTACAAGAAACACACCACCGGGTGGTGGTGGCACACGCCTTTAATCCCAGCACTCGGGAGGCAGAGGCAGGCAGATCTCTATGAGTTCAAGACCAGCCTGGTCTACAAGAGCTAGTTCCAGGACAGGCTCCAAAACCACAGAGAAACCCTGTCTCGAAAAACCAAAAAAAAAAAAAAAAAGAAAGAAAGAAACACACCCCAACCTCCAAGACAGACATTACTTCAGAGTAAAGGGTTGGGAACAGGTTTTCCAATCAAATGAACCTAAGAAACAAGCAGGTGTAGCTATCCTAATATCTAACAAAATAGACTTCAAAGTATAATCAATCAGAAGAGATGGAGGACACTTATACTCATGACAGGAACAATTCGTCAGTATGAAGTCTCAATCCCGAATAGCTATGCCCCTAATACAAGTGCACCCTCATATGTAAAAGAAACATTCCTAAAAGTTAAAATGCACACCAAAGCCCACACACTAATAGTAGGGGAGTTCAATATTCCTTTCTCACCAACGAACAGGTCAACAAGACAAAAATTTAACAAAGAAATTAGAGAACAGATGTCATGACTCCAATGGACTTAACAGATATCTATAGAACATTCCATCCAAACAAAAAAGAATAAACCTTCTTCTCAGCACTCATGGAACCTTCTCTAAAATTGATCACATACTTGGTAACAAAGCAAACATCCATAGATACAAAAAAATTGGAGTAACCCCCTGTGTCTTATCGGATCACCATGGACTAAAGCTAGAATTTAACAATACTTCTCCCAAAAAGCCCACAAACTCATGGAAACTGAACTCTCAACTACTGAACCATCCTTGGTTCAAGAAAGAAATAAAGAAAGAAATTAAAGTTTTTCTTGAATTCAACAAAAAGAAGGCACAAGATTTCCAAAGTAGCTATATAAGTTTTTCACTCCAACTGGCAGGGAAGGAGTGCTCCCCTTACTCCACATCCTCTCCAACATAAACTATCAATTGGTGTTTTTATTTTGACTTTAGCCATTTTAACTGGTGTAGAATAGTATCTCAGAGTTGCTTTGCCTAAGGATGTTGAGCATTTCCTTAACTGTCTTTCACCCATTTGAGATTCTCCTATTAAAAATTCTCTGTTTAGATTTGCACACCATTTTTAATTGGATTATTTTGTAATTTTATGTCTAAATCTTGAGTTCTTTACATTTTTGGAGATCACCTCTATGTCAGATGTGGCATTGGTGAAGATATTTTCCCATTGAGTAAGCTGTCATTAAGTCTTATTGAGTGTGTCCTTTGCCTTGCAGAAGCTTCTCGATTTCAGAAGGTCCCATTTATTTATTGTTGCATTCATTGTCTGTGCTACTGGTATTATATTTAGGAAGTGGTCTCCTGTGTCCATATGTTCAAGGCTACTTTCTACTTTATCTTCTATCAGGTTCAGTGTGGCTGGATTTATATCGAGGTGTTTAATCCATTTGAACGTGAACTTTGTGTGTGGGGATAGATATGGGTCTGTTTGCATTATTCTACATGATGACATCCAGTTATGCAAGGACCATTTGTTATAGATGCTTTGCTTTTTCCTTTGTACCATCATTTGTTGAACTTGCTTTCTTTTTTCCATTGTGCAATTTTAGCATCTTTGTAAAAAATCAGGTGTCCACAGGTGTATGGATTAATATCAGGGTCTTTGATTTGTTACCGTTGGTCTGCCTGTCTGTTTTTATGCCAATATCAAGCTGTTTTCATTACTTTAGCTTTATAATAGAGCTTGATGTCAGGGATGGAGATGCCTCTGGAAGCTCCTTTATTGTACAGGATTGTTTTGGCTATACTTTTTTATTTTATTTTTCCATATGAAGTTGATTGTTGACCTTTCAAGGTCTGTGAAGAATTGTGTTGGGATTTTGATGGGAATTGCATTGAATCTATAAATTGATTTTGGTAGGTTTGCCATTTTTATTATGTTGATCCTACCTATCCAAGATCACGGGAGATCTTTCCATTTTCTGGTGTCTTCTTCAATTTCGTTCTTCAAAGACTTAAAGTTCTTGTCATACAGGTTTTTCACTTTTTTTCATTAGTTCAGACATCATTTTATTTCATCTATCAATTGTATTTTAAGTTTTGGAATCGTATTTTGCTTTTATTTCCTTCAAATTCTCAGAAAAAAGTTAAGGTTTTTTTTTTATTTGAAGAATAGAGATTGCCATACTTTACAAATGTCATCAATATATTATTAAAATTCTATAACTTTAATTCTTACAACCTCTCAGGATTACTTGACTGTACTATCTTCATTTACTGAAGATGAACCGAGGCATAGAAAAGGTTGAGACTTAGCTGGAACCAGGAATCCTGGCTGCAGAGCCATTAGGACTGAACACAGCCATGCCTCCACATGCTGCTGTTTATTCTGGTACATTCATAGTCTTCATCCCCATTCCCTTCTTACCACATGGATAACCAAATCTCCTTACTGATTAACTGTGGTATGTTCTCGTCTGTCTGTTTCCAAGAACGTACCTGAGCCGCCATGGTTGTAGCTAGCAGGAAGGTGAGCATTGTTTCTGGAGTTGGTAAAACAGAGAGAGCATTGCCATGGAGCCAGACAAGGTCCATCTGCAGAAGAACTTCCCAGATCCTGAAAAGGAACCAAACATGTGTGCACACTCAAAAACTTTGAGTTTTAAAACTAATTACCCTTGATTGATTAAGATTTTCTATTCGGACCCTCCTTCTTCATGTTTTCTGTGTCAGTTAGAATGGAGTTGACGGGGTGTGTTTGTGATCTAAGCGTCAGGTGATTTGGAAGCATCTTTTATTTGACTCTGGAAAGCATCTGTGCAGCTTGCAATCTCACTCTACTGTAAGGTATTGTAGTCATCCTTTGACAAGAATCATTTCCGGGAGAGTTTAAGAAAAACAGTGAGTCAAGCTGGAGGATTGTATAGGAGCCATTGAATGAAGAGGAATTTGCCACATGGCATTTCGAGAACATGTTTTATTTTTATTTTTTATTTTATTTTTTGCGATTTGAAATGAATAGCACCCAAGTTGATAAAGGAAACACAGTTCTAAAAAAAACTTGATCAATGGTGTCTAAGTCAAAGAAAACATTGGAACAGTCTTTGCATAGCAAACTACAAGAGACTATGGTTGTTGAATTTGCACAGGAAACAAAGTTTAAATGTGTAAAGAACTGAAATTCCAGTTGAACATGGCAGATGAAGGCACGAGGTTCTTCCTTCCTTCCTTCCTTCCTTCCTTTCTTTTTTCTTTCTTTCTTTCTTTCTTTCTTTCCACTTTCTATAAAAAATATAGACATTGGGGAGATGGCTCAATGACCAAAGTGCTTGCTGACCCAGCCCTATAACCCATGTAAAAATCCATGTGATGATATACAATACCAGTCCTGGGGCTCACTGGCCAAACAATGTAGTAAAAATGATGAGCTTCCGGTTCAGTGATCAAAATTAAAATGGAAAGACATCCCAATGTCAAACTCTGGCTTCAGTATGCACTCACAAAAGTGAACACACCTCTACAAATGTCTATACTATGTGTTCATGCATGCACACAAACATACTTCCATAAGACACACCTACATCACACACATCTTTTTATTACACATGTAAACCCTTCCTACACCACAAACACCCTTATACCACACACCCCTATACTACACACACATATACACACATCTCTACATCACACACACTCTTACACTGTACAAACACCTATACCACACACAACCTACATCATACATACTCATATTCCCCCAATATTCCTATATCACAGATACTACAGATACACACATGTACATACATAACCCTACAACACACATCCCTGATATAGGTATGAATAATTTGCATTAGTATAGATTTTGCTTTATTGATAGAGATTTAAGGTCAATTTTGTTATATATTTATAAGTGTTTCTGATTTTGATTAAGGTATTGTGATTGTGTAGTTCATTTAAATATGTACTGTATAATTAAGAAATATAGGTTGTTAATGGATAATCATCGATAATAGTAAAGCTTGTAGTCATGTTAGTTAATATTTTCTAGATGTGCGTAGATATATTTTAGATAGACATTCTTCATGTCTTTCAAAGATTACAGAATAGGACATTTAATGTTTTAATAACTGAGGACATTTCATGACAATGAGACACTCTGCTCCTGGCAGCACCAATCTACTTCAAGAGGAAGATGGGCATCGAAGAGGCACCTTATGGAGTTTGATAGCCATTTGGGCAAGAAACTGCTCTTGCCTGGACTATTGCATAAACTGGACACAGAGAACCCACAGAGAGAGAAGAGGAAAGTGGCTGCTTTTTTAAAGGGAGAGAGACCACGCCCCAATGGGCTGGTATCTCAGCAGCTATAGGTTGGAGGAGCGGGAGGACCTCCCACAACACATCCCTATTACCATAAACACAACATACATGCAATGACAAGGAAACACATTCACACATCTATGCACACACACACACACACACACACACACACACTCCTCCCCTCACACCTTCCATCACACCATCCCAGGCCTGTTTGTACTAGTTCCTTTTAACTTGTTCTACTGTTAAGAAAAAAAATTAAGACATATTAACACGTAAAAGACAGAAAACAATGACTAAACACATAGTTTTTTTTTTAATTTATTTATTTATTAAGGATTTATGCCTCGTCCCCACAACCGCTTCCCATTTCCCTCCCCCTCCCCCGATCAAGTCCCCCTCCCTCATCTGCTCGAAGAGCAATCAGGGTTCCCTGACCTGTGGGAAGCCCAAGGACTGCCCACCTCTATCCAGGTCTCGTAAGGTGAGCATTCAAACTGCCTAGGCTCCCACAAAGCCAGTACGTGCAGTAGGATCAAAAACCCACTGCAATTGTTCTTGAATTCTCAGTATTCCTCATTGTCCGCTATGTTCAGCTAGTCCGGATTTATCCCATGCTTTTTCAGACCTAGGCCAGCTGGCCTTGGTGAGATCCCAATAGAACATCCCCATTGTCTTAGTGTGTGGGTGCACCCCTCGTGGTCCTGAGTTCCTTGCTCGTGCTCCGTCTCCTTCTGCTCCTGATTTGGACCTTGAGATTTCTGTCCGGTGCTCCCGTGTGGGTCTCTGTCTCTGTCTCCTTTCATCGCCTGATGAAGGTTAATATTCCTGAGGATGCCTATGTAAACACATAGTTTTAAGAGACACAGCAAGTTTTAAGAGACACAGCAAGTGTCAGCAGTCAAGAAGAGCCAGCTCCTAGACTGCTCAGGAGTTGGTGCACTAAGATTTTCTATCTGAGGGGCTTGGAGAAAGCAAGACCCTCACTCCTATTCTGATGGTTTCTCTTTATTTACTCATGTTGAATTCCAGTTCTTCTTTTTCTTCACAGCTTTTAATACCCACAAAATCTTTCAGGCATTACATTTGAAAGTCACATTCCATTTCTTAAGTAAATGATAAAAACAGAGTCATCTTGACAACGCACATGAAATAAATCTAAATAACTTGTCACAGAGCAAGGAAGGAACATTTTTTCCTTAGTCAACTCCCTAATTGGTGGGCTGTAACTTGCAGCTACAAAGAAAGAACCAGTCATTTTATTATCTTATCTAGAGAGGTAGTCCCGATAAACGATTTCAAAAGAGCTTTAAAATTAAACTTCTGAACAGTCTAAGAAAAATAAGGAAATTGTGTACTATCTTCTATGCTTCTGAGTGTAAAAACATTTTAAACTAACATTTTGTGGTTATTGGTCATAATATTGGTCTCACTTGGACTGAGAGTACCCTATTTGGTGTGTCATAAATTCTTTAGCTTGAGCTCAGGGTCCTGAAAATTGCTTAGTATCAATTTCTTCAGCATTTCCCAAGTCAGCGCTTTAAATCTCAAAATATAATTTCTGCCCTGTGTGTAACTGTTGACTATGAAAACAAACAAACAAAATCTTGTAACTCTGTCTTGGGGTTATGAAGCCAGATTAATTGTCACTCTGGTCAGTTAGAAAATATTTCCCTGTAGTGTATCTGAACAAAACTAATTTTGTCTCTAGACTGTGGATAATTGCTCCCTGTCACCAATGAACTTTCATAAAAATATAAAAAACAGTTTATTGATTGAACTTTGAGTGTTCAGATTACATACCTGTATCATAAAACTGAGGTTAGGAATTTGTGCAGAGAGTTAATCACTGTCTGTCCTAGGTTATCATCCAGACCTTTCAAAAGAACCTGGTATAGCAATTAGGTTGCTTAGCCAGGCACCTGGTCTAATCTAAAGCTACCTTGAAGCTTTATATCAGCTAATAGTGTACAGCTCTCTTAGCAGATGGGGAAATTCAACTTTTTTCCAATGTCAGACTGAGCTGTGATCTACAATGGGTTCTAGGGGGAGCTTATAATCCCTGACTTGTATACCATTTTATTCTATTTATTTTTATGTATCAAAACTCTGTATAAACTAATATTATTGATATCAATTAGAGAATACAGCTTAAGGGGGAGGCCCCTTCTAGACAATCCAGAAATAAAAATGCCCAGTAGATCAGGATGTAATATGAGATAAACACACTATCATAAGGCAGGGGGGATTCCACATAGCAACCAGGGAAAATCACAGAAGCACAAGTGAAGTTACAGACAGAAGCAAACAATACTGGAGTCTTTAGCCTTAATGAGGTTTCCTATCAGAAAGTTTCCTCCTAGTGGGCGGACACCTTGAATATCAATTGCCATCTGCTGTTCTTATGTCATGGCTTCCAGCATGCCAGGCAATAATTCAAGACAACAGGGTCAATATACTAATTCCAAGGGATAGAACAGAACAGAGACTCATGCACACAGAAAAAGAGCTGGAACTTCTAAGAGCTCCCTCCTGCAGAGCTAGAAAATGTACCAGAAAATGAAAATAACCTTGACTAGCTTTTTAGTAGACTGGATTCAACTGGAAAGAGATTGTAATTGTAGGGTATACCAATAAAAAATATTCAAAACTAAGAAGCAATAGGTAAAGACTAAACAGCAGGATGGAGTCATGACAGATTGAGTGGCACAAAGAGACCCACACGCTGGCCCTGGCGGTCTGCCTGGTCTCTGAGGAGGAAACACGACCTCCTGGTGCCTTAAGGTGCCTGACAAGATGGGTACAACAATGGTGAGCAAATATATAGTGTGGTATAGGAGAGAGAGAGGGAGAGACAGAATGGTCCATGTCCTTTGAACAGAGGCAGATCTGGAGAGGTGAAAGTGGAGAGGTATGGGCTGAGATCGGTGCCTTCATTGCCAGCCAGGGTCATGGTGATGTCTGCTGTTGCTGTCATGGCTGATGCTGGGGCCCATGTCTGTGTTCATGGATTTGATGGAGCGGGAGCCTGGGTTGATGTTCCTGGCCCCTGATACCACTGGAGGCTGAGAGGATACAGAATTGGCCCCGCACTCTCACTGGCTGCAACACCAGGGAGAACTGGTCCTGCCCCTTACCATACACAGCACTCAGGAGAGAGGATTTACACCTCACCTTGGCAACACAGTAGAGCTGATTCTGTTTTCAGGGGCATGAGCTAGCTAGCCCCAAGGGTGTGAAAATGAGAGAGAAGGTCGTGCTTACCTAGTGGTGAGGGAAAGATGCCTCGCCTCGGCCCTCACCACCTGCAGCAGATGGGGAACCTGACCCAACCTCTCACCACCTGCAGCACTCTTGAGAACAGGCCTGCACTTCAGCTGGGCACCATAGTAGAGTTGACCCTGTAGAGAGGGGATCAGGTGAGCCAGCCCTGAGGGCACAAGAGGACATAGCTGGCATGACCTCCCTCGCCTGTGGTGTGGTGGTGGGAATGAGGGAAAGATGCCCTCCCCTTCGCCCTCATCACCTCCAGCTGGCGAGGGAGCTGACCCTCCTCTTGTCTAAGGTGTGAGAGTGGGATGAGTGGCCACACCCCCTCATCTGCCCTGTGGTGATGAGGACAATGGAAAGATGGCCTCCCTGCCTTGCCCCTATCACCTGTGATGGGCAAGGGGGCTGATTGTCCCCGTTACCAGCTGTAGCATTTGGGGAAGTGGTCACTGCACCTTGCCTGGGCAGCACAGTAGAGCTAACCCTATTGACGTGTTCAGAGGAACATGCGCATGGTAGATCTGCCTCACCTGCCTCATCTGTCATATGGTGGTGTGGGTGGGGGAGAGAAGTCGTCTCCTCCCTCCCCCCCAACACCTGTGGCAGGTGGAGAGCTGTCCAGTAGGTCACAAGAGTGAGAGATTTGTCTCTGTCCCTCACCAGCCACAGCACTTAGAAGAGTAGCCCCTCACCTGACCCTGTACAAGCAGTATGGATATATCCTGGTCCCAGCCCTTCAGTCTGTCCTAACCATACAACTGTCACCCACATCCCAAGAGTCTAGTTTGGTCCTATGCTGGTTCCTTCCCTGTCTGGCCAGAGTTGGTGCATTCCCACTAGCTCAGGTAAGTTATTTCAGTGGGTGTCCCTATAATGGCCTTAACCTCTTTGCTCATATTCCCACTCCTCCTGCTCTTGGACTGGACTTTGGGAGCTCAGCCCAGTGCTCTGCTGTGGGTCTCTGCCTCTCTTTCCATCAGTTACTGGATGAAGGTTCTATGGTGATATTTAAAATATTCATCAGTCTGACTATAGGGCAAGGCCAGTCTGGGCACCCTCTCCTCTATTGCTTAGGGTCTTAGCTGGGGTCATCCTTATGTATTTCTTGGAATTTCTCTAGTTCCAGCTTTCTTGCTAGCCCCATAATGGCTCCCTCAATCAAGATATCTCTTTTCTTGCTCTCTGTCTCTGTCCTTCCCCCAACTTGACTATCTAGTTCCCTCAAGTTCTCTTCTCCCTTCCCTTCCTCCCCTTCTTCCCTTTCTTTTCCCTCCACCCCATGGTTTGTAGTCTTATAAACTATATTAGGTCTGATTTCTCCTCAGAAATCAGGCAGGTAAGAATATGAATGAATGTTGAAAATGTAAGAGAACAGAACCAACGACAATCCGGAGCCCTGTGGAGTTGTCACTAAACCTAAGGCAGATGAATTAGTAAGGATGTGACTGAACACAACACCATCAATCAGTACATATAACTGATATCTACGGGTTTGTTTTATCCACCAACAGAAAAGAATATATTGTTTTCAAACTCACATGAGGCCTCCATCAAGACAGCGCATCTTGAGAGAGAAGCATGTCCACGAGCTACAGCGCAGAGCCATAAACATCTTCTCTTTGATGCAGTCAAACTAAGCCAAAGTTAATAAAAGTACCTGAAAGATTTCAGCATATCCAAACACTACATACTTAATTCCCAAATAGTACAAGGATCAAAGAAGTGTCAGGAGAAATTTCTAAACATTGTGATCCATCCAGAATGAATGAAATACAAACAAGAACAGATTTTGTTAAAATTAGTGAGATACAGCAAAGTCATTGAAGACTTATAATGGACAAAAGAATCTAGCCCTGCAATTAACAACCTAAATGGCCCCACTTTTAAACTGCTAAAAGAAATTTTACCCAAACTAAATAAAAACCAAGAAAAAAAAATCAAAACTGTAACAAAAATCAATAGAATTTATAAAGGAAAACCAATAAAAAATTCAACAATATCTTCTGCAGCTGGTTTTGTGAGAATATCAGTAGTGTTGATTATACGTCAAGGTAATTAAGAGTAGAAAGAAACAATAGACTTGAAAGAGGTAACATGATCATACAGCCATAAAAAGATACAGAAGAGAGTAAATAATGTTATAGCTAACTCTATACCCATCAATTTATCAATGGGCCAATTCCACAAAAGCAGTCTATCAAAGCTTCCAGAAGAACATGAAGAAGCACAGGATCCCGATCAATTGAAGATACTGAGTCAGTATTTAGTCACCTTCCAAACGAGAACTGTCAAACTCAGCTGCCTGTACTGTTGAATTATACATACCCGTTGAGAAAAAAGCCAGACAACGTACAGTTTTGTTCAGCAGATAGAAGCAGAGAAGACACTATCTCAGCACATTCTGGGCTATCTGTTTCTGTTAAATTTTGTTTGTGTAGGTGTTTTGCCTGCAGGTATGTCTGTGCACCACATGTGTGCCTGGTACTTGTGGAATACAGAAAAGGGTGTCAGATCTCCTAAGACTGGAATTACAGACAGCTGTAAGTTACCATGTAGGTTCTGGGACTTGGAAGAACAGACAATGCTCTTACCCTTAGAGCTGTCTCTCCAACCCTCAGCATATCCTGTTAGGTCAGAGCTACTCTAAAACCAAACCAGGAAACATGGTACAAGTGTAAAACTGTACAACTTAAAAAATAAGGTACGATAAGTAATCTCTCATGAGCATAGATTCTTGAATCCTCAATCAGATACTAACAAATTGAAACTCACAACATATAAAAATATTTATATGCTATGAACTGTTGCCATTTATGCAAGGTTAGGTTGGTTAATAATTCAAAAACCAATTTATATAATCAACCGCATCCCCAAGAAGAAAAAAAAGAAAAACCACAGAATCATATCTAAGATGGAACAAAAGCACTGGAGAAATTCCAATATCCAATTAAAGATTTAAAAAAACTTTCAGCAGCCTAGACATAGATGGGAATTTTCTCAGCTAAAACCTCAGTGAAGTCACAGAAATGCGCCTGATGATCATAGTTGAGCCACAGTCCAGGGGAAGTCCATTGCCCCATTTCTCAAAGAAGACGTGAGGGCTGTCAGGAGCTGCAACTGCCATTTCTGCCTGTCACAGGAAGCTTTTTTTTTTTTTTTTTTTTTTTTTTTTTACTAAATACCTCAAATGTTTTTCAGCAGATCTCTCTCTCTCAGAAATTTGATGGCTATCATTGAATTTGTTAAGTATACCTGATTTTTTTTAACAAGCTTTACTTGTTTTAAGCTCAATCTTGACAACATGTTGGAAGACTAAGGGTTGTCCCTGTAAATGAATTACATTTGTACTCAGCATAAGTTATGTTCTGAGCCCCTTAAAAGACTAATCATTTATGCGGTAACTGACCGTAACTTGCATGGCTTAATTATCTTTAACAGTTTACAAGTTCTTGGCTTTTATAAGATTAGGATTTTCAGTTTTATTCCTGTTAAGTTTGAGCCTGAAAAATTACAATTGGAGATTTAATCGAAGATCCTTTAGCATCAAGATAAAACTTTAAACCATAAGTATAGTTCACAGAGACTGGGAACCTTGCACTGGTCCTTTCTCTCTCTCTCTCTCTCTCTCTCTCTCTCTCTCTCTCTCTCTCTTCTATTTATTTATTATGTATATAGTGTTCTGTCTACATGTATGCCTGCTGGTCAGGAGAGGGTGCCAAATCTTATTACAGATGGTTTTGAGTGACCGTGTGATTGCTGGGAATTGAGCTCAGGTCCTCTGGAAGAGCAGCCAGTGCTCTTAACCACTGAGCCATCTCTCCAGCCCCCTGGTCCTTCCTTAGTATACCTTTGTAGAATGTCATAATTTCTTGTATGAGTCAGTTAATCCAAATAGCTAAAGCTTTAAAAACTTAACAAAGACAAAGAGGCTGACATACATCTTCAGGTTAGTTTTTGCTAGCCTGAATGGACCTTAGGAATTAATAAACCTTATTCATCAAACATGTTCCTTATCTAAAAAAAAAAAGTTTTTAGAAGCCTGGTGTCGAACACAACTAGCAACGACATAAGTAGTTAGACATACATCTTTAAATCGGTTTCTATTAACCTGAGTAGACCTTGTAATCTTAGGAATTCATAACTCCCAATCATCAAACATGGTTTAAATCCTCTTCCAGGAGCCTCGTTCCTGCTCTTGTTCTCATCCGTTATATTTTACCCTCAAAAAAAAAAAACAATCTCCATGCAAAAATCCATCCTGACCCTAAACATCTCGGAGGCCTGGTGTTGTATTTTTAATCTCAGCTAGTACAGTGACAAGCAGGGGCTCAGTAGCACACGGAGTTTTGTGGGTGTTGCCTTAGTTGGTTTGTATTACATGGTCACCTTAACCAAGATCCCATGCCTGCCAGTCTCTTGGTGGCTATTTATTCCAAAGTGAGCCATCAGGCACACACTTTTTTTTTTGCCTTTTATAAACATCTATTTTTCTAAACAAGTGTCGAATCCAAGTTCCATAGAAGTGTGTTTTAGCAAGTTGAGATTACCGATGTATAGATTTTTTCCCTATGAGCCCTTTCTGTTACAAGTTTTAAGCTAACTTTTTATTACAGATCTTAAAAAAATACACCAACCAAACTTAAAAATCTTGAGATACGGGAAATTTGCACAATGGTCTTATAAATCTTGAGATGAAGTTTGTACTTCAGCGAAAGTCTCAGAGATAGAAGAGAAGGGAGTGTTCAGAAAGTTCAGTAAAACCAAGAACGGGGTGAGGTGAGCAGCGGTAACCCTTAGTGGGCGTAGTTTACTCTAGTGTTCTAAAGCACATGGCGTCTTTCCCTTTTCGGGACTGTTTCTCTTTGCTTTCCTTCTCTGTCATAGAGTCAGGTGGGCAGCCGGATCCCAGAAACAGAGACTTTGGAGGAAGCTTTTAAAAGAGCGTTCTTGGGGCTGGAGAGACGCTGTAACTCAACTCGAGAGCCCCTCTTTTAGTAGAACAGTGTACAAAACCATTTTTAGTATTATCTATACACCAAAGAGATTTGAATCTTTAAGAATGAATCCCATGGTCAGAGGGAGGGGGCCAGAGCAGCTTAGAGCAAAGAAGCCCAGAGGATAAGATTTTTGGGACAAGCAGAGAAAGCTTAGAGAAAAGGGGACTTTTGGATCACTTGTTTGTGTGGTGGCAGAAGTTGTCACAAGCTGAGTATTTGGCCAATTTCTGGCCATGGAGAATGATTGTCTAGTCTGTACGGAGACCAAACTATTTGTAGTAGGACAGTAGGGCTTTAATGGGGTCCCCGAGCCTAAGGAGGAAAGAGACTAGAGGAGGCAGGTGAGGGGTCTGTGTAAACGGAAAAGCCGCGGGTGGCGATGGGTGCTGAGAGACAGGGCAAGCAGGACAGAAGACATCTTTCAGAAGTGAGTGAAGAGGAGGTGGGAGAGGCTGAGGGAAAAAGTGTTGGGAATAGGAATTCTGTCCAAGGGAGGTTCCATTATCTTAGCGACACAGGAGGGCTTGGAGAAGCTGCCTGAGTACCTGCTGGACTTCTGTAGAGTAGGCTTCAGAGCTGAGAGAATCAGAAGGATCCAGAGAGAGGGACACAGAGCAGGCAGCTCCTGGAGGAGAGGAAGAGAGGAGAGACGGCTGGTCAGCCATGGCTGGAGAGCCAGCTCCAAGAGGAGCTGAGACACCAGGTGGGGAGGCGGCCAGGAGTAGAGGAGGGGAGGAAGTGTCCAGGTGACAAGAGTTTTAATTTCGGATGTCCCCAGATGGACCTAAAGATTTGTCAGAGAGATGCCCGGATCAGTGGAGGAGTGTCCTTCCTCCTCATGATGGTCCACACCCAAAAGGGCACAGGGAGGCTTCTGGAAAAACCAGTCCACCACTAACAGTCCTTCTGTCTGTCCACCACTAACAGTCCTTCTGTCTGTCCACCACTAACAGTTCTTCTGTCTGTCCACCACTAACAGTCCTTCTGTCTGTCCACCACTAACAGTCCTTCTGTCTGTCCACCACTAACAGTCCTTCTGTCTGTCCACCACTAACAGTCCTTCTTTCTGTCCACTAACAGTCCTTCTGTCTGCCCATGACCAGTCCTTCTGTCTGTCCACCACTAACAGTCCTTCTGTCTGTCCACTACTAACAGTCCTCTGTCTGTCCACCACTAACAGTCCTTCTGTCTGTCCATGACCAGTCCTTCTGTCTGTCCACTACTAACAGTCCTTCTGTCTGTCCACAACTAACAGTCCTTCTGTCTGTCCACTACCAACAGTCCTTCTGTCTGTCCACTAACAGTCCTTCTGTCTGTCCACCACTAACAGTCCTTCTGTCTGTCCACCACTAACAGTCCTTCTGTCTGTCCACCACTAACAGTCCTTCTGTCTGTCCACTAACAGTCCTTCTGTCTGTCCACCACTAACAGTCCTTCTGTCTGTCCACCACTAACAGTCCTTTTGTCTGTCCACTAACAGTCCTTCTGTCTGTCCACCACTAACAGTCCTTCTGTCTGTCCACTAACAGTCCTTCTGTCTGTCCACTAACAGTCCTTCTGTCTCTCCACCACTAACAGTCCTTCTGTCTGTCCACTAACAGTCCTTCTGTCTGTCCACTAACAGTCCTTCTGTCTACCTGGCCAAAGTCCTGTTTAGGACGCGTCACCAGCACTGCCACTTTGGGGGAAGGAAAGCTTTGGACCTGACAGTATTTACACATTTTGCGCTATCTTTACAACGTTGTAAATTGTGTATTTATTTTAAGTTTAGAAATAAGGATATTGGGCTGGAGAGATGGTTCAGTGGTCAAGAGCATTGCCTGCTCTTCCAAAGGTCCTGAGTTCAATTCCCAGAAACCACATGGTGGCTCACAACCATCTGTAATGAGGCCTCGTGCCCTCTTCTGGCCTTCAGGCAAACACGCAGACAGAATATTGTATACATAATAAATAAATATTAAAAAAAAGAAAGAAGGATATTCCAACACCCAAGTTTGCTGCAGAACGTTAATAATTACTGATTTTTAAAAACGCTGTAGACTTGATCACGGATATTGAGCTACATTTACACCTTGGGAATCTTCCCTCAGTTGTAATGGTCACCTTTTCATGAGTAAATATTATTCAAAAGGTGGAATAAAGACACCAACTCAGTGCTGAGAAGAGATGTCTTTAACACATACTAATATACTGTTAACATAAAAAGGGAGCCACAAGAATGTAAGTTGCAGGAACGCAGTTTTGAAGCAGATGAAAGGCAGGTTTGTGGTAAAGAGTAGAAACAATCCCCAGGCCTGCAGGGTTGGACTCTGCCTTAGACTCCAGGGATCTGTGTGGAGATTTGAGCAAGAGCTATCCTATTGGGAACGTGTCTCAGGGAATTGTCACATTGCCCATTCCGAAGTGCTTGAGAGAAGGCAGGCCTGTGTATCTTTGACCTGGAATAACTCTGTCCACCAGGCTGTCCTTGAACTCTCAGAGATCCGCCTGTCTCTGCCTCCCAGGCATTGGAATTAAAGGCTTACACTACTACACCTTGAACTCACAGAGATCTGTTTGTCTCTGCCTTCTAGGCACTGGGATTAAAGGCACGTGCTACCACACCTTGAAGTCACAGAGGTCAATCTCCCTCTGCCTCCCAAGTGTTGGGATTAAAGGTGTGTACTACCACACCCAACTACTCTCTTTCTTTCATTTTTTTTACTTTAAGAATTTCAACTTTTAGCCTGCATATATTTTTAACACACTGTAAATCATTTAAAAATTTTCTTTGTCTTTGAATCTCTCTTTACTCTATATCTCTCTTTTTCTGACCACATGAGTCTTTAGGTAAATTAACCAAGCAATCTCAGTAGGACTAAATCCGTGGCTTTGCCTGCTAGATGTAGCCCATTCCTTAGCTTTCCAGCCTCATGGTTGTACCCACGTTCAGTGCCACAAGTCTACAGTGTTTCAAGGTCCCTGCCAGCAAGCGAGCTTCAGCAGCCTGTGCTTGCAAACCGCACGAACCGCCTGCGTAAAAGAGTCAGAGTTTGCCCTGGCAGGACAGCCTAGAAAGCCGGCATTTTTAAACGGCGCAGCTTTTTTCCTGCTACGGCTGAAAACTGAAAAGCATGCATTCAGCTTTTCATCAACACCATTTAAATGTTTTGTGGCCGGACCTCTTAAGAGCTGCAGGGTTTTGCAGCTGAAGCTGAGTCAGGAAGCCTCTATTAGATAAGAGCGCTTGCTTGCCTCTAGCAAGCAGAGTAGAACCGAGAAATTGCAGCTACCAAGAAAACATGCTCTTCTCTTTCCCAAGCTTTCTCAGGCTTTCAGTGGATTCAGTTGTCCACACATTGGGTGCCATTCTGTAGTAATAGGAGCAGCGGGGCTGCGTCCCCAGCACCCAGGCCGCCCGGCTAGTTCGGTTAGTTCGGTCGGTCGACAGCTCTCCTCTAGGGGGCAGACACCTCTGAGAGACGCCATGCCCCGCTCCCAGGCAGACACGCGATGAAGCTCAGACCCAGGATGGACGTAGGATAGAATCTTCCCGGTAAGACCAGTGCTCACAGATTATTAGAGATGGGTTGATCGGGATATCAGAATTAGCCAGTAAGGACTAGACCTAAAGGGTCAAGCAGTGTTTAAATGAATACAATTTGTGTATTGTTATTTTGGGGCATAAGCTAGCCAGGCGGCCGGGGTGCTGGGGTCGCAGCCCCGCCGCTCCTATTACTACAGACCTGTTAGTGAGTTTGTTAAGTATTGTAGCAAGTAAAATTGGAAGAGGCAGTGCCTAACCATTACATTGCTTTTCTAACTCAGCACCATTTCTCAAAGGTTTGTATTACATGTAATTACCTGTGTATGTATGTAGAGCATGTACGTACCACAACACACATGTGATGGTCAGAGGATATCGTGTAGGAGTCAGTCCTTTCTACAGTGTGTGTCCCTGGTATTGAACTCAAATTGGTAGGATTGGTAGCAGGCACCTTTACCTGCTTGAGCCATCTTGCTGGTCATCAATATTTTTTATATTGGAGGAAAAATCAATTATGATTAATTTACTTATAGAATTCAATTAAAATATTATAACATAGAATCATACTTTGCAAAGGTAATGTTGTTTAATTTTTGTTTCAGTTTTTCAAGGATGTGTAGGTATATACTTGGCTGGGCTGGAGCTTAGTTATAGATCAGTTTCCTAGCTTGTGTAAAGTCCTAGGTCCGAGCTACCACCCCATACCCAAAAGAGGTAGCAGTGTTTCAAAAAGTCATAAGCATGTCCTTTTCACCTGAAAATAGACATACATGATCTTATATTAAAAGAACTTTAAAATGTAAATACTTATGTTGATGCCATTACATTTAATTTTTCATAAAAGCATGGTATCTACCCTGCTTCTGTGGACTTTATATCATCTTTACTCGAGAGTTAGGTGATACAATAGAAATGCCACTGGGGCAAAATGTCTCCGTTAAGACCACTCCCCTGTGTGAAGGGTAGTTCTCCCTAACTCCTTTATCCTGAATCAAATTCAAGAACGGGGTCAATGGCCACATGGTCATTGTGCTGCCTGGTTTTATTTCAGGAACCGTTGACCTTCAAGGTGGCCATCGATTTTTCTGGAGAGGAATGGGAATGCCTGAACTCTGAACAGCAGACTCTGTATAAGGACGTGATGCTGGAAAACTATCGGAACCTGGTCTTCTTGGGTGAGGCTCACTCTGCGGAGTTTAGAATTCAGCATTGCATTTAGTTTCCCTGCATTGCTGAGTATATCTTGGGAGCCTATGATTTCAGGAGAGAAATGGGGGGAGGTGAAGAAATTGAAATAGATAATATTCATATTTTAAAATCTTTATCCTTTCCATCTCTCTTCAGGTAATATATATCCCAAATTAAAATTAGTGGTAATTATAGCAGCCAAGTGGCATAAACTGTTACAATTTACATCTTAAAGTTCAATTATTCCCCTTTACCTGTGATTGGGTAGTAGACAAAAATGGAGCTAAGAATCTTTAAATTGTAAATGTGTTCCTGTATATCTGTAGGGAAATAACATTTGGAAAATGATGCTATAGAGTAATATTATATATCTTTTATGTATCTTTTTCATACTGAACCTAATTCTAGGCCAGATATGTTAGTAGTTATGAAGAATCAAATAAGTGTCATGTTCTGTTTTCTACTAACCAGGTCTTGCTGTGTCTAAGCCATACCTGGTTACCTGTCTGGAGAAAAGGAAAGAGCCCTGGAATATAAAGAGGCAAAAGACCATGCTCTTGTTCCCAGGTCAGTAGGAGTGACTGAAGCAGAGCCCAAAAATGCGGGATCCAGGATTTGAGGAAGCAGGCCTGAAAGATGTGTTATGAAGTCTGTTCCAGTGGCATTGGCTTTCCAAAGTGCAGCTCTGTTTGTCCTCCCATTGCCACTGAAGGACACTTCCTGCTGTGTTCACCATCCTTTATATCCTCCAACCCTAGTCCTGCAGTGATCTCCTCCACATTCACAGTGCTCCTCCAGCCTAGTCCTCCTGCAGTGATCTCCACATTCACAGTGCTCCTCCAGCCTAGTCCTCCTGCAGTGATCTCCTCCACATTCACAGTGCTCCTCCAACCCTAGTCCTGCAGTGATCTCCTCCACATTCACAGTGCTCCTCCAGCCTAGTCCTCCTGCAGTGATCTCCACATTCACAGTGCTCCTCCAACCCTAGTCCTGCAGTGATCTCCTCCACATTCACAGTGCTCCTCCAGCCTAGTCCTCCTGCAGTGATCTCCACATTCACAGTGCTCCTCCAGCCTAGTCCTCCTGCAGTGTTCTCCACATTCACAGTGCTCCTCCAGCCTAGTCCTCCTGCAGTGATCTCCTCCACATTCACAGTGCTCCTCCAGCCTAGTCTTCCTGCAGTGATCTCCTCCACATTCACAGTGCTCCTCCAGCCTAGTCCTCCTGTAGTGATCTCCTCCACATTCACAGTGCCCCTCCAGCCTAGTCCTCCTGCAGTGGTCTCCATATTCACAGTGGTGGCTGAAATCCTCCCCTTTCCTATGAGGAGCTGTATAATGTGACAGTTATTTCATAATGTTTGGTAGCCTCAGAAAATTTGTCGACTTTTTCAGGACCTCTTGGTCAATATAGTATATTATATTAGTATGCTGAAAAAGTTTTCTATTAACATTGTTTATATATTTGTTTTTTCAATTCTCTCAGAGCTGTTTATTAACATTTTAATGGACTTTCTGTGATTATTTTCTACCAAACACTGACCACTAATGATTTACAGGTATATAAAGACAAAACTGAGAACTCGTTTTCTATAAAGAAACTTTGAATTAAACCTTAGGATTTTATGGTACAATGGTTCTTTTTTCCTTCTTTTTTTTCTGTATTTTCTGTCTTTATAGTAGGTTCCTTTATATTCCTTAATATTAGCAACTTTACCTGTATTTTATTATTAAATGTCTATTATAAATACTGTATATTGCAGGACAGTGTAAGGTGAAATTAAAATAAGACTGAGTTATGTATGTGTCGATTACCAATAAAATTGTGTGGGTTTTTATTTGCCTGGCTAAATAGTGCCCCTATTGCTTATGGCGGGGATGTTTTCTGACTGGGTTGTGCTCCTTGGTCATTTCATCCTGGCTCAGTGAATATTCTTGACAGTTACCTTACTGTATCATCTGTCTTGGCAAATCTGCTTTCATGTCTAAGAGAGACAGTTTGTTTATGGTAGCTTTTGAGAAGTTTCAGTTTCATTTCTTTCTTAGCTTTTTACCATGATCAAAACCACATAAAATTAAATTTATTGTCTGAAAGATTTTCTTATTCTATTTTATACTGTTAAATCCAAATTGTTGCATAACACATCTCTATGAGCTTTTCATTTACAAAAGAAAAATTCAGTATTTATGAAGAAAAAGGAGTGTTTATTTTCTTCCAGAGTCATTGTGTTCAGAATGAGTAAAGCAATGAAGGCCATAGATTTTTCCATTCTGCTGTTTGCTGTTGTGCTAAATTTAGCATGATTTTAGATGTTAGATATGTAAATTGTATTCATCAGAGTCTAATGAGTGAAATAATTTTTTTGTCTTGATTTCTTTCAGGTGTGTTTCCTCATTATAACCCACACTTTTCACCAGAGCAGAACATAAAGTATTCATTCCAGGAACTGATCAATGGAAGCCATAGAAATGGTGATATTGACAATTTGTGCTCCAGAGAAGAAAGGGACCGTCTAGAGGGCCATGCAGTTCCGAAGACGTATTATAATGGGTATAACCCGTGTGTAATAACTGATGGTGGGAGAAGCTTTGCTCCCAGTAGGCAGCAAGAACCTGAAATGGCTCAAGAAAACCCTCAGGCTCTGCCTGTTACTTGTGAACAGCCGTGTGCTTCCGTCAGTAACCATCAGAGTCAGTGTTTGAACTGTACCTCTCCTTTCAAAGATGGTTTGGGACGTACAGAGAGGGGTCTAGCCCATTCTTCAGTTACTGACTTCAGCAGTTTCAAGTGTAGCTTTGGGTTAAGCTTTCATTCAAACCTTTTTGTAGATGGGGAACTTAAAAATGAAGAAAAAAATTCTAAATGTAATCAATTTGAGAACTCCATGATGAAAAATTCCTTAATATATAATCCACAAATAGGTCTTTCATGTGTCAAAACGCAGAATTTCCATAAATACGGCGGGTTCTTTACACATCCAGTATCACCTAATCAAAATTCAAGTACAGATATTTTAGAAATCCAGTATATATGTAAAGAAAATAGGAAGGCCTTTACTGAGGCGTCTGCCTTAAATAATCACCAGGGCGCGTTTATTGGAGAGGCGGTGTATCAGTGCAATGAAGATGGCAGTGACGTAAGCCATGAGGCAGATCCTGCGGATCAGCAGTCTGCTCGTTTCCCAAAGGACTTTTACAAATGCTACAGATGCGACACCGTCTTTCATCAATACTCAGAACTCATCATCCACCAGTATATCCATATTCAAGACCAGATTTCCAAGGGGATGGATTGCAACACAGCTTTCAGTAAAATTTCCAGCCTTCCTAGAAGTCATTCCGGAGAAAAACCCTACAAATGTAAGGAATGCGGCAAAGCCTTTACCTATTGTTCCAGCCTCAGACAGCACCATAGGATTCATTCTGGTGTCAAACATCACAAATGTAAAGAATGTGGCAAAGCTTTCTACCACAAGTCACTGCTTACGCAACACCAGAGCATCCATGCCGGGAAGAAGCCCTACTGCTGTCAATTTTGTGGCAAAGCATTTAATCAGAGATCAACTGTTACTCAGCACCAGAGGATTCATACTGGAGAGAGGCCCTACCATTGTAAAGACTGTGGCAAAGCGTTTCACCAAAGGTCAAGCCTGAGCCTACACCAGAGAGTTCACACTGGAGAGAAGCCCTACAAATGCAAAGAATGCGGCAAAGCCTTCAACCGTAATTCTCTCCTTACTCAGCACCAGAGGATTCATACTGGCGAGAAGCCCTACCGTTGCGAAGATTGTGGTAAAGCTTTTAATAAAAAAATCAAGCCTTACTCAACACCAGAGAATTCATACTGGAGAGAAACCCTATTCTTGTAAAGATTGTGGCAAAGCTTTTAATCAATGATCAAGCCTCAGCCTGCACCAGAGAGGTCACACTGGCGAGAAACCCAATAAATGTAACGAATGTGGCAAAGCCTTTAACCGTGTGTTTTTCCTCACTCAACACCAGAAAATCCATACTGGCGAGAAGGCTTACCACTGTAAGGACTTTGGCAAAGCTTTTAAACAGCGCTCGAGCCTCACCCAGCACCAGAGAGTTCATACCGGGGACAAGCCCTACCACTGTAAGCACTGTGGGAAGGCTTTTACTCAGAGGTCAAGCTTTACTCGGCACCAGAGAATCCACACCGGAGAGAAGCCCTATAAGTGCCAAGATTGTGACAAAGCCTTCAGCCTCAACCTCCTTCCGATCCAACACCAGAGAACTCACACAGGAGAGAAACCGTACCACTGCCAAGACTGTGGCAGAGCGTTTAATCAAAGATCGAGCCTAATGCAGCACCAGAGGGTTCATACTGGGGACAAGCCCTTCTGTTGTAAAGACTGTGGCAAGGCGTTCACCCAGAGGTCAAGCTTTAACCGGCACCAAAGAATCCACAGCGGAGAGAAGCCCTACAAGTGTAAAGCGTGCGAGAGCACCTTCAGCTGCAGCTCGCGCCTCGCTGAGCACCAGTGCGCTTCCTTAGGCCGCTGCTTCCAAGACACAAAGTTCCTCCAATATATGTGAGTTTACTGTTCTGTTACCGCCAGCTCACAGACTGTAGGATTCATTGTTAAACATGTGATGTGTTTTATATAAAAGATACTTCTTTCTATTGTTGCAATACCTTACTGGATTCCCAGAATATCACATTCTGGTTTAACTGAGTAATAGTTTTCTTTCTTGTCATTTTGTCAACTGGTTCTGTGTTAATTGCATTCTCAGATGTATTTCCCATAATGTAAATGTAAAACATATGCTGTTACACAGAGAAACCCTGTCTGGAAAAAAACAAAAAAAATACATTGTCCAATGTATACATAAAACTGTCCACCAGACTTCACACTAGAGTAGTTTTTGGCGGGCGCCATTCAGTCTTCCTGTGACTTACAGTCCCATCTCTAAACTGTGTAGCATGGAGCTTGGCTGTCTCCTCCAGTTGTGTTATCATCTCT
Source organism: Microtus oregoni (assembly GCF_018167655.1). NCBI lineage: Eukaryota > Metazoa > Chordata > Mammalia > Rodentia > Cricetidae > Microtus > Microtus oregoni. The sequence continues at coordinate 40,568,883 of NW_024543069.1, read as the reverse complement.
TCTACAGCAGTTAAGATGATATTATCCAGTATATAGCTGGTGCATGCTGGATCCACACTTGTATAAAGTAGAATTACACTAGGGAAGGGCTGTTGTGTGACGGCATGCGTGTGAGGGTCAGCGGGTTGCACTCAGTCCTCTATCATTTTGATTTTGGGAATGGAACTCAGCTCAGCTCGTCAGGCTTGTCTGCAAACTCCTTTAACTGAGTCATCTCTTCCGTGGTGGGACTTTAGGGTCTAGGGTTTCTCTGGCTTGACTAGAACCGCCTCTATGGCGCGGATCCCTGCTGTCGTCCACCCTGCCATATGAGAAAGGCAGGCCACCTACAGTTTCAGCACAGGGCTTATCATCCCCCTGCGACTTGAAGACGTGACCATACTTAAAAATGAGGACTTTCAGAAAATGTAGGGGAAGATTTTTATGCTGAGATTTCAAAACCGACCCATAGAGCTAAAGGCCTTTTGGGGTAGTCTTTCGTGTTCTCCAGATCATGTCTAGTTAGGTGTCGCTGCTAGAAGGCTGTGTGTCAGCGTCCTGGTGATGAGTACGGAATCTGTAAGGGCACGGGAATAGTGGCAGCACACTGGATCTGATACATTATCAGGAGGGAGAAGAGCTGAGAGGAGTGAAACTTAGACGCCACCTAGCCCAGAGCTGTTAACAACTTACTCAATTATAGACTGCGAGTGTTGTTTGCCTCGGCCGACGGAGGACCAGTCCTGTCCCACTGTGGAAGGTTTCTACTGGGGCTGTTTCATTCTCTGTGTTGGCCCAGAGTCCAGGGTCACTGCGAACTGTCTCACTGCACCTAGGACCTGCCAGATTTTTAGGGCTTCGGGTTGCACATTGGTTCAGGCTAACAATAGGTCAGAAAGGAGTGAATGATTCAGAATTCCTTCACAGAAGCATTTTTGGTTCTATGGAGGAATCATTCCAGTGTTCTGGTACTCAAAGGAGGAAACCTGTGTCCACCTGCAGGCAAAATATACTCAACAAATAAATTTCTTTCCATAGGTCTTCTTTCCAAGACAACAGCAAGAACAAACACAAAACTGCCATGGCTGAAAACTTCTAGAAAACTTCAGTGTAAAGTAAGTGGACAAATATTTGAACTTATGAGTTGATGAGCATGAAGAAGGGAAGGAATGATTGACAGATTTGAATTTGTTTGGAAAAGATTGATTTATTGTATTATACATTCTGATGCACTTCTACAAGGGCATTTTCTAGAAGGGTTCTTGTTTCTATCTGTGTTGCTTTTTCCTTGTTGTAGGATTTAGATGATAATAGAATTATCTTAGAGAAATTTAAAGAGTTATGTTAACTCGGTTGTTGTTTTATATTATGAAGTGATAAAGTAATTGTAATTTTCTTTCTGTTGCTGTGATAGATAACTATAACCAAAAGCAGCGTGGGGAGGAAATGGTTGGTTTTAGCTTCCTTTTGCATGTAGCAGTCTATCATAGAGAAGTCAGGATGGGAGCTAAAGCAGGAGCAGGGGATGGAACCGTGGAAGAGAAGCTCACTGGCTTGCTCCGCCTGGCTCCTGCTCAGCCAGCTTCTCTAAACATCCCAGGACTATCTGCCCTTGGGTGGCACTGTACACAATAAGCTAGGTTCTCCTACGTCAGTCAGCAATCATAACCATTCCAGACACGGTTAGAGCACTGTGATCTGGGCCGTTCCTCAGCTCCTCGGCCGAGACTCCCACTTTCCACATGACTTTGGTGTGGCAGGTTGAGAATAAGAAGAAACAAGGATGGTACAGTGTAAGGTGGTGATTAGGGAGGGCAACAGAGTAGCTACGGTAGCAATACAGTAACCAGGAGCCTGCATCCTACTTAGGGTTCCACAGAGATGCTCAGAAGAGGCCCGCTCAAGGCGAGACCAACCAGCAGTCTCCCCTCAAAAGAAGAAACAAGAGGTCAGTACATTTGGTGGATACACTGGCCTCAGACTTTCTCAGACCCCAAAGAAGATAAGTCTGTTTGGTGGGATGGCCCCTTGATTTCTCATTAAACCTGTGTCCAGAAATGTTCTCTCAGATACTCTACGTTTTGATTCCTAAAGGTCTGGTGACTGCTCCAAATACAAAATAACAAGCACAAAGGCAGTGAGATTTCCTTTGACTTTAGGAATTCTCCTTTGTCCCAGTTATGGTGTTTAGTCCTTAATTCTCTGCATTAGCAAGAAACGAGTGAAATGGAAACACACAGCTGGTCCTGACGTCTGTATGGCTCACCATGCACGATGAAACAGTACCCAAATTCTAGGTCTTATGTTAAGTGTTGTGAACAATATGAAGTTTCCAGCTCACAGTTTCACAACATGCTGTGAGCACATAATGCCAGGTTAAATAGACATTTTGTGCACGACTGCATCTTATGGATAGGTGCCTACAGCAGATTTTAAGCAGAGTGATTTAAGATTTGCAGTGGTCACTGAGAACTGAGCCTGTGTTCTGAGAACAGATCATGTGCACGAGCCTTGTGCTGTGGTTTTTCTCTACTGTAGCGCTGCACATGGTGGCCGTGAACACCAACAAGGACCCTGCTTACGATGCCAGTTCATGAGTGTCCCCTCGATTTCCTCAAATTCATGGAATTACAATGCCTTAGATTGGGGTCCACGTGTATCTTCCTCCAAATGCAAGGTCACCAGCATAAGCCCACAAGGTAGTGTGTGCGTTTGCTTTGGTGCCAGCGCCATGCTGCTTTTTAAACTTGAGGATTTTATAACTATGTTTTGATTACATTTTTTTTCTTTTTAAAGTCTTTTTTAATGCACTATACATTTTTCTCTGCTCCCTTCTCTTCCTCCCCTCTCCCCTTTTACCGTCTCATGATCCCCACACTCCCAATTTACTCTGGAGAGCTTGTCTTTTCCTCCTTCCTGTGTTTTATGTCTAAAAGCCACCTATGAGTGAGTCCATATTTGTCTTCCTGGGTCTGGGTTACCTCACTCAGTATGGTGTTTTCTAGTTGGTCACGTTCTTACTCCTACTTCTTCCCCAACTGCACACCCCATTGCCTTTAGGAGGATATAGTATAGTTTGAAGTCTGAAATGCTATTTCCAGCATTACCTTTCCTACTCAAGATTGTGTTAGCTATTTGGGGGCATTTTTTATGAGTTTTAGGATTTAAAAATATTTCTATAAAAAATGTCATAAAATTTTTGATTAAAATTGCATTAAGTCTGTCTATCACTCTTGGTGCTATGGATTCGGCCCAGCCATGAGCATGGGAGGTCTTTCCTGTCTTTAGTGTCTTGTGCACTTTTGCTGTAGAGGTGTTTAACATGTTCAGTTAGCTTTGTGCTTGTGTTCATATACATGTGAGCACGGGGAGGCTGGATGTAAACTTCAGGTGTTAGTTCTCAGGTGCTGTCTGCCTTGTCTCCCCGGTGTGGATTCAGCAGGACGAGGCAGGTGTTCAGAAGTGCAGTCTTCTTCCTCGTGCTGAGATGCAGGCACACACTACCACGTGCGTACTTTCTCACATGGGTTCTGGAGACTGAATCCAGATCTTCATGCTCTCACGCCCAGCATTTTACCAACTGTGCTCTCTCCCCCATACCGGGTACGTTTCTGAAGATATCATGGGTGGAGTTTTTCTGATTTCTAGTTCATGAAGTTTGCTGATTTTGATTCTTGCTTCTTTGCTAAAACTACCAGATGTAAGAAGCTTCTGGGTCTTTTGGGTGTATTAAGTATAGTATATGTCCTACAAATCAGTTACTTAAGTTCCTTCTGTTAGATCCCTTTCATTTCCCTTCATGCTGTAACTAGGATTTCAAAAAATTGCTTTGGTCAAGCGTGGCTAGAGTGGACGTGTGTCTCCTTCCTGATTTTAAACGAGGCGCTTTCGGGTTTTCCCCATTCGGTGTGATACTGGCAACAGTTTTCAGGTGTTGAAGTATGTATGATCTTACTAGTTTCTTCAGGAGTGTTGAATGTTGTCAAAGGTCATTTCCAGTATTGCTTGGAATGATGATATGAGCTTTGTCCACATTTCTGTGTGCTATCAGTACTTACTGATTCGTGTATACGGAACCAGTTTTCATTCCTAGTGTGAAACCAAGTAGTCGGCATATGATCTTTTGCTGTGTTCTTGCATTGAGTTTGCAAGCATTTTGTTGGGGATTTTTGCATCTAGATTTGCCATGAAGTTCCTTTTTTCCCTCCCTATTAGTTTTTTTCTTAGCAGAGGACTGAGTTTGGAAGTACTCTCATTTTTATTTTCACAGACTATTTTGAGGAACATTGGTATTCAGGTTCTTCAGATGTCTGGTGGGATGCAGCAGTGAAGCCATCTTCGTCCTGGTTTCTTCATGGGCAGCTGCTACGTCTTCCATTACGTTGTCCATGATAGATTTCTTTAGTTTCTTAGACCCTTGCAATGACTGTGTGTCTAAAAGAACAGTCCATATTTTTCAATCTATGGAAACATTTTTTAAGCAGAGAGTTTGTTGTTTATTGCTTTATAAATAATACCATTCAAAATTTCCACTTCTTCCCCTCCTCCCATTTCCCTCCTGCTTCCTCCCCTTCCCCCCCCATCCCCCCATCCCCCTCCAGTCCTAAGGGAGGGCAGGGTTCCCTGCCCTGTGGGAAGTCCAAGGCCCTCCCCCCTCCATCCAGGCTTAGGAAGGTAGGCATCCAAATAGAATAGGATCCCAAAAAGCCAGTACATGCAGTAGAGACAAATCCCAGTGTCATTATCATTGGTGTCTCAGTCAGCCCCCATTGTCAGCCACATTCAGAGGGTCCAGTTTGACCACATGCTCGTTCAGTCCCAGTCCAGCTGGCTTTGGTGAGCTCCCATTAGATCAGTCACACTGTCTCAGTGGGTGGACCAACCCATTGTGGTCCTGACTTTCTTGCTCATGGTCTCCCTTCTTCTGCTCTTCAACTGGGCCTTGGGAGCTCAGTCCAGTGCTCCGATGTGGGTCTCTGTCTCTATCTCCATCTGTCCCCGGACGAAGGTTCTATCGTGATATTCAAGATAGTCATCAGTCTGACTACGGGACAAGGCCAGTTCAGGCATCCTCTCCTCTACTGCCCAAGGACCTAGCTGGGAACATCCCCGTGTTGAAACATATTTGTTAATTGTCTGTGTATTTCATAGTATCTTGAAGTATCATAGAAACTTGGATTTCAGTAGTATCAGTTTTATTTGATTTCTTAATTGTATTCATTTCCAGTTTTCTCTTTTACTTATGTAACTTAGGCTGTTTTTCTACGTTATCTTTTCAAGCAGGTAGCCTTCCCTTTCTTTTAATCCTTCATGATTTTCTCTTTTCCCAGTTCATTAATTTGAGATCGGAACTTAGTATTTCTTTCTGTGGGTGTTAGGTTTGGCTTATTCTTGTTTTCACAGCCTTGAGATAGCATCATGAAGTTATTCACTTACTGTCTCTTTAACTCATTACTACGTAAGTTTCTTTCCTAGAACTGCTTTTGCTGTAGCCACACACTCATATAAGTGGTTTTTAATTTTCATTTGATACTGGGAAGTTTTTAATCCTCCCCTTTCTTCAGTGAACCACTAATCATTCAATAGTATATTATTTAAGTTTCATATATTAGTTTATTTTCTCTTATAGTTGATTTCTGGTTTTATCCCAACACGATCTGATGAAGTATAAGAAGTTATTCAATATTTTTTTATTTGTTAAGATTTGCTTTAGGGTCTGATATAAACTATTTTGGAGAAAGTTTCATTGGCTGCTGAGTTCAATGTGTATTCTGCAGCTATCGGGACAGTCTTTGTGTGAGCGTGTCTGTGTCTAGGATGTTTGGTCTTTGGTTCAGTTTAAAGCTTGCTGATATTTTGTCTAGATGTTCTATGTATTGATGAGAGCAGGGTGTTGAATTTCCCTACTGTTGTATCTGTATGTATCTGTTCTTTATGTCCAATAGTGTTTGTTTTATGAAATGATCCTGCTGAGTGGCAGCTCCCCCTCTCCTCACCATCCTCTGGGGTACATACTGCTAATATTGTGTTTCCATTCCAGTCGAAGGGTCTGTAATTTCTAGAGTTAGTCTGATTGCTGCCCAACTGGATGGTGGTAGCTCAGACTGAGGGGCTTCCAAGTGGAGCCTGATCTCGAACTTGAAGATCTTCATGTAGCCCAGGCTTTTCACACTTCCAAGGGATGTGCAGATTTTCCGACAGAGTTTATCTTTGGGATTTGTTAAGACTACAGCTCAGGTTAGACCCTTAGAGCAGTGGTTCTCAGCCTTCGTAATATTGCGACATTCTTGCGCTTGAAAGGAGGGGGGGGGGGGCAGAAGCTGTGCACTGGCTCAGTGGATTGATACACTACGTCTTCAGAGAAGTCTAGTTGGTGACTGACCGGGACTAATAAGATCTGACAGCAAGACGACATCTTGGAAAACACTTAGCCTGCTAAATTTGGTCACAGCTAGAAACATTTGCCAGATCAGAGAGAGCCATCCTGAGGCTTCCCAAGTACTGTTCATGGGCCAGACTTTATCCCTCAAGAGCAGGCATAACTGCCGAACACTGCACAATTCTTCACTCTGCCTACTGACCACATCTTGTAAGGCAACCGAGTGACCATGGCAACAGCAACGGCATGCTCTGCTCTGGGTGCACAGGGTGAGAAGAAGGCAGAGGATGGGCCCTCCGGATCTCAGCTCAGACAGCTGCTCCCATTTGTAGAGCGCTGAGTCTAAGGAGGACTAGGTCCCAGCTCTCTCTACCTCCTGCTTCCAGGACCTCCCAGCGCAGAGAAATAGCTCAAGGCCCATTGCCTAAGGGATAACTGCTGCTCACTTTTTAATTTTGCTAAATCCTTCCCCAGAGAAATGAGGTTCAAAACAAAACAATAACCTCGTTGTACACTGAGTGTTAAACTAATTAAACTGCTAGTGAATTTTGCCTTATCTAAAAACCAAAAAAACAGCAGCAAGAACAAAAGCCACTGTGACTAAGTGAAGATTCTCCTTTGTTGTCAATAACCTTGGTAAAGAGGACTAAGCAAACAGGTGTGTGCAAGGAACCCCCCTGCTGTCTCTGCAGCGCAGAACTAGCAAGTCCGTGCAGCTGGAGTCGATAGCTGTCTGAGTTATCTATCATCTTTGGCAATTGAAGATAATGAGATGTGCTTGTCAGATCCATAAGAAAATTAGGGTTGGGGAGTTAGGAAGGGGAAGTCCCGTGTTTGCTTCCCTGAGGTATGTTCTATCTCAAAGACGTTCTAAAGACTCAAGCGTTTATTTCTTCATGTAGTCCAGGCTTTACACATTCCCAGGGGATGTACAGGTTTCCCGACAAAGATTATCTTTGGAATTGAAGTCTACAGCTTAGGCTAGACCCTTAGAGCAGTGGTTCTCAACCTTCTTAATGCTGTGACCCTTTAATATCGAGAGTTCCGCATTGCGGTGACCCCAAGTCATAGCCTTAGTTTTGTTGCTTCTTCATAATGAATTTTAATACTGTTATGAATTACAATGTAAATATTTTTGAAGGTAGAGGGTTACCAAAGGGGTCCTGACCCCCAGGTCGAGAACTGCTGTCTTAAAGAAAATACTTGCTCAACAACATCTTGAACAGATTGAGGCTAGTTATTATTTCGAGTCACCACAAACAGTGAAATTTGTATCAAAGTACCTTATGCCAATTTCTTCCTTGCCTCCACTTTCTTAAATAAGCCCGTAGTTGGCAATGACAGGTGTTCCTGTTGTTTAAGAAGTTACAAAATAAAATAATTCTGTTGAGAATTTTTTATTTAAATTCCCACATTAAACTACAAATCTGCCAAATGTTTCAGTGCCTCAAAATAAGATTTCTTAACTAATGTCACCATATTATGACCTAGGGAATCAATCAAGAATATATGGTGATTATAAATCTACATGCATTTGCGGCCCAGCATTAACAGCACAGTTCCAGCGTTTGGGAAACTGAAGCAGAACCAAGAATATGTGGCCAGTTCGAGTTACTGTACCAAGCCAGTATCTCCACGCATGTTATAGTGAAGCACCCGACCTCATAAATACATCGACTCAAAAGATAGGCTCAAATTTAGTAGTAGAAGTTTCCAAACCCCAGCAGCAGACAATTTCCTAGACGATACATCAGGTGTAAGAAGAACTTAAAAATGAATAAATCTGGAATCTTGTATCTTCTGCTCACAATAGAATGAAATTATAAGTTAGAAAAAGAAACTTTGCTGACTAGATTTTTTTTTTTAAATTTGACCCAGGCTAGAGCCATTTGGAAGAGGGAACTTCAGTTGAGAAAATGCCTCTTTCATATTGACCTGTATACAGAGTTCTGGGCATTTTTTTAAAATATTTATTTATTATGTATAGCATATTCTGTCTGTGTGTATGCCTACAGGCCAGAAGAGGGCACCAGACCCCATTACAGATAGTTGTGAGCCACCATGTGGTTGCTGGGAATTGAACTCAGAACCTTTTGGAAGAGCTCTTAACCTCTGAGCCATCTCTCCAGCCCCCTCTGGGCATTTTCTTGATTGACAATTGATGTGGAAAGGCCCAGCCCACTGTGGGTGATGCTACCCTGGGTTGGCCTTGGGTGCTCTAAGAAAGCCGGCTGAGCAAGCCAGTAGGAACCAACCAGTAACCAGCTGCCTGACAAATTCCTGTCCCTGTTTTGTTTCCACGTTGGATTTGAAGGTCCAAGTGTCAGCCAAATACCACCCCTGAAGCAAGCTGCTTTTGTTCATGGTGTGTATCACAGCAACAGAGATCCTAACTAATGCAGAAACTGGTACCAGGTTGTGGGGTATTGTTGTGACAGACCTAACCATGTGTCTCTGGGAGGATTATAATAGTGTTTGAACTTTGGCCTGGAAAAGCCTTTGAATGCTCAGAGCTCAGTGGGTTGTTCTGTGGGAGCTGAAAAGACAAGAGTGTCCGTGAAGATGATGGAGGCTTTCTGGCTTGTGAAGTTTTAGATGGAAGCAAAGACTATCTGGGAGGGAGAGGAGCAGAGAAAACTGCAGTCGAAATGTAATATGTGAGAGAAGAATTAAAGAGAAAAGAGACCAGGATCACTGAGGATCATAAACTGGGGAGTATCTCCTCGGGGTCAGCACACACAAGCTGTGGGCCGTCGGGGGCCAAGGCTGCTCCTCACGTTGTTAACTGAACTTGGTAATGTTTAAGAGTCACCCAGATGGTATTGTTTTTGAAAGCGTGAGGTGGGCATGGAGAGAAGCTGAGGCTTGACACCAGATAGTAGGCTTAGAGTTCTTGGAGGAAGGCCAGGAAAAGCTATCAGTGAAGGTTCAGCTTAGTTGCAGTAGAAAATTCCCAACATTTTGGAGATGTCCATTCCATGGGTTGACTGCCAAGGACACTCTGAACCTGAGAGACAAGCTGTGTGTGTTGCCAATGGCGGAGCCAGAGAAGTGACCCAAGGATCTCCCCCAGGGGATTGTGAATGGGTTCCAGGCACCAAGAACTGAGCTGTTGGGCTTGGTTTCCTTTGATCTGATTGTGACTGTGTCCCCCAGTTCTTCCCTCTTGGAGTAAGAAAGTTTTTAACCCATTTTTTTTAACTTTACAGGAAATGACAGCTATAAGATCTTAAGTATTTCATAGAAACCTTAGAAATTAAGGGGAACTCTGATATTTTAGAACGACTTGAACTTTTGGAGAGAACGGCTATTTTAGAGAGGCCTAGAAGTGTGAGAGAGACTACAGGTATTTTAAAGCTGTGGAGTGTTTTCAAAGACAGACAGACTTAAACTGGGAATGTTTTTGATTATGGCATTAAGTAATATGAGGTACTGGGGACAAGCAATAAGGAAAGGTGACGATTAATCAGTGATGTATTTATGGGTCAAGTTGACAAGGGGTCAGTTGTTCTGCCAGTTTGACACAAGCTGGAGTCATTTGAGAAAAGGGAACGTCAACTGAGAAAATGTCACCGTAGATTAGCCTGTGGGGAAGCCTATAGGGAATTGTCTCGATTAATGATTAATATGGGAGGGCTCAGCTCATTCCGGGTGGTGCCACCCCTGGGCGGGTGATACTGGGTGATAGAAGAAAGCAGCCCGAGCAAGCCACAGGACTTAAACCAGTAGCACTGCTTCACAGTCTCTGCATCAGTTCCTGCTTCAGGCTCCTGCCTTGAGTTACTGCCCTGACTTCCTTCAGTGATGAGAGTGTGACCTGAGTTATAAGATGAAATAAAACCTTTCCTCACCAAGTTGCTTTTGGTTGTGATGTTCTATCACAGTAATGGAAACCTTCACTGAGACAGAAATTTTAGAGAATTTGTAAATATATTGAGATTAGGTAACTTTTTTAAAAAACAAGCGGATTATTCAGAAATTCAAAAAGAGATGTTGAAATTTTTTCTTAAACAAAAAACTATGAGCACAACATACCAAAATCTGTGGTCTATAGCAAAAAGAACCACACTGAAGGAGATTTATAACAGTAGATGCCTATATTAAGAAATAGAAATGTTTTAAATAACTTAGAAGTTAATTAAAAGTTATTAAAAGCTAATAAACAATAATTTATTCAATTATAAAGTTTATTAAATAAATAAAGTAAAAAATGTAGTATCCTGTGATGTGGAAATCAAGTCTGAACCATAGGCTGGAGCAAGACTCACTTGTTGCCTGGGAGAAGGGTGAACCGCGTAAGATGTCTAAAGGGGTCCGTGTATAAGACACACCAGTATAGAGCTTGTCTACAGCTGTACCAAGTACTTAGGAACAAAAAGAGCAGGACCAAGAGAAGCAACCACCTCAGCCAGCTCATGAACTTCCTCTGGCCGTAGGGCTAACATCACACAGATCATCACAGTAAGTGAAATGCCATCAGTTCTTCAGTCATTGGAAGGTACCAGCCCACATACCCAGAGAATCTGTAAAAGGGACAAATTCAGTTCAGTGGAGAGGAAAGTGACCCACAAATGGTGACAGAATAAATATAAAAGGTGAGCTGTGTAGAATCCAAATGAAAAAATGAACATTGACATAAACTTTATGAATTACACAAAAATTCACTAAAATGTTTTTCACTTTATAAATGGAAAGTCTGTAAAGGTTATAGAGGAAGATCTTCATAACCTGTGTCCTTGAAAAAGGTGCCAACTAGATGGCCCAGTGAGTAGAGACAGCTGCTGACACACCTAAGGATTTGAGTTCAATTCCTGAGACCTGAAGGGTGACAGGTAAGAACTGACTCTCACAAGTTGTATTCTGACTTACAGAACTAAATAAATGTGTAATTTAAAAAGGTGTATTTATCTTTATTTTATGTGTATGAGTGTTGTGCCTGCATGTTTCTATATGTACCATGCACATTCCTGGAGCCCACGGAGGCCAGAAGAAGCTCACACACAGTCACTTTCTGCAATGGACACCCAGGCAGGTAAGTGGAGGTCTGTCATGGACACTCAGACTCCCCTTAGGCTGCCCTGTCTGACCAAGAAATTCAGCTTCCAGGAATTTTTTGTAAAACAAACAAAAACCAAACAGGTCAAGAGAAATGGACAGAGGTCATGAATGTCCAAGGCAATATTACTTTTTAAACATACAAAGAAGACAACAAGGAACCAAGCTATTGATTACACAATCGCACGATAAATTATTGGTCTAGGAGTGAAAATCTGGCATAAATGGCTGTCCACTGACATGGACAGATGCCAGCACATTCGGCCAAGTGAATGCAAGGAGAAGGAGACAGCAAAACCAACACAGTAGCTAATAGCATATTTCTCTCGTAGATACAATGAATTGCCACCAGACAGGTTCATTCTCTAGTCTGTGGTGTGTAGGCCAGTCCCAGCCAGGCTTGTTGCTTGTCAACCAGGGAAGATGTCCTATAAGCACAAAAATGGCAGAGAGCGTCCCATACTTGAATAATGAACTGGTAGAGGGTGGCGGCTTTGTAGGGCTAGGTGGGGGTCAGGGCTGGAGCATTCTGCTCTCCAAAGAGACCTCACTGTGCAGAGTTCTCCCAGCTCTCACCTCACAGCCAAGTGAAGCAAGCCCGTTCTGTGCTCCCTAGAATACAAGTGGTTGTCAATCAAACTGTTCAGTCAGGGCTGAGAAGCCGTTGATCCTTCTCTGCAGAATTCTCCAGGGAACCCTGGGGATTTCTGTTGTGTTGAAGATGAAGTTTGGTATGGAGTGTTGAGCAACAGTGCGGGCCACATCTACCCTCTTTACCTGGTGCCCCAGGTGTGGCTGGACTAAATGTTGCTGACAGGTCAGGAGCATCCTGCTTCTCAGGTCTGGAGGCCTGGCCACCACGGCCCTGTATCCTAAAACAAACACACAGAGGCACCATTTGCCAATCTCTGGCTCCCTTTCTTGCTTGGGAACTTGATCGTATCAGACACTCTGTGGACCAGGCAGCCTTCACTCCAGCTCCCAGTCCACTGATGTCCAAGCATAAGTCATCTCGGCTCAGGCACCGGTGAGGTGTATTTATTTCATGAAGTTCATGAAGAATCAAGCTAGTACAAAAATCATGACATTTCACCAAAATAATATCTGGTTCCCTTGGCAGATGTCATCAGTGTGTAAGAATGATACCACTCTCATGATCTCATGACAAGAACTTTATGATAAAGTTCCTTATATTTCTACCAGAAGTCAACAGAGGGATTTAAATTCTATAGCATTTATTTATTATCAGTGTCTGTGTATGTGTGCATCCATGGTGAGTTTGTGTGTACTGCATCTGCAGACGCTTTGATGCCTCTGTTCTCTTTCTGGAACACAGCGACTGTGTGAAGATTCCTGGGCTACTCTGATCCAGAAAATTCTAGACAGGATGGCCTGCCTCGTTCTGAGACCCAACACAATGAGTGCCTGGGAGTTCACCAGGTAAACATAGTCTCATGAGTGAGTCCCGTGAGCGTGGCCTAAGGAACCCTCAGTGGAGCCAGGCTGAAAGTGATGCCTCGTGGAAGTGTGAACAATAATCTCACAATAACAGTAACAATAATTTCCTTAGTCACTCCACTGTTCAGTGGTTTGTTATGTGGAATTGACAACCAATACACTAACATCCCCGAGCCTCCCTGGTCTCACCTGTAAAATGAGGAAGAGAACTACTTCCTCTGAGACATGGTCAGTTCGGATCTGACATCAGCGAGGTTCTTCTGACCTCCCTGCAGTGCACCGCAAGGCCCTGGTGCTCAGCTCTGCTGCACGCAAGCAGAGCAGGGTCTGAACCATGGGCAAGTGAGGCCCGGTGCCTGACTCTGGGGGCAAAGTGAGGAGCACCCCGCAGCATGAATTAGACAGCATGGTCATACGAACAACGGCGTTCAGGGAGAGGGATGGCAAGTTTGCCACAGGGGGTTGCCTTCAATTCCAGGCGGGGATGGGGCCTGTCAGCATCCCTGTGTGAGGATGTTGATGAGGCAACATGGTCCACCAATGTGGGGTGGCCTGGGAATACTCTTGAGCCTTGCAAGGAGCCACAGGGCTGCACCAGCTGAAGCCCTGTCCACACCCCCACTGCCCCCTCCTCTAGGGATGTGACGCCGCCTCCTTAGTAAAGGAGAGCTGGCCCATGCTCTGTCTGCTACGGACAAATGATTACTTTGAACCCTTGTAATTTAAGTACAGAAATAAATTTTCATGTAAATTGTCCAATATTGAACACAAATAGACTACAAAGTCTTATGATACTATTGTTTTGTATAAATTCATGTATATATTTGAGATATTATTAACAGCACCCTTACTTCTTTTTTACCATTTTTTAAGGTTTATTTAGTTTTACATTTTTTTAAAGATTTATTTACCTATTATGAATAGATATTCAGACTGCATGTATGTCTGCATGCCAGACCAGAAGAGGGCACCAGATCTCATTCCGGATGGGTGTGAGGAACCATGGGGTTGGTGGGAATTGAACTCAAGACCTATAGGAGAGCAGCCAGTGCGCTTATCCACTGAGCAATCTTGCCTACCCACACCTCAGACTTGTACTTAAAAACATCCCACTGCACTTTCCCCTGGCATTCTCACCGTCTGTGTCCCGTTCCTCCACACGGGGGCAGTAGTGAAGGTCAGCAGTCAGTGGGGAAGATGGGAAATCTGGAGGAGCTGCTGAAGGCTCCAGGCCTCCTGGTTGGATCTTTCCCCAGTGTCTTTCCCTGAACCACTTCCCTTGCTGGCAAATTTTCAGAATAAAGGAGGAGACATAGGTGATGCCTAGGTGCAGAGACCTGAAGGAGTCTGTAATATAAATCAAAAAAAAATCAAAAAAAGCACACGATTATAATTAACTATACAAGTGCCTCACTCTTGACCCTGGTTGTGGTGCATGCTTTCATTCCCAGTACTCAGGAAGCAGAAACAGGTGGATCTCTGGGAGTTCCAGGCTGGCCTGGTCTATAGAGTGAGTTCCAGGACAGCCATGGCTATACAAAGAAATCCTGTCTCAAAACAAAACAAGACAAAATATTTTTTTAAAAAAAAATGCTAAAAAAAATGTCCCACTCTAGATCCTCATGAAAACCCAACACACAGATGATGTGTGTTCATATTTCACAGAGAACACACACAAAGTAGCCTAGAAGCGAGGCAACATGGCAAGGCTTTAAGGTGTGCTGGGGCAATTAGGGTTGGGTTAAGAATTTCAGATGCAGGTCAACAATAGGAGCTCAGATTGTAAAGCCGAGGTGCTGCCTGTACCCAGACATCCCTAGGAGCAGTGAAATAGGAAGCACCTTTGTATCTGTGTCAAGTAGTGCACGTGGAAGGAGGGAGGGGGCCTAAGAGACTTCTGGGAAAGCCCTGTGTGAGGAGACTCAGGCATGGGGACCCCAGGAGTGACCTCACTTCCTTAACAGTGACATCACAATGCAGAAACCTGCAACCAGGCAGCCAACTGCTTACAGACAGCCCAGAAGGCTCACTTGTCTTGAGACAAGACTGACGATTAGTCATGAGTTGCTGTAGCTGGTGGAGTTGCTGCTGCTTTAGTAATGGGAAAAAGAAACACAGAAGCCGTGGCCTAGGAGGTGCGTGGAGACGCCTGGTTCACACTTGGCGCAGGCACCTCTGGCCATTTGGCCAAAATGAGAAGGGACAGCGAGAGCGAGACCAACACAGGCCAGGTAACCACTCTGAAATCTCGGTTTTCCCAAATTTCACTCTTGGTGTTTGGCAGAGTGAAGGGGTCAGGAAAACTTGGAATGATAATAACCAATCATGAATTGCAGTCCTGTGCCAGTTTGAACCACCCACCCTGATCTCTCCTCAGGTGGCAGAAGACCAGAAGAACCGCTGCCCTGGGGACCAGAAGGAGTCAGCCCCAGGGGACCTTACTGAGTCCGCCCCCAGGGTCCAGAAGGAGTGCCTCTCCAGGGACCCAATGGTCTCCTCCCCGGAGGCCCAGCTGCAGTCCCTCTCCAGAGACCCGATGTGCTCCCTTCCTGGGGACCAGATGGGCTCCGCCACGGAGGACAAACCTGACTCTGTACCCGGGAACCAGACGGGCTCAACATGGGAAGACCAGCCGGAGTCTGGCCCCAGGGACCCTATGGGCGCCACCCCAGAGGACCAGACAGACTCAATCTCCGGGACCGCCACTGGTTCTGTCCTTGGGGACCCAGTGGGCTCCACTCCTGAGGACCAGCTGGACCAGCAAGGCTGCGTCCCCGGGAACGCGACTGAGTCTGTCCTTGGAGACCCAAAGAGTCCCACCCCAGAGGACCATCTGGACCAGCAAGACTGCGTCCCCGGGGACCCAGTGGACTCCACTCCGGAGGACCAGCCTGAGGCCGCTCCTGGCGAACCCATGGGCTCTGACACTGGGGATACGATGTGTTCGGCCCCACAAGACCAAGACCAGCCAGAGTCCATCCCCGGGGAACGGGTGGACCCTGCCCCCGGGGACCTGACTGAGTCCTTCCCTGGGGGGGACCTGACTGAGTCCTTCCCTGGGGACCCTGTAGACTCCGCCCCGCAGGACCAGCTGGAGGACCAGAAGGACTCAGTCCCCGGGGACCCTAAGATCTTAGACTTCGGGGATCTGGAGAAAGTGGTCGAAGACCTGATCACTTCCCTTCAGAACGGGGACCGCGAGCATCTCATCGTTTTCCTGAGCAACTACCCTGCTCATACCACCATCGAGCAGGTGCTGGATGTCATCTTCAGGCGGTGAGTGCCCACTTCCGAGCTCAGACGCCTCACATCCTCTTGTCGTTTATGGGAAGCCTGTGCTTTTCTCTGAGCCTACCTAGTTGCTAGAGTCTTGTCAGAAGCCAGCAGCATGTAGTCAGACATTACTATCTCCAGGTTGGGCCCTAGGGACTGCTGTGACCCTAATGAGTGTGAGTGTGGGTGTCCTCTGCACCTTCAGGAAGCTCTCTATCCTTGGCCAGTTTTCCTGAAGCATTGGTCAAAGCGCTTCTCCCATTGTAAAGGAGGTTCTAGAATTCATATTGGAGCACCCGATAGAGATGGGTCTTGAGTGGAGACCCGAGGAGGATAATCCGAGGGAACCTGTGTCCATTGAGATGTCCGGGTAGACATACTGCACAAACATATTTGAAGCACCTACAGAATGCAGGTGAACTAATAACCTGAGACTTTGATTCTGCTCCAGGAGTCAGCAGGCTCCCCAGATGTCTTTTAGGTAGGGAACTGGGACCCCACAGGTAACATCCTTCCCGATCTTCTCCAGGTATGCATGCTTCCGCCCCGGCTGCCAGGAGGATGAGCAGCTCAAGAAGTAAGTGAGCTTTACAACATGAGAAAGAAAGGCCTTGGCTCTGCAGGGTGGGCTCCCTTGGGTACCAAGGGTGAGGGATGGCCGATGCTTGGGGCTCACGCTCCACGTTTCTACCACCATACACCATACTGAGGTCTAAGCATTGACTGGAGGGTGAAAAGAACTGCATGGGCACGGTCCTTGCCAAGTGGGGATATGGGGAAAGCCTGTGGCCTCCGGTGGCCCTCTGAGACTCTACTACCCTCATCTCAGTCCATGGCGTGAAGGCTCGCTCAGCTGTGCTCCATTAGAGCCTGATCATGGGGCGTATGGAGTTCCCTGCTCCCATGGACCTCTCAGCCCTGCTCATTGTATGGCTAAGGGCTGGATAGCCTCTCCTTTGCAGTCTCACATGCACGGAGTCTTGGGCGGGGTGGCAAAGGAAAGTCCAGGCCACTGGGTGCCCTGTCTGTCCCTTTCCACCAGCACCCTCTGCACCCTCCTGGACACGTGGACGAGCGTCTTCCCCGGGGACTTTGCCACAACATCCGGCTTGTCCGCCGCGCTGAAGAAGGTAAAGACCTACCTGATAATCCATCTGCCTTACTCGGACGTCCTCATACGTGTGCACGAGCTCCTTACGAGACTGCTCTCAGAAACTTCAGAGGAGAGCGATTAACAACAAGCCAGGTAGGTGCTTGACACTGTGAGGAGGTCTCAGGACCTGGTCTCAGGTCTCAGGAATGATTGGGGGATTGCCACACCGACTCCAGTGTCGTCTGTTTGACATGACATACGTCATTATGCCGGTCTGGAGCTGCGTGTCCTATGGGACCAGGCTTCCTGGAGGTCCATGGCAGACGGCCCGGTATAGGCCGCCGTTGAGGCATAGATGGGTTTCTCGATTAGCTGGCTATGCAGGATATGGGCTTTGCACGATCTCTTTTATGATAATGATATTCTTTATATCTACAAGACAAGGATTATCTCTTCAGGAACAGCTCTGGGATAGGGAAGCACAGTATGGGAATGTATAAGACTACAGCAGAACCCTTGCCATACATGGGGGTGTATGATGAGCAAGGGAACAGACGGGTTAATGTTGATGGACAAAGAGCGGTATAATATACTTTGAATTTTATGGATAAGCTTGCTAGATCCCGACCCCCATGGTGTCTGCTGCATAAGAAAGTACAAAAAAGTATATTTCGGCAGGTGCAGAGAGCTGTCAGGCACATTTGGTCACTAGATGAGATAAAGAAAGGGTTAGAAAGAGGAGCTTGGGGGAGGTCCAGATAGCTCCTGATCTCTTATTTCCTGTGGCGTTTGTGAGTCATCGAGCTAACTGTGTCTGGTTCCAGGGTGACACATCTGGAGACTATGAAAACTCTGCTGCTGCTCTGTGGAGAAGAGGACGACTGGGGGAGCCAGGAGCGCATGGTGCTGCCGCCTCCATCAGCTGCCCTCAGCGGCCTCAGCCATGCCCTCCTTCTTGTTCCTCACAAGCTGCCTTACTCACGCGAGCATGCTAATCACCAGATGTGTCACAGATGACAATAGTGCACCCTCCTGATCTCCCTCTAGACATTAGTGACAGCCTTAGCCCCTGTGTGTGTCTTAGTTATTGTTATTGTCTGTAGCGGGGTCAGATTGCTTTTTATAATCTTTTTAAAGCATCTTTTATATTAAGTTAATAAATAACTCTGTGACCTTGACCAGAACCTTACCTGTGAAATTGTGAACTCCTGGAAATGCTGCCAATCAGGCTCAGTGCTTTATCAGACCTACGACATTATGAAGGTCATATCAGGAAGTTTAATGACAAATAAACAAACATTCCCTTCCCTCGGAATCCGGTGTGCATCGGCAAAGCTTATCTAACATTGATGCTCTTTTGAAACCTGGCACTTGACAGTGGCATTAGTAAGAGCTAGAATTATAGTACATCTTGGAGTACTGAAAAGGCAGCCCTGCCTGCAAACCAAATTTCCTAATGGAGCAAGATGAAGGATGGTGAAGGCATGGGGGGGTTGGGGAGGTGTCCTGACTGGGCTTGGGGTGGAGTGGCATGCAGGTGCATTTGTGCGCATGTGTGTGGAAGGGTGTGCGTGCGTGCATATGTGCATGTGCATGTGTGTGTATGTGTGTGTGCGTGTGTGTGTGTGTGTGTGTACGTGTGTGAGTGGGTTTCCTGGTGATGAATAGGGAAGAGGTTTATTTCCTCATCAGCTCAGAATCCTGTGTGCTTCTTACTAGCAGAAAAAGTACTTTTTGCACAATCTAAAATTTCAGAGTGCTAGCTTCGACTTTTGCTCTTTGCCCTCTCCCCTATGTAGTAATAGCACAGACAGTATTTTTAGAAGCATTTCTTCAGCTTTCCTAATCCTTGCCTTTCAGTTACCTGCATCCAGGGTGCTTTTCTGTGGAGTTATTTGCTATTTGTACTTATGCTACATATTCAGGGTTACCTTTTTTCTACTAAGTAAAATATTAATCTCCCTTCAAAAAATTTAAATAAAAGCAATCTTTTCGCAGCCCTCAGTGTTGTACAAAATCACTAAGGAAACTGTAAAAATTGTGTGTGATATCACTGAATGTTGGTTTTTCCCTCTCAAGCTCCAAAGGCCCAGATCCACGTTCCACATCACATGCATAAGCTGGGCAACAAAGGCTGACATACTCAAGAGCCCAGAGCTGGGTGTGGTGGCTCACACCTGTAACTCAACACTGAAAGTTGAGACAAAAGGACAGTTGGTTCTTGGAGAAAATCAACAAGATCAACAAACACCTATCCAAACTAATTAAACGAAAGAGAGAGAGAACACGCAACTAAATAAGATCAGAAATGAAAAAGGGGACATAACCACAGACACAGAGGAAATTTAGAGAATCATTAGATCTTAATACAAAAGCCTGTATGCCACAAAACTGGAAAATGCAAAAGAAATGGGCATTTTTTTAGATAATTACCATATACCAAAGTTAAACCAAGACCAGGTGAACTATCTAAATAGACCTGTTAGTTGCGAAGAATTAGAAACTATTATCAAAAATCTCCCTTCCAAAAAAAGCCCAGGACCAGATGGTTTCAATGCAGATTTCTACCAGAACTTCCAAGAAGAGCTAATACCTATGCTCCTTAATGTATTTCACAATATAGAAACAGAAGAGTCATTGCCAAATTCCTTTTATGAAGCTACATTACCCTGATACCAAAACCATACAAAGACCCAACCAAGAAAGAGAATTACAGGCCTACCTCACTCATGAACATCCACGCAAAAATTCTCAATAAAATACTGCCAAACCCATCAGTATGGCTATAGGATAGGATCACTTCAGGTTCCCTATCCTCAGCTGCCCAGTGAACTAACTGGGGACCTCGCCTTGGGCACCTGGGAGCCCCTCTAGGTCCAAGTCTCTTGCCAACCCTAAGATGGCTCCCTTAATTAAGATATGTGCTTCCCTATTCCCCATCCAACCTTCTTTTATCCCAATCATCCCGTTTCCCCAAGTTCTCCCCATCCTACCCTTCTCACTTTTCTCTCCCCCTCTCCCCTTACCCCCCTCCCACCCAACCCCCAAGATCCCTATTTTTTGCCGGCAATCTTGTCTACTTCCTATACCCAGGAGGATAGCTATATGTTTTTCTTTGGGTTCACCTTCTTATCTAGCTTCTTTAGGGTAACAAATTATAGACTCACTGACCTTTATTTATGGCTAGAACCCAATTATGAATGAGTACATCCCTTGTTCATCTTTTTGGGTCTGGGTTACCTCACTCAGGATAGTATTTTCTATTTCCATCCATTTGCATGCAAAATACGAGAATTCATTGTTTTTTACCGCTGAGTAGTACTCTAATGTGTATATATTCCACACTTTCTTCATCCATTCTTCCATTGAAGGACATCTAGGTTGTTTCCAGGTTCTGGCTATTACAAATAGTGCTGCTATGAACATAGTTGAACAAATGCCCTTGTCATATGATCGGGCATCTCTTGGGTATATTCCCAAGAGTGGTATTGCTGGGTCCAGGGATAGGTTGATCCCGAATTTCCTGAGAAACCGCCACACTGCTTTCCAGAGTGGTTGCACAAGTTTGCATTCCCACAAGCAATGGATGAAGGTACCCCTTCCTCCACAGCCTCTCCAGCAGAGGCTACCATTGGTGTTTTTGATTTTAGCCATTCTGACAGGTGTAAGATGATATCTCAAAGTTGTTTTGATTTGCATTTCCCTGATCGCTAAGGAGGTTGAGCATGACCTTAAGTGTCTTTTGGCCATTTGAACTTCTTCTGTTGAGAATTCTCTGTTCAGATCAGTGCCCCATTTTTTAATTGGGTTAATTAGCATTTTAAAGTCTAGTTTCTTGAGTTCTTTATATATTTTGGAGATCAGACCTTTGTCAGTTGCGGGGTTGGTGAAGATCTTCTCCCAGTAAGTGGTTTGCCTTTTTGTCTTAGTGACAGTGTCCTTTGCTTTACAGAAGCTTCTCAGTCTCAGGAGGTCCCATTTATTCAATGTTGCCCTTAATGTCTGTGCTGCTGGGGTTATACCTAGGAAGCGATCGCCTGTGCCCATCTGTTGTAGGGTACTTCCCACTTTCTCTTCTATCAGGTTCAGTGTGTTCAGATTGATATTGAGGTCTTTGATCCATTTGGACTTGAGTTTTGTGCATGGTGACAGATATGGGTCTATTTTCATTCTTCTACAGGTTGACATCCAGTTGTGCCAGCACCATTTGTTGAAGATGCTTTCTTTCTTCCATTGTAGACTTTTAGCTCCTTTATCGAAAATGAAGTGATCATAGGTTTTGATCCTACTTCATGTTTTGGCTTTGTGGGAGCCTAGCCAGTTTGGATGTTCACCTTCCTAGACCAGGATGGAGGGGGGAGGACTTTGGACTTTCCACAGGGCAGGGAACCAGCAGGGAACCCTGATTGCTCTTCAGACTGAAGAGGGAGGGGGAGAGGAGTAGGAGGAGGAGGAGGGGGAGGGGGAGAGGAGTGGGAGGCTGGGAGGAGGCGGAATTTTTTTTCAATAAAAAAATAAAAAAAAATAAAGGGGATGCCTTGACAAGGAAAAAAAAATACTGGCAAACCGAATCCAAGAACACATTAGAAAAATCATCCATTATGATAAAGTAGGCTTCATCCCAGAGATGCAGGGCTGGTTCAACATACGAAAATCTATCAATGTAATCCACCATATAAATAAACTGAAAGAAAAAACCATATGATCATTTCATTAGATGCTGAAAAAGCATTCGACAAAATCCAACACCCCTTTATGATAAAGATCTTGGAGAGATTAGGGATACAAGGGTCATATCTAAATATAATAAAAGCTATTTACAACAAGCCGACAGCTAACATCAAATTAAACGGAGAAAAACTCAAAGCCATCCCACTAAAATCAGGAACACGACAAGGCTATCCACTCTCTCCATACCTCTTCAATATAGTGCTTGAAGTTCTAGCAATAGCAATAAAACAACATAAGGGGATCAAAGGGATTCATATTGGAAAGGAAGAAGTTAAACTTTCGTTATGTGCAGATGATATGATAGTATACATAAGCGACCCCAAAAACTCTACCAAAGAACTCCTACAGCTGATAAACACCTTTAGTAATGTGGCAGGATACAAGATCAACTCCAAGAAATCAGTGGCCTTCCTATACACTAAGGATAAGGAAGCAGAGAGGGAAATCAGAGAAGCATCACCTTTCACGATAGCCACAAATAGTATAAAATATCTTGGGGTAACTCTAACCAAGGAAGTGAAAGATCTATTTGACAAGAACTTTAAGGCATTGAAGAAAGAAATTAAGGAGGATACCAGAAAATGGAAGGACCTCCCTTGCTCTTGGATTGGGAGGATCAACATAGTAAAAATGGCAATTTTACCAAAAGCAATCTATAGATTCAATGCAATCCCCATCAAGGTCCCATCAAAATTCTTCACAGACCTTGAGAAGACAATAATCAACTTTATATGGAAAAACAAAAAACCCAGGATAGCCAAAACATTCTTATACAATAAAGGATCGTCTGGAGGCATTTCCATCCCTGACTTCAAACTCTATTACAGAGCTACAGTATTGAAAACAGCTTGGTATTGGCATAAAAACAGAGAAGTCGACCAATGGAATCGAATAGAAGACCCGGACATTAACCCACAAACCTATGAACACCTGATTTTCGATAAAGGAGCTAAAAGTATACAATGGAAAAAAGAGAGCATCTTCAACAAATTGTGCTGGCACAACTGGATGTCAATCTGTAGAAGAATGAAAATAGATCCATATCTATCCCCATGCACAAAACTCAAGTACAAATGGATTAAAGACCTCAATATCAGTCCGAACACACTGAACCTGATAAAAGAGAAAGTGGGAAGTACTCTACAATACATGGGCACAGGAGACCACTTCCTACATATTACACCAGCAGCAGAGACATTAAGGGCCTCATTGAATAAATGGGACCTCCTGAGACGGAGAAGCTTCTGTAAAGCAAAGGACACTGTCACTAAGACAAAAAGGCAACTCACTTACTGGGAGAAGATCTTCACCAACCCCGCAACTGACAAAGGTCTGATCTCCAAAATATATGAAGAACTCAAGAAATTAGACCATAAAAGGCTAATCAACCCAATTATAAAATGGGGCACTGATCTGAACAGAGAATTCTCAACAGAAGAAGTTCAAATGGCCAAAAGACATTTAAGGTCATGCTCAATTTCCTTAGTGATCAGGGAAATGCAAATCAAGACAACTTTAAGATACCATCTTACACCTATCAGAATGGCTAAAATAAAAAACACCAATGATAGCCTTTGCTGGAGAGGTTCTGGAGAAAGGGGTACCCTCATCCATTGCTTGTGGGAATGCAAACTTGTGCAACCACTCTGGAAAGCAGTGTGGCGGTTTCTCAGGAAATTCGGGATCAACCTACCCCTGGACCCAGCAATACCACTCTTGGGAATATATCCAAGAGAGGCCCTATCATACAACAAAAGTATATGCTCAACTATGTTCATAGCAGCATTGTTTGTAATAGCCAGAACCTGGAAACAACCTAGATGCCCTTCAATGGAAGAATGGATGAAGAAAGTATGGAATATATACATATTAGATTACTACTCAGCAGTAAAAAACAAGGACATCTTGAATTTTGCATACAAATGGATGGAAATAGAAAACACTATCCTGAGTGAGGTAAGCCAGACACAAAAAGAGGAACATGGGATGTACTCACTCATATTTGGTTTCTAGCCATAAATAAAGGACATTGAGCCTATAATTCGTGATCCTAGAGAAGCTAAATAAGAAGGTGAATCCAAAGATAAACATATACGCATCCTCCTAAATATTAACCTTCACCAGGTGATGAAAGGAGACAGAGACAGAGACCCACATTGGAGCACCGGACTAAAATCTCAAGGTCCAAATCAGTAGCAGAAGGAGAGAGAGCACGAGCAAGGAACTCAGGAACACAAGGGGTGCACCCACACACTGAGACAATGGGGATGTTTAACAGGAACCCACTAAGGCCAGCTGGCCTGGGTCTGAAAAAGCATGGGATAAAACCAGACTTGCTGAACATAGCGGACAATGAGGACTACTGATAACTCAAGAACAATGCCAATGGGTTTTTGATCCTCCAGCACGTACTGGCTTTGGGGGAGCCTAGGCAGTTTGGATGCTCACCTTACTAGACCTGGATGGAGGAGGGTGGTCCTTGGACTTCCCACACATCAGGGAACCCTGATTGCTCTTCGAGCTGATGAAGGAGGGGGACTTGATCAGGGGAGGGGGAGGGAAATGGGAGGTAGTGGTGAGGAGGAGGCAGAAATCTTTAATAAATAAATAAATTAATTAAAAAAAATAAAAATAAAAAACAAAAAAAAAAGATTTCACTTCTACCATGTTTCTTGTATAGAATCAATGTAACTCCAGTCAAATCTCAGAAACTTATTCTGTGACAATCAACAATTGATTCTATATTAACCAGAAGACAAAGAAGCCAACACAATACTGAAGAAGAAGAAGAACAAAGTTGGAGGAATGAGTGAACTTATATCAAGACTCAACACAAGGCCACAGTACCAAGACAGTTGGAAATCAGTGAACCAGAACAGATGTCTCTAAATAACCCCAAGATCTTTGATGAAAGAGCAAAGGACAACAATGAAGAAAGGCTATTTTTTTTATCAGTCACTCTGGGACAACTGTATCTCCATACACAAGAAAATAAAACTGGTCACAGAGCTGACATCTTTCACAAAAATTAACTCAAAATGAACCATAGACCTAAGTGGAAAACTGAAAAATTCTGAGATGGCAAGAGAAGATTTACACGGCTCTGGGTATAGCCATGACTTCTTAGGTAAAGCACAAAGGTATGATCATGAATGTAGGAATGGACAAGCTTGATTTGTTAAAATTAAATGGTTCTCATCCATAATGGTGCTGCCAGGAGAACAGGAATACATACCACAGACCAGAATAGAACACGTAGAAGAGGCACATCTGATAAGAGCTGAAAATCTACATGGAAGTCAGGGAGGGAGCTTAGTGATTAGCATGCTTTCCACACAGCCATGCGTACCTGAGTTTAACCCCTGGGACCCATGCACAAGGAAAGGCGTGGTGGCATGCATCTGCAATTCCATTGTTGGTGTGGCAGAATCAGGGAGATCACAGTGGCATGGTATCAGCCTGCCCAGCTGCTTAGTGAGCTCCAGGTCCAGTGAGACCTCATCTCAAAAACTGTGATTAAAGTGCCAGAAATCAACCTCTGGCCTCCACACAGAGACACATACATATACATATACATTTACATATACATATACATACGTACACATGAAAACATACACAAAAATATTCAGTCAACTCTAAGGGTTCAAGCAGAAGAAAATGAACAGGCTCAGATACCACACCAGAGGAGGTATACAGGTGAATAACAAACATATTAAGAGATGTTAGGAATCAGCTTTTATCAGGAAAATGCAAATTAAAACGACCCCTCAGTACACTGTGGGTTGATGTATTGTTGTAACTGGAATGAGCAAAATCAGAATGACTATGGTATCAAAGGCAAGAGTATGAAGCTGCAGGGACTCTTACAGTGCTGGTGGGAATTCAGAGTGATGTAGCCATTCAGGGAGGCTCAGCACTTAATTATAAAATGAAAACTGCTCTTACCATAGGCTAGCAACCATGCTCTTCAATATTTATCAAGGTGGTGAAATCTTACAGCCATGCAAAATTCTTTACACAGATGTTCAGAGCAGGTTTGGCCATGATTTTCAAAACTTAGAAGCAAATGAGATATCACATAGTAGCTGCATGTGTAAACCATGAGAACACTCAGAAGGGATGACCTGTCTAGACAGACAGATATGGAGAACTCAGTTTCAGAAATCTATGCTTGTGTGATTGCAACTCTATGAGATCCAGGAAAGTTCTCTCTGTGGAGAACGAGAAGACCAGAGGTTATCGGGGATTTGGATGAGGAAAGTGTCTTAGTTAGGTTCGTATTGCTGTGATGACCACAATTACCAAAAGCCACCTCGGGAGGAGAGGGTTATCCTGCTTACAGCTGTCCATCATGAAAGGAAGTGAGGGAAGGCTCTTAAGGCAGAAAGAGGGAGACAGAAGCTGATGCAGAGGCCACGGAGGAGTGCTGCTTACTTTTCTGCTACCCCGAGAGGTAGCTTGCTCTGCTACTTTTCCTATACAATCTGGGACCACCTACTCAATGGTGTCACCACTGCAGTAGGCTGGGCCCTCCTAAATTAATCATTGATCTTCAAAACATCCCACAGATGTGTCTATAGGCTGATATAATGGGAACATTTACCCAGATGATGTCCCCACCTCCCAGATGATCCTAGTTATGTCAAGTCTGCGATAAACTACCCAACACATTAGAGCGTTCATCAACTTGACACACAATGCCATTGCTATCTATTAATCTATAACCTTTACTTTCCCATTTACCCCAAGTTGCCAAGTCAACGTTAATAACACAATATGAAACAACATAACTTCAAAGATTCCAGTCTTTAAAAATTCAAATACTTTAAAAGTTCAGTCTCTTTAAAATACCAAAATTCTCTTAACTGTTGGTTCCTATAAAATAATAAAAATAAATTAAGTATTTCCTTACTTTACGAGGGAAGAACTAGAGCACAGTCACCATCAAATCAAAGCAAAACCAAACTCCAGCAATGAAAATGGTTCAGTGTTTGATGTCTGGAAGTCACTCACAGTCATCTGGGTTCCAAATGGTCTAAAAATCAACGCCACTTCTTTTACGTCCCCCTCCATAGTCCATAAGTTTATAGCACAGGCTCAGACAGACTCTACTCCACAGCTGCTGCTGTCCTTAGCAGCTGTCCTGCTGCACTGGCATCTCCAATCTTCTGGGACCTCTACAGCTGCACCTTCACCAAGGGGCTCCTGACTGTCTCCTCAGGGACTCTGACCCTGCCACATGGTGCTGAGACTCAGCTCTCTCCATGACCCCTTCATTCTGGGGCCTCCACTGCAATTGAAGTTGCACCTTCACTGAAGGCCTCTCACAAAGTCAAGTTTCAGCTGCTTTCTATCACCCCTTAACCCTGCAGATCTCATGCTGCCAAAACCAATAACAAATGGGGGTCTTACACACTGATCAAGTATGGTCACCTGCTTGAGTTAGAGCACTGACCTCCTTTGTACCACAGCTTCTGAGGAAACACATCCCAGAAGATTTCACCTCGATGATTCTGGGCTCTTCTCACTCACAGTTGATCCTTCAGCCCCAGCTCACCAGAAAACAATTATTTGTAATACAAAAATATCACGTAAACACCTTGGACAGACTCTTTAAGGGGTTCTCTAGCTCCCCTCCCAGACTTCACAAACCAGGCCTCCATCTATGCTCTCACAGAAGAGTGCACAAAGTTCAAAGCACTCAGTGATTTTTCCAGGCCAAAGTCCTTCCAAATCCTTCCAGAAACAACACAGTCAGGTTTCTCATAGAAATATCCACGATCCAAGATCTGTCTTAGGGTTTCTACTGCTGTGATAAAGCACCATCGCCAAAAAGCAAGGTGGGGAAAAGGGGGATCATTTCATCTTGCAACTCCCAGGTCACACTCCATTACCCGGGAGAGTCAGGGCAGGAACTTAAGGCAAGAACTTGGAGGCAGGCGCTGAAGCAGATGGCACTCAGGCTTGCTCCTTGTGCCTTGCTGTGCTGGCTAACTTTATGACAGTTTAACACAAACAACAGTCATGACCTCTGCCAGACTGGCCTGTGGGAAGACCTGTGTGGCATTTTTCATGATTGATAATTGATGTGAGAGGGCTCATCTAATTCTGGGGAATGTCACCCCTGGGCTGATGGTCTTGGCTGCTATAAGAAAGCAGTCTGAACAAGCTATATGGAACAAGTCAGTAAGCAACAGTCCTCCGTGATCTCTGAATCAGTTCCTGCCTTCTGGTTCCTGCTCTAACTTCCCTCAGGGATGGATTGTGATGTGGAACTGTAGACTGAATAAATGCTTTCCTCAACCGTGGTGTTTTATCACAGAAACAGAAACTCTAATATACTTGCTTAGATTGCTGTCTGTACACCCCAGGACCACTTGCCCAGGGGTGACCCACCCTCCTACATCAACCATTCATCATGACAATGTGTCACAGTCACACCTATAGGCCAGCTTAATGGAGGCATTTACTCAAATGGAGTTCACTCTCCCCAGGTGACTATAGCTTATGCCAGGTTGACATCTAAATAGCCATCATAGAGAAGGATGGATTGACTATGTGGAACATAGAGGAATTTTAGGGAAATAAAGCTATTCTGCATGACATGGTGATACCGGGTGAATGCTTTGCACACCTGTCCAAACACACCCAATGAATGCTCAGCATCAAGAATGAGTTTAATATAAGCTACCATACTCAGTAATTGTACTGTGTGAAAAGTTCATAGGTCACTTTACTTTAGTGAACTCATGACGTTATTAATAGTAAACATCATATCTATGACTTATTGCTTCTCATTCTCAATTAATATATATTTTACATGCTTTTATTTCTAGTTTGTGCTCATATCTCACACAGAGCCTCATATGTACATACACAAGACTCACAGACAAGTATGTATTCTTGAATCTTTTCATAGTGTTTCAGTTTGTGAGATATTGTCACACTTGTTTTTCAAAGTCACTGTCTCTTTTTGCTATAGAGAAAGACGATGCCTGGGGGCGTTGGTGCTTTGCTCAAATCCCCTGAGCTCAGTGTTGAGAACGCAGACCTGATTTGCTGGTTTTCCACACGCACTGCGCTGCACACCCTGTTCCCAAATTAATGTTAAAGTAAGATGTCTTAGTTGGGTTCTCTAATTCTCATCTGTAATCCCAGGACCTGGAAGGCTGAGGCAGAAGGATTGCTATGAATTCAAGGAAAGTCTGGGATACATACTGTGTTCTAGGCCAAGCTGAGCTATGAATTAAAAGTCTCACAAAACAGGAGAAAACATAGAAACAAAAGGTATTCTGATACAGGCTTGTCATCCTAGCAACTGTGGCGGGGCGGGCAGGGCAGTGAATGAAAAGGAGAACCAGGAGTTCAAGGTCACTTTTGGGTAGATAGCAAGTTTCAGGCTACAGTGGGCTATGTGAGACACTTGTCAACAAACAATCAAGCCATCTTATGAAGTATGACTTAGTGAAAGCTACATCCACTTTTAATGGATCAATATGACCTTGGTTCTCAGTTCATTTTGCTGGTATAATGAAATACTGCAGGATTACAATACACAAGCAACAGAGATCTACTTCTCAGAGTCTGGAGTCTGGGAAGTCTATTGAGGGTGCTCCTGTGATGGGGACACATGCTGTCCTCACATGGTGGAAGAGGCAGAGAGGGCCAACTGATGTTGTCAGCCCCCGGATGAAGCAAAGCCTCGCCCTCATGACCTTGTCTTTCTCCCCAAAGGTCCCACCCTACCACCACATCAGGGATTACATAAATCTGTGTGGATTCATGGAGGAGCTTCATACCACACTCCCTGTGAGAACTTACTTCAGCTCCATAAAGCCTTTAAGGTCTACTTGAGTGGTTAATAACATAGTCAAAACTTAGACTTCGCAGGTGTGGGGTTTAAAACCCTTCATGGAGATGACAAAGGCTTGCTTATGAGGCACAGGCTAAGTGTACATGAGGGTAAAGGGGGCAAGGAGGGAACAGAACAAGCTGTTTCTAGGCACTTTGTTTTATTTTTGTCTGATAACACTTCCCTTGGGAACGGACCTTCTCTAGCTTGACTGGCTGCATCAGTCTCTAGCTCAAGCAGACACAATCTGAATGATATGTGTTTTCTCTGTACCAGGATTGCAAGTACACACAATACTGTACTGAGCCAGGTTTTACATGGTGCTGGGATCTCAACCAAGGTCACAGCTTACATGGCACACACTTTACCATCTCTCCAGCCTCCTCCCTCTTGGTTCTCTATTCTTTCACACATCCTTCTTAGTTAGGGATTTTTATTGCTGTGAAAAGACTCCATGACCATGGCAACCCTTATAAAGAAAACATCTAATTGGAGGTGACTCATTTACAGTTTCAGAGGTTCAGTCCATCATCATCATGATAAGGAGCATGGTGGCATGAAGGCAGATGTATCATCTTGTAGGCAACAGGAAGTCAACTGACTGTTATATTGAGGGAAGCTTGAGCAAAAGAGACCTCAAAGCCCCCCTCACAGTGACACACTTCCTCCAATAAGGCCACACCTCATAATAGTGCCACTCCCTTAGGGAGCTATTTTCTTTCAAACCACCACAGTACCCTAGCTCATGTGATTGCCACACTGATGTCATGTAAGGCTGGCTTTAGAGTATTTTTAGATGAAAAGAGAGGTTAAGTAAGTTTCTCAAGATGAGACTCCTGTGCTGAGGCAAGGACTCCCCTGCTCCCCATACCTTGATGCCTAAATTTCTTCCCCTGGGCATTTGTGCTCCTTGTGAGGGGTTCAGCCCCCTGCACCACTCTGTGTTTGCAGTAGGTTCTGTTCCTTTGACTTTATCTCTGCTAAGCCAGAAATCATCCCTTCATATCTTTTATGTTAGCTTTTATAAAGGGCATTTGTTAGCTCAATTAATGTGGTTCCAGGTTCCAGACATCTTCTAGATCCAGAATTATGAAGAAATTTTCTACTGCAGTCTTCTTCCAGGATTCTAAACAATGATAAGCTAGCATCGCCTTAAGAGCTTAACCTGGGAAACATCAACATTGCCCTAGCCTACTGCTCTTCAGAGGGCAGCCAGTGTGGGCTGCACAATCCATCTTCTGTTGCAAGACTGTGATTTAACTAAGGATAAATCCTATTTATTTTCCTGACAAGCACTGGAGAAAACCAAATCCTTGGCCATCACATTTCCCATCGTGTTGCCTGGTCAACTTAAAAAACCTTAATGTCCTCAGTACCAGCAGCAACACTGACATTTGACCACGAGGAAATAGACTCCCTTATAAGTGGGTATAGCTTTGATGCACACAGATTGAGCTCATGAAGATGCCCTGTCAATAACAGCAGCATTAGTTTGTGATGACATTTTGCCAATATTTTTCAAAACCTCCTGTAATGGACTGGGCTTTGGGCATAGTGTCCATCAATGGCAAAAGCAGTCTTACTCTCTTTGCCAGTCTCTGCCCAGCACACTGAGCAAGACCACCCCAGGGAAGGCTGCCCTGTCCCCCACCAGCCTGCTCCCTTTCCACCCTGCTTTCCCTCTCTCCTCCAGTTTGGTTCAGTAGATATCTGTGTCTAGCACTGATTTATCTGCCTGTCATCTTCCAAAATCTCAGGATGATGGGGCTCGAGATGGTTCATCCCTTAAAGATCACTTGTGGCTTTCTGCACGGGACCTGAGTTCAGTTCCCAAAACCCACGTGATGGCTCACAGTAACTTGTGACTCTAGTTCCAGGAATTTAACACCTTCTCCTAGCATTCTGGGGTGCCAGCATGTGTGTGGTGCACGTACATACACATGCAAAGACTCACACATAAAATATGCCAATCTTTTTAAAAAGTAAAATATTAAGTCAAACCATATGAAATTGTGGCTTTCTAGGACCACAGCTCTCAGATTTCA
The DNA here is from genome assembly GCF_018167655.1 of Microtus oregoni. Lineage (NCBI taxonomy): Eukaryota > Metazoa > Chordata > Mammalia > Rodentia > Cricetidae > Microtus > Microtus oregoni. The sequence continues at coordinate 40,537,018 of NW_024543069.1, read as the reverse complement.
ACTGTCAAGCACACAGTTTATTCTGGTTCATCATGGGTTTCTTTCCATACACCACCCAACACCACAAGACAGGATATTTTTATTAATTTTCATCAAACTAGTGCCTTTATATATGATAAATGTTTGATATAATAGTAAGACTCTAATATTTAATCTGGATCATGGCCTTAGATATTAACATTTTCACATCATGCTTATCGCTGCCCTCCTCACAACAGTAAGAACTGGAACCAGGCTAGATGCTCACTTACAGACAAGCAGCTAAAGAAAATTGGTATGTGCGCACAATAGCCACAAAGAAAAATAAAAGCATGGTGTTTTTGGAAAAGTAGATGGAACTAGAGATTATTATGTTAAGTGAAATAAGTCAGTCTCAGAGATCAAATACCATAAGTTTTCTCTTACTTGCAGAATCTAAATTTCAATTAGGTGTGTGTGTGTGTGTGTGTGTGTGTGTGTGTGTGTGTACACGTGTGCATGTGCATGCATGTGTGTTTACAACTCATGAAAAAGACTATGAGGGGGGAAAAGAACATAAGAAGTATGTGGGGGGGGGGAAAGGATCATAGACTCCACGTGATAGAAGCAGAAAGGGGGGACAATTTTCAAAGTAGCTATCCAAGTTTGCACTCTCACCAGCAGTGGAGGAGTGTTCCCCTTGCTCTACATCCTCTCCAGCATAAGCTGTCCTCAGTACTTTGATCTGAGCCATTCTGTCAGGTGTAAGATGGTATCTCAGAGTTGTTTTGATTTGCATTTCTCTGATGGCTAAGGATGTTGAACATTTTCTTAAATGTCTTTTGGTCATTTGAGATTCTTCTGCTAAGTATTATCTGTTTAGCTCTGTACCCCCATTTTTTTAACTGGATTATTTTGTATTTTGATGTCTAGTTTCTTGAGTTCTTTATATATTTTGGGGATCAGACCTCTGTCAGATGTGGGTTTAGTGAAGATCTTTTTGTATTATATAGGTTATCATTTTGTCTTATTTACTGTGTCTTTTGCCTTACAGAAACTTTTCAGTTTCAGGAGGTTCCATTTATTAATTGTTGCTCTCGGTGTCTGTGCTACTGGGCTTGTATTTAGGAAGTGGTCTCCTATGCCAATGCATTCAAGACTACTTCCCAATTTCTTTTCTATCAGGTTCAATGTAACTTGATTCATACTGAGGTCTTCAATCCATTTGGACTTGAGTTTTGTGTGTGGTGATAAATATGGATCTATTTGCAATCTTTTACATGTTGGCATCCAGTTATGCAAGCACCATTTGTTATAGATGCTTTGCTTTTTCCGTTGTACCATTTTGACTTCTTTGGAAATACATGGAAACCTTCAATTTCTACATCTGCATTGAAATGCTGTTTACATATGTGATGGGCAGATATTTGTGGACCAGCTACAGCTGTAATGCCACTATTTAATAGTTATAAGAGACAGTCACAGGTACAAGGAGTCAGTTTCATGGCTACTTGACAGATTGCCAGTGCAGGATGCACAACCCATCTTACTACTTTTACGCCTTTCTGAAATTGGGCCACATTAATATATCATGTAGACCACAACTCTGTGATGACAGTTCTAAAATTCTCATGGTATTTGAATTACCTGACATTCATTGTTGGAAACTGATGCATGTTCTCAATTTTGTGGTTATCTTTCTTGCCTTTGAACATCACTTAAGGGAATAATTACTAAAGAAATAACAGTATTTGTAGGTGAGCAAGATGAAGTAATTACTTTTCTTCTGAAACTGCCAAAGCACCCATGGCGCGTTGACAAGTACAGGTGTGTTGAGAGTACAGCATCTGGGCGCCCACGAGGAAACCCTTGGTTTGTAACATTTAGGAAACTTTGTGGAGTCAATGTTCCCACTGGAGCCACTTCCAGCTTCCTCCAGCTTCTGTGGTTCTTGGATACTTTACAGCTGATTATTACAGGGCACCTGCCGGCATACCACTGAGGAAACCATGCTTCTCATCTGAAAACTGTCCATGGGAGACACAGCAGAAGGATGCAGTTTAAATGGATGGACTTCTTTTATTTCACCCTAGACCATCTTATTGGATACAACTGATCACAGTTCAGCAAAAAGCCGAGGTTTAGAGACAAAAGTAAGTCTTACAGCTTTTTTAAAAAACTGAATAAGTAGGAACATGGTTGGAGCTTAAATACTTAGCATTATTATGTAAGTCAATCACAGAAAACAAGGAAATATCAGTGTATCACATGTTAAATTATCCCTCTAGATAAACTGAATTCTGATTTTGCTTCTCTTACCTTACCTGTACTAGAAATAGCAGCTCTGAAAATGTAATCAATTTATAGATCTCAATAAACATGGTAGGATTCAGTGAGCCTTAAATCCAGTAAATGATGTTGTTAAAAGAGAAAAATCATTTGAACTCAGGCAAAGGGGAGGACTTGTGAAGGTGAACGTGAGGTACTTAGCCATGAATCTGAACTGTTGCATCTGTGAGGCCTCGTGTAACTATTAAATAATGGCATTACGACTATAGCTGGTGCACTCAGCAGGTTACTTTGGTGAGTGGATGTAGGTGGAGCCGACTTACAGTAGAGCATAAAGAGGCTCTCCAGAACTGGGGGACTCCTGCTGCGCCCCAAAGAGACAAAGCTGTCTAATCCTGCCTATTTGTAAACGAAATGGAAATTGCTTCATCCTCTGGACTTTTTTTTATAATCTTAATTTTCATGCAATAATCTTGAACTTTCATGTGTGTCTAAAAAGCAGAAATAATAATGATTGGTTTTCGACTTTTGAACCAGCACACTATGATACTTTGTGTATCGCTATCTGCATGTCTCAAAGTCTGTGGACATTTACCGCTGACCATTGGCAGTTTCTTTTCTTTTTTTCAGTCCTTTCTTTCCTTTTGAACACTGAATATTTATTCTTGACAGTAATTGTTTCTTAATGCCTTCAACTCGAATTGCTTTATAAGACTGTGACTTTAAAGTCCTTCATCCTCATGACAAAGGCAGCCGACGTTGTCAAAGTTGGTGATAGCTTAAGTCCACAAGGAACAGGTTTTCTAGAACAAACAACTTTGCAATAAAAGTTTTCAAATAATCAAAGTGAATGGTACTGCAAGAAAAAGAGAAATATATGTTTGTTTTTAATATCTACTATGCTGAAAATATGAGACTGCTGATTCCATTGGGTAAAACCATCATTTCGTAAAAGATTACATCTCCGTTTACACATTTGTGCTTATAACTTTCAGGTGGCGTTATCATGTCTTTAAAAGATCAACCATCCCGCTGAAAGGACACTGGTCTCCTGCAAGAAAGCAAATGCATCGTGTGCTGAGCTCAAAGCCCTTGCTGGCCCTTTCTACAAAGCACCGCTGTTAAAGAAAAGTGATGGGGAGTCCAGTGAGCCAAGGGGATGGGGTGGCAGGAGCAACAGCAGGAGCAGGACAATATTCAAGGCTCTTACTAAATATAGCCAACTGGGAAAACATTAGAGACCTAGAATTCTATGCTAACTCAAATGTGCCTGTTTCATTGGAGTTTCTTAGAATATGAATTAATCTAAATTCTAGGGTAGGCACAAAAATTTGTGGATATGTAGTAATAGGAGCGGCGGGACAGCGTCCCCAGCACCCCAGCCGCCTGCTAGCTTATGCCCCGAAATAATTACATGGACACTGTATTCTTTTAAACACTGCTTGGCCCATTAGCTCTAGCCCTTACTGGCTAATTCTGATATCCAGATCAACCCATCTCTAATAAACTATGTAGCACCATGAGGTGCACTTACCAGGAAAGATTCAGCATGTCTGACCTGGTGGCTGGCTGCATCGCCTTCTGCCTCAGAGAGCAGAGCATCTGCCCAGGAGAGAGGAGCATGGCGTCTCTCTGAGCTCACTTCCTCTTCCTCCCAGCATTCTGTAATGTTTACTCCTCCCACCTATGTTTTAACCTATGAGGCCAAGCAGTTTCTTTATTACTTAACCAATGACCATCCTCCATCATGGATAGAAGAGACAATAATCCAAAGAGGAAGATTTTGGGTTAACATTTTTCTCTATAGGAAAGTATATAGTGAAATGTCTTTCTAGGAAAATTTGTGCTAGTATTTTCAAAATAAGAGAAAAAGTTCCATTAAGAAGTTCTTCACACCAGGAAGAGGTACATGCCTTTAATCCCAGCACTTGGGATGCAGAGGCAGGCAGATCTTTGTGAGTTCAAAGCCAGCTTAGTCTACAGAGTGAGTTCCAGGATAGGCTCCAAAGCAACACAGAGAAACCCTGTCTCGAAAAAAATATTATTCTCTGGTCTTGGGCGGAGGGGCTGGCATTTAACTACAAACTACAAATATATATATATATATATATATATATATATATATATATATATATATGAGTTAATTTAATATAGCTGTGTAGGCCAGTCACTTGGCTAAGGAATCCCCTCATTCTAGGATCACCTGACATCATACTAGGACATGGGAGGAACTGTGCCTTTTAATGAGATACTGTACTTTTCCTTCCCAGAATTCCTGCTCTAGTACAGTCACCCCAGAGCTGCCACAAGGCTCTGCTCGGTCTGCTTGACTTTCTAAGCCCTGACTCAGAAAAACATAGCATAGCACAGCATTACAACGTTCTTTTTTCTCCTCTCCCATCTTTATCAGGAAGCTGACCAAAGCTGAGTATCCTTTCTTGTCCACCATGTGGCTGATCTCCAAGCATGGCTCTCTCACTTCCTATAACTCCTAAGCTCTCATCTGTGAATCTATAGCAAACTTAAATGGAAAGAGAGATAAATAGTAAGGGAAAGGAAGAAGACAGTGTGCATATCTATTTTGATTTAACCCTGTACTATACATGAACTAATTTTCCTGGTTAGCTAATATTTATTTTAATGTGCCGGTTTGTGTGCACCTGTATTATTGGTTTGTGTATTTACTTTTAATCATCATTTTAGAGTGCACTCATACTTATTTTTTTTAAACATTACTATAAAATGCACAGCAGGCTATGCTAGGATGAGCCTCATTCATCTTGTGCTCACTACGCCTCTTGATTATGTCAACAGGTCTTCGGAGTGATTGACTTACACTCCTGGGTCTGTGTCAATACTCTGTGGTGCTCATACAACAACAACAACTGCAGAATGTATCCTCAGTGTTCTCTTCGAAAGTCCAAGAGAACAAAGACATTTCTGAAGATGCCATTCTTGGCTCCAACCTCCCTCTTCTTGGTCTGTTTTAGGAGTGGGCCACCTTTACCTAACTGGTTGCTTTCACAGATTCAGTTAATGCATGAGGTTTTTTTTTTTTTTTGGTTTTCTTCGAGACAGGGTTTCTCAGTAGCTTTTGGTTCCTGTCCTGGAACTAGCTCTTGTAGACCAGGCTGGTCTCGAACTCACAGAGATCCGCCTGCCTCTGCCTCCCGAGTGCTGGGATTAAAGGCGTGCACCACCACCGCCCGGCCCCTAATGCATGAGTTTTAAGCATCAACTTTAGAAAGGCAGAACACAGATGAAGGTTTATGTATGGGTTTCTTGCCACACAGTTGTTTTCCCCCAAGGAACTGCTGTAGTTCTTAGATGAGGCATTGGCCGCTTTGCATCTGAGTATTATGTGTGTATAATAACTCACACCAGGAGTCAAGGTCATAGAAATATGGAAAGATCATGGAAATATGTTCTTTGTGGAGGACACACCAGAGCTGACACTAGGGATGGTTGGAATCTGAAATTTTAAATATCACAGACAACAAACACACAAATATTGAAATTTAATTTTGAGCATTAGGAGGTAAAATTTTAAATGAACTTTACATGATTCCTCCACAATTACTCCTACAAGACTTTTTTATAGCTGGGATGAACATTTGTGTATTTTATGGATTTTTCCCAAGAAAATTCTATTTTAATAGTAAATAGGAACAATTAAAAACAAAACTTAATTAAAAATTCAATTGAAGCTTGTAAAATTTTCTAAGTCTTTAAGTATGTGTTTCCTGAGTTTTGCATGACAATACAGAGTAGCTTCCAAAGTGTAATAAAAGAAACTATTCATGCCCTTTATCTAAGAGAAAGAGTCCCTTCTCACGTGCCAACCCTTGGGTATGTTGTGGCTAATGATGTTGCTCTCTTGAAGGACAAATAATAAAATCACATTTTATACTGTGTTCAAAAATCCATCAAACATTTTTGCTTTGCATAAATAAATACAATGTGTTATCTTCCTGTTTAAAATAAAGTAAAATTTTCTCATCTAGTAAAGACCTTTGCAAAAGGTGTTTCCATAGAAACCTAGGAAGAACAAATGGGAACATCTCTTTAGCTCTGGGCAGAGTGTGCCCAGAGATTTAAACTTGGCTTGAGATAACATTATCCGTGATCCTGACATGGCTTGTTGTGAAGGGCAATTTAGCCAGTAACTATACACTTCCTCAATAGTTAGTTCATTGCTCATACCAATTTGGTGTCATAGCTTTTTGCTTCTCAGTAGCACTGAGAGGAGAAAGACAGGCAGACGGTTTCTGTGCAGTAACTGCAGCAAATGAATGATTTTAAAACCAAGGGGGAGGAAAGGAAACTGCTTTCATTTATTTTTATTCATTTATTTTTTGTTTTTTATTTTTTATTTTCGTATTTATTTACTTTTTTCGAGACAAGGTTTCTCTGTAGCTTTGGGAACCTATCCTGGAACTAGCTCTTGCAGACCAGGCTATCCTGGAACTCACAGAGATCCGCCTGCCTCTGCCTCCCAAGTGCTGGGATTAAAGATGTGCGCCACCACCGCCTGGTGGGAAACTGCTTTTATAATTCCTTTTTACCTCATATTTCTCTGTTGAAATAAGTTCTGGGTGAGAATTAAGAAGAAGCCATATACATATGTGATACAGCATTACTTTGATATTTATCAAAGAAATCCACAACTCAGTAGCCACCACACACACACACACACACACACACACACACACATACACACACAAATAACCAAAGAAGTTTACAAGATAATTTTTTTTTTAAATGCAGTACTTCTGAGCCCAAGAAAAGCATGGAGAGGAGACTTGAGGAAAGGGGAGACCATGCTAAACCCAGAGACCACGTGTTCATTCTCTCGGGGGGGGGGGGGCAGCCTAAATAGCCTGTGGGAGTGGTCCTGACCCTCCCTGAGGGAGGGGTACTACTTTCTCAGAGTTGGAATCTGGACCAAGGCAACTTCCAGGGGAGGGGTCTTGAATTGGATGCCAGGCGCTGGGGTGAGACTTCTGACCAAACAATAATTAAGACTCCTCTCACCCCATTGTTTAGAACATTGTATGAAAAACATCAATGACCGTGTATTATGTGAATTTATTCAAAACATTTTCACAATAAAGTTATTTAATATGATTATGTTACTTTAGCAGTTTATTCTAAATTTCACTAAGAAGGTATAAATCTTCATCATTTGCCAAGTTCTAATCGAAAGGTAAGTAGAGATTTATTTCTTTCGGAGCTGTTTGAGTCTTGCCCAATCTAAATTAGAATGAGAAGGTGATGAACCAATGAAGAGATGTCAGTTATATAAAACCGCAGCCTCAGTTTCATGCGTCACAGGAGCCTCAACTATGATTTGCATTTTAGTTGGCCTTTTGTTGTTTTTATGTCTTGCTCTGCTTTGCTTTGTTTTGCAGAGTGAGGGGTGTGGTGTCAGATCCGGAAGCATTTCTAGATCAGGTTACCCTTGAATCATTGTATTGTGGAGAACCTTGTACTTCTGCATATATCTGCTAATGCCCAAAGTGGTAGAATTATGGACATATGCCACCACACATGATTTGTCCAATGCCTGCTTTTGAATCCATGGCTCTTACATCCTAGGCAAAATTATAACAGTTGAGCTATTTACATCCTTAATTTAGAAAATCTTCTTTAAGTAAATGTATCAATATTTTTTATATTAAAGAATTGCTTATGAAATAATATATCTAATATATTATCTATTATATATAAACAATACATCTAATATATTAGCTTATCTATTAAGCTAAACACATAAACATATTTAAAATCAATTCTGCCTCCTCCCAGCCTCCCATTTCCCTCTCCCTCCTCCTGTCCCTCTTCCCCTCCCCTCACTCCTCTCCCCCTCCCTCTCCAGTCCAAAGAGCAGACAGGGTTCCCTGCCCTGTGGAAAGTCCAAGGTCGTCCCCCTTCCATCCAGGTCTAGGAAGGTGAACATCCAAACTGGCTAGGCTCCCACAAAGCCAGAACATGAGGTAGGATCAAAACCCCATAGAACCTTCATCTAGCGATGGATGGAGATAGAGACAGAGACCCAAATTGAAGCACCGGACTGAGCTCTTAAAATCCAAATGAGGAGCAGAAGGAGGGAGAACATGAGCAAGGAAGTCAGGACCATGAGGGGTGCACCCACCCACTGAGACAGTGGGGCTGATCTATTGGGAGCTCACCAAGGCAAGCTGGACTGTGACTGAAAAAGCATTGGATAAAACCGGACTCTCTGAAAATGGCAGACAATGAGGGCTGATGAGAAGATAATTCTTCATGGAAGACATTATTATAAGTGAATGGAAGACAGACACACTATTAACTCTGAGCAAATTACAAGCAAAACTACCATAAGATATTTTCCCATATCTGCTAGGATAGCTGAGATTGAGAAATGGGGGGTGGGGGCAGGAGGAAGACAGACAGACAAAGGAAAATAGGAACTTAGCAAGACTGGCAAGAGGAGTAGGGGGTTGGGACCTTTGTGTGGTTGGTGGGAATGTTGGTTGCAATCAGCATCCTAAGTACATCTCTGCATCCATGCAATGCAATTCATGCTTGCCAAGACATAGCAACCACAAGACCTGGATAAAATTGATCAAGAAAGGGTACTGTGCACACATGATGGGGTGTCACTCAGCAATCTGTTTTTTTGGTTTTTTTTTTTTTTTGGTAAGACTGTGTCAAGGTTTATTCCACCTCCCTGTTACTCTCCCCATCGCCTGTCTCCTCTAAGACAGTTTCTTTCCCTCTCATGATTGTCTTTCTGGTTTAGTTTTATGCACTCTCTCACACACAATGTTAAATCATGGTGGGTTCATTATTGTTTGTTTTTAAAACTCCACACCTCTGGCCACAGCGGCCTCACAAACTTACATCCCTGCAGCAGTGCGCGATGGTCCCTGTTCCCCACGTGCTCTCTGGCATGCATCGTCCTTTGTCTTCTTGATGGCAAGAGAAGAAATCTCAAAAGTTTCCCTGATAGCTAAGATTGTGAACACATTTTCAAGTATTTTCCAAAAATGTATTGGTCATTTGTGTTTATTCTTTTTGAGGGCTATCTGCTAAGTTCAGTAGCCAACTTATTAACTGGATGAATGAGGGATTCATTGTTCAATGTTGCAGTTCTTTATATCTTCTAAATGGTGCTCCCCTGCCTGGTGTGTGGCTGGGAAAGTCTTTTTCCACACTGCAACTTCTCTCATCACCCTGCCGTTGTTTCCTTTGCTGTACATAAGCATAGAACTTTCATATCTTAAGAAGCTTTTTACTCAGCCTTAAAAGTCAGTCCTGCCATATACCAAAAAGTGAGGCTGGAGGGCACTATGCTCTATAAAATGAGCTAGCAACAGAGGGCACATGACACACGATTCTATTTCTATGGGTTATCTCTCATAACTAAATTTACAGATGGTGGGGCCTGGGAGTACAGAGGAAATCCATTTGCTGAAGCTCTTGTGCCAAGTGTCTCAGTTCTAGAGATCTACGGTGCACACATTTGCCTGTAGGTAGCACTACAGTACCGTGTGCACCAATGCTAAGAAGTTTAAAGTGGATTTAAGATTTATTTGTTTGTTTGTTTCATTTTGTCACGTTTTCCGAGATAGGGTTTCTCTGTAGCTTTGCAGCCTGTCCTGGAACTCACTCTGTAGACCAGGCTGGCCTGGAACTCACAGAGATCTGCCTGCCTCTGCCTCCCCAGTGCTGGGATTAAAGGCGTGCACCACCACTGCCCAGCATGAGTTAAAGTTTTAACAAAAAAAAAAAAAGCAAGAGCAAAATACACAGGTAAACATGGAGGGGCACCAGCTATGCCTGTTCCCTTGATTGTGGGGACAGCGGCAAGTGAGGGTTGCAAGTCGAGTTTGCGACATCCACCAGAGTTCAGGACTGAGATGAGGTGAGGGGCACTCTTTGCTTTGCTACTCTTGGCCTTTCTAGATTCCTGTGACACTTGAGGGACGCATGGCCTACATCCAGTCTCCTTATCCTGCTTTGTCTGACAATGACATCTCAGACTAAGTCTCTCTTTCGGAAATCTGAGGAATGTTGATGGAAAGACTTTAGCTGAAGAAAGTGGAGTCCCAGGGTCAAGACCCGCTCCTCTTCTAACTGTACCATTTGCTGATAAGTCACTTCGGAAATGGAATTAAAATTTTGGATTTTGCTTTTCTTCTATTTCGAACCCAAAAGATTCCACTGGCTTCCTGCTTAGAATGAGTATTCCATTTGTTTCACTAGAAGTAGGATAGATAAAGAGATATTCCACCTAGACCTGGTAGAAAGACAGAAGAGCTAATGAAAAGGAAAACAAGAAAAAACCTTCAAAGCAAAGGTCCGGTACTTATTTTGGTAAGTAGTTGAATGTGCCCCCTTTGCTGTTCCTGCACTCGCATACAGAATATAGATAGACCCAAATTCTATACTTTCCAGAACATAAGATAGAGACTCGGGGATGCCATCATGAGAAATAAAATCAGACAAACTCAGAAAACACAAAAGTTCCCCATTTTTCATTGCTAGTTCATAGCCTGAAGACACAAGGATGCCCTCTGTTTGATGGAGGCGGTTCAACATTGGCAGGTAAACTCACTGCTGTGGTCAAGGCAACCTGGCCCATATTAGCTACTCCCAGCAGGCAGGTTGAAGTCTCGTTCTGAGAGATAAAGGACAAAGGGAATTTCTAGTATGTTGCTATGATTTGTATGTCAAATATTCCCACGGGCCCGTACCTTTGGATACTCAGTCCCCAGCTGATGATGTTGTTCAGGGAGATTATGGAGCCTTATGGAAATAGGACTTACCTAGCGATGAGGAGTTGGGGGCCTGGAAGATTGCAGGACTAGGCTTGGAAGATTGCAGGGTGTCTACACTTTCAGCTGAGTTCTTTGCTTCTTAACTAGAGAAGAGGTGTGACCCGTCAAGGTTTCCCATGGGTCACATGCCTGCTGCCTATGTCAACATGTCTTCCTCATTATGATGGACTGTAGCTGTGCCCCAGCCAGCAACGACATGCTCCTCCTCCCTTGTGTCTTCTGCCAAGTTCTTTACCACAATGGTGAAAAATCTAACTAAGGAACAAGCATCCTTTCTCAGTGTCCTGAAATGATGGGAGTCTGTTCAGAAGAGGGCTGCCCATGGGAACAGAAGGCCCACAGAAGTCAACCATTACAGCAATGGTGAGGCTCTCTAAGAAGGAAACACTGGAAGTTTAAAGAATTAGAGGGTTTCATTGGAAAGTTGGAAGGAAGGTTATGACTTGGCACTGGAAGATTGACAGCAGACCATTTCCACAGACACAGCTTCTGAGTGTGATCTTTAGAGAATGGGATGAGGCCATGTGCTTGCACACTCACCACAGGCTTGCTGGAAGAAGTGTGCATTTGCCTCTGGCGAAATTAAGCAATCAGCAGGTGTCTATAAAACATCACAGTTTCAAATGTATAATTCCTGGAGTACTGCTCAATTTAGAATAGTTTACACCGAGAACGTGCTTCTCGACAATCTCCAAGGGGGGAAAAAAGAAATTGATACAATTCTCAGGTAAAGAGGGTATTTTTTGGCAGAATGTAGTGTATTTAAAATTCTAATAGACACCATACAGTGTGATCAGTTGTCGATTAGGTTTAGTACCTACTCGAAAATATTTGTTCAAATTTCATGAGGGTTTTTAAAAAGATTGACAGCAAAGTAAGAAAATCCTTCACCATCACTTAAACCTAGACATTGCCAAAAATTACCCCTACGTCTTTCTCTTGAAGCTGCATTGTTTTTAAAGACATAAGAACCACTCTGACGTGAATATGTGACCTTTTGAAGATTATAAATGTCAAAATGTGGCTTTTTTAACTTTAACTCTCTAGCTTTCTGACAGGAAAAATGTACAATTTATGTATTGTTGGTTTTTTTTCTTTCTGTTCTAGCTCTTTGTCCTGCGTTGGACACACTAGTGTGTAACGACACTCTTGGAGCTGAAATGAATTCTTTGCCAAAGTCCAGCCCTTTTCGTTAGAGAACCATCCTTATCCTTTTGACCACACACTACCATGAGGGGTTTATTAGCAAGCCGTGCTGGTGAAAGCTTACACTGTGAGAGGGTAATCATGTGATGTAAAAGCTGAAGCTGGAAAACAAAAGTGTGTCCATCAGTGGCGAGCACGTGGACTTTTACACCGTAGCAGAGTTAGCTGCCCAGTGCCCAGGCTTCATTCTGCAACATAGGCTGTTTCTGAAGCTGACATTGAAGAGGATTCCAGCGCAGAAGAAGGTAGAGAGGCAAGATGGAGGAAGGAAGGAAGGAGCAGAAGTCTTGAAATGTGCACACCATCGTCACTGTGATTGAAACACCTCTGCACCCCGCTTTGTGCTGAGGTGTTCTCAACCACCGTTTTGGGGTCATTGGTGGGGGCTGCTTTGAGGCCAGGTCCCAGAAACTCCAGCCTCTTAACCAGGAAGTAGAACACACACGCTAAGGTGACGGCAAAGGGAAGGGGTGAAAGAGAGGCAGCAATGAGCATAAGTAGGATCATAAGCCTCTAAAAGGACCGAGAGTCTGACAATTTATCCTGAGGCTTGAGGTAGGAACAATTCAGGAGCCAGTGAGATGACTCAGCAGGCAAAGGCATTCGCTGCCTATCTGGCTGACCTGAGTTGAGTCCCAGGAACCCACATGGCAGAAGGTGAGACTCCACTCCACTCAAGCTGTCCTTTGACCTCCACATACATGCACAGACAAGTTCTCTCTCTCTTACACACACACAGACACGTTCTCTCTCTATGTGTATGTATGTACTGTACACACGCACTCACACCTTTCATGCACATACATGCACAAAATAAATAGACAATTCAGGTATCTAGATTTATTTTTTAGACCTGTTATGGGAGAACAAGGACATTTAAATAGATATTGGGGAACTGCTACAAGGAAAAATGGTAACTTTTAAAGGAAAATAGTAATGATAATTGTGGTTTGTGGAAATAGGTTCATTACAGTATAAAATGTTTAATGATGGGACAGTAAAAGGAGAGAGAATAGAATGGGGTGTTTTAATTTTATTTAGTATAGAAAATGAGAATGTTAATATTGCTTCTGTTGAACTGCTTGTTTAGGAAGTGTATCTAGACAAATATTTCCACCCAGTCACATGGAACTGTGAAGACAGCTGTAGTAACCATAGCAACCAAGGGCTAGTCAGGACTGCTGATGGCCCACGGTGACAGGCCTGAAGAGGATTGAGCTGTGAACCAGCATTGCTGATCACACCTGAGAACTGAGTGGATAAAGAGCTCATGGTGTGTTCACCATGACAAGATCCGATTAGATAACTAAGTCACTCAGGCACCTCCCATCTCCTGGAGACAAGCTCTAGACATCCCTATTAATGAGAGATAAATATTAAAAAATACAATGACTTTAGCAACACAAGCCACTGTCTTATGGCAGACAATGAATTAAAGTAAACCTTGTGTTAATTTTGGAGTACATCTTGTTACATAATTACTCACAGGAGTAAATTACTGCAATTGAACTTGGAACGCAATGTTTGATTATTTACCCGAAGAGCAAAGAAATCTTAGCCCACAGTACTCTTATTCCTGGTAAAAATTCTGTAATGTCATTTTAAACGTAGTAAAAGAAAAGTGATAATATGTTAACTTTATTAGAAATCTGCATTTGAGGGAAAGAGAGGGAAAATAAAAGATATTGAGTACAATCCTCGTGACTTTAAAATTGAATTGGAAATATTGGTGAGAACTGATAATGTTTGTTTCCTCTTTTTTAAAAAAGAATAGATGATTTTAAGCTGTGTCCACTGAGAAGCATGAGTGACAAAGAGGAGCAACCGGCACGTGGAAAGCTGTGCTGTGCCTTGAAACACCCAGCTAACAGAAGCCAGGCACACTTGGGAAAAATGGCTGGTTCCATGTCCGTGCAGGAAATACTGACCATGAGCCTGTGAGCTCTCTGTGAGCCAGAAAACAAGGAAGCTATCAAAAATGTTATCCCATGCAAAGTGCATAGACACCAACTGCAAAAGTGGACTCAGCCCATTCTGTCTGTCTGTCTGTCTGTCTGTCTGTCTGTCTCACCCTCCCTCTCTCTCCTTTCCTCTGTGTGTGTGCTGTATGTGCAAATATCAATAATATTCAAAGAAAAAGAGGTTATCAATTTGAAAGTAGGGGGACATGGGAGAGGATGGAATGAGGGGGCACGGGAAGGACTGAAGACTTAAAGGAGGAAAGGGAAGGGAGAAGAATATGCAATCATATTTTAGTTAATATGTGTTTTAGAAAACCTAACCAACTGGCATACAAAATCAAAAAAGGTATCTAACCAAAGGTTTTTATAGCCATAAGGAGCAAGTCTACAGCGTTGCCCTAGGACTCGAAAGAAGATTCCTGTTGTTGGTGGGTTTTAGTCTTTACTCTTCGGCTCTTTTGGGGGGCCCACCACCCAGCTCCCAAATAAATGCACATGAAGGCTTATTCTTTCTTATGAATGTCTGGCCTTAGCTTAGCTTATTTCTAGCCAGCTTTTCTTAACTTAAAAGTATTCTGTCTATCTTTTGCCTCTGGGCTTTTATCTTTCTCTATTCTTTATACCTTTCTTTACTTCTTACTCTGTGGCTTGCTATGTAGCTGGGTGGCTGGCTCCTTGTGTCTTTCTCTTTCCTTAACTGTCTCTTCACAGATTTCTCCTCCTATTTAGTCTTCCTGCCAGCCCTGCCTATCCTTCTCCTGCCTACCTATCGACTGTTCATCTCTGTATCAGACTAATCAGGTGTTTTAGGCAGGCAAAGCAACACAGCTTCACAGAGTTAAACAAATGCAACACATCTTTGCATCATTAAACAAATGTAACACATCTTCAACTAATATTCCACAACAGATGCCTCCCCTTTCTCCAATTTGTATTTAACTCTCAGTATAGAATGAAGCTAGGACACAAAAATACCCCGAGAGCATCCATTATGAGGCTTATAAAAGTAAAATTTTAATAAGACCCAAATATTCACTGGGATGTTCAAACATGATCAGTGAAAACATGAAGCTCTCTGACTTCATAGCTCCTCTCAGTTCAACAACTCATGTGTCTATATTAGTGGAAGGCTTCTTTATGGGTCTTTTGTGAATAAAATCTCCCTTAAGAATGATCTATTTATGAGAATATTCCAATTTTAACCATTTTAGAAGTCCTGAATACAGAAGTGACATATGAGAAATGTTAGGTATTTGGGACACTGGGTAATCTGAACCTACTTAAATGATTAAATGTCTATGTTTAATCTAAAAATCTTGGTAATATGTAAATTTATAATAAGAAATGGAGTCGTGTCAAAGGAAAATATTCCTTTTAGTCAGTGAGGATTAAAATTGACTACAGCAGAGTGAATATTGATAAATGGTTTCTTTTATTTTTCGAGACAGGGTTTCTCTGTGTAACCATCCTAGCTTTCGTGGAACTCACTCTGTAGACCTGGCTGGCCTCAAATCACAGAGATTCACCTGCCTCTGCTTCCTAAGTGCTGGGATTAAAGGTGTGCGTCACCACTGCCTGACCAACAAGTGGTTTCTAGTTGTACTTAGAAAAGATGACTGGGGGATGAAAGGAAGGGAGAAAGAGAGAAACAGAGAGATAGAAGCAGACAGAGGCAGGGAGACAGAGAAACAGAAAGAACACTCTCAAGAACATACTGGAGATTGATAGGACATGAACTCATTACTCTAAATATTGACAATTAATAGAATGAATTAAGCAGTTTTTCTTGCTTTCCTTTATCCATGCTGTTTCAGGTAACTCAGAGGCCTGGATTAAAGAGGACAAATTCAACCCCAGCTAATGAACACAGAAGAGCAGCAAGTAGACTAACTCGTTTTCAAACACTGATGATTAGTGATCACTAGCAGCTGCTGACACAGGCAATAGACTGGTTGAGAGCTTTACAGTGGAAGGGATCAGACTGGCCTGTGCCTGGACCCAGGCGTTATCCTACCAAAGAATGAAAAGAAGGAGAAGAAGACACCATTCTAGGTTCAAAGGGACTTTAAGCCAGCTCAAAGGCCAACAAATACAATGGCCAGGTTTGTTTCGATGCTTATTTGAACCAACGAAACTAAGACAATGTTAGTAAGAATTTGAACATAGGCTGAATTTTTACTTTGATAAAGAATTACTAATATTAGCTGTGGTAATGGTATTGTGGGTGTATAAGTGATTTCATTTTAAATACATTTTGAAATATTTAAGGGTGAAATGACATGATGTCTTCGACTTTCTTTCAAACATTTAAGAAAAAAATGAATGAGGTCACTAGCTCACTTAAATCTAGATGGGTTTTGTGAGAAGTTGGAGAACCAGGAGCTGTTTGCACTTTAGGAGATTTTTTTTTTGTTGTTTTTGTTTGTTTTCACCCAGGTACCTGCTTTCCCAGTTTCTCCCTCCAGACAGCGTTCTCTGAAAACTCCTGCATCTGGACACATTTTATTTATTTATTTACCGGCACGTGGTTGTGTTTATTATAGCCTCTCACATAGACATCCCAGTCTTGAAGTTTCTGTGGATCCTAAGTGTCTGACGTAAATCTGACAAGACTATGTCTATTTTTCCTTGTAAATTAGCGTCCTACACTCAAGTGAGAAGAGAAGAAAATCGAGGAACTATAAGTACCTTGTAGACTTCTAAACAAATAACTTAGCTTTACTGTTTCTAATAAAACAAGATTTTCTGTTTGTGGATCTCTTATCGGACACCTGCCAAGTTTTTTTTTTTTCTTTTCTTAAGACTCAAGATCCTTTTATGATTCCAAGTTCCTTCCACGCTGCTCTCATTGCGTTCCAACCAATTCTGATGCTGGAGGCAGTCCATCCCACAGTAGGCCATCGGGACAAGAGAAGTCCTAGAGCTCAATAGGTATGGAAAGCACAAAGATCTCTGCCTTTTATCTATTTGTTCATTAATTGCCCTTTCCAAGTTTTTTATTTTGAACATTTTTTTGTATTAAAAAGAAAGTGTAGTTATCACCAATTTTGAAAGCCTAGAGCAGGGCCAGAATAATGAATGGGTCACTCTACCCTAGTAAGCAAACACTCTCAATAACATCGATGTTAAGATACAAGCTCGTGTCACATGGTAACTACAAAGTCGCTCCACAAAGTCAATAACAAGAGTTCCTCACCTGTGAGAACTGGGCCAGGGTTCTCTTCTGCAGCTGCCACATCCATGACTGGAGGAAAAGGTGGGGGCTGGGGACAACTCAGCAGTTCTTTAACAAGAGAGGTACTTGGGATTCCCATCCAGGGAACCAAGTGATCAAGACCACTGAACACAGGCCTGTGGGACTCCCTACCACTAACTTTGTCTCCATACCCTCATTTCCAGACCTTCCAAGGAGCTTGCCTTCTTTTGTAAATAAGTCATCAGATCTTCAGAGAAGCAAAAGAAACACTTAACAACTTGACACAAGGCTCACCACCTCTGTCTGAACTCAGGTTCAGGCTGGAGCCTTCTCTTCTGGTCATTTTTTTTTAAATGGGATTTGCAAATTATACAGCCAAAGTGATTAAGGATAAAAAGATATACTCTAGCAATAATGACTAATTCAGACTGTTCTTAAAAAATTATGTGTGAATGTGTTTGTTTATGTACTGTGTATGTTACTTTTTTTTTTTTTTGAGACAGGGTTTCTCTGTGGCTTTGGAGCCTGTCCTGGAACTAGCTCTGCTTCTTCCAGCTAGCTAGCTACTTTGACTCTATGATGTTTGAAAGATTATCCTATGTTTTTTTTTTCTGTTGGAAGTTGTAGGCAGAGACTGCTCATTTGTTTCCAGGCCACCCAGACCTGAAATAATCAAACAGAAACTATGTTAATTATAATAGTGTTTGGCCAATAGCTTAAGTATATTTCTAGCTACCTATTCCATCTCAAATTAACCCACTTCTATTATTCTGTATATTACCACGAGGCTCATGGTTTACTAGTAAGGTTTCCTGGGGGTCTGTCTCCTTTGGCAGCTACATGGCATCTCTCTGATTTCACCCACTTTATCCCAACATTCAGTTTGGTTCTCCCACCTATCTATATTCTATCCTGCCACAGGTCAAAGTAGTTTTTTTTTTATTAACCAATGATAATAAAACATATTGACAGCATACAGAAGGGAATCCCACATCACCTCCCCTTTTCTGTCTAAATAAAAGGAAGTTTTTAACTTTAACATAACAAGATTACATACAAAAAAAACCAAGTATCAAGCAAGAATTACAGTTACAATGTTTATATCTACTTTATCTTTTATCATAATTAAGGGAAACTATAATTATAACTATCTATTATTCAATTTCATCAATGACCCCAGAAGAATATAATATGACCTAAGTTAACAGGAAGTACATTGTAAGCAACTTCCAAAACTCTAGAATTGACAGAGACATATTGCTGCCGGGACAGTCACCCAGAGTTCTTCTGTCACATTGGGGCATCCGTCTTCGTCTTCAGCCCACAGGCCCATAGTATACGGCAGACTTTTCCATGAAGCAGGAAATTTGAAAGACTGTTTTGCCTCTATTTGCAGTTTGTTGGTCACTTTCTTCTGTATCTTTCAGAATATCTGGCAGACTCTTTCATGAAACAGGAACCCTGAAGCACTGTTTCACCTTTAATCAAGTTCAGAAGTCATTTTTCTGTGGGTGCTGCATGTCCAGTTCATACAGCATAGCATCAAGCAGTCCAGGAAAGAGCCGTTCCTTGCCCAAATAGCTAATAAACTTCATAAAAAGCCTCTTTGATGCCCATCTTCCTCTTGACGTAGATTGGTGCTGCCTGGAGCAAATGAGTCTCATTGCCATGAAAAGTCTTAAACTCTTAAAACATTTTCAATGTCATATATTTGGTTAGCCTTTGAAAGGTTTGGAGAATACCTATCCATCTAAAATAATCTCTGTACATTTAGAAAACCTAACTAACATGACTATAAGCTTGTCTATTATAAAAGACTTTCTATTAACCTGTATTTCTTAATTATATATTACATTTTTAAGTGAGCTGTGTAAACACAATACCTTAATCAAAAGCAGAAACATACATATAGCAAAATTGACCTTAAATTTTGTTATAACAAAATACCTTAAATTTGTATCAATAAACCAAGATTCATACAAATGCAAATTATTCATCTCTATATCATATCCCCCTTTAATGAAAATGAACATTTATAAACAATCATTTAGGAAATTTGGATGTTGTTCTCTAGATACTTTCTGCTGATTTGGGCACTGTTAATCAGATCTTTCATGAGGTATCCTGTGTGGCTGCTCCATCTTAGCTAGCAGTCCTTAAGCTTTCATGGATGTTGTACCATCTGGACCATTGCTTCAGGGGGTCTTGTTTGAACAACCCATATTAGCCTGTAAGGACTTCACAGGTTCTCATCTTCTGTGGAAACAAAAGAGGAACCTCTTTTCCAAAGCAATATATCCTTAGATCCAAATTTTGAAGTCAAGGTAACTTTAAAATATATATGTTGGTTTAGTTTAGCAGCCCAAACAATGAAATGTCTCCCTGTACTTAGATCATTCACACTCAAAAAATTCAACGAAAATAATAATATGCATAATCCAGATTCTGTATAGTTTTCTTCTTTATGTAGCTTATTTTTCTTTACTCCTCTAATCTATGACTGTCTGTACTCTGTCTCTTTAAAGACTTTACTTTTTTAAAAAACCATTTACTTCTTTTAATAACTATTTCTTCTCTCTCCCAAGCCTATATACATTTATCCAACACTGTAACCCATTTAGAGGTCTTTTTCATCTGACTCTGTCTTTATTACATGTGTATCTGTAATTATTTTCTGACCAGGAGCACTTTTTTAAAAATGCTAAGCAGGTGTGGCTAGGACCAACTTGGTGGCCCTGCCTCTTGGCTCTGCCCAGTCCAACATGGCAGAGGTGTATTCACTGCCTCTGAGAGACATGCACACCATCCCAACTCCAGGGTCGCAGAGAGTCTATGTCACCATTAAGCAATTTGTAACATGCTACTCATAGACCCTATTTCAGTGCTCAGCCTCCTGAGAGAGCCAGAGTTTTTTGTGCAACTAGCACAAACCAGGAAGCCCTTCCCTAAAAAATCTGTGCATCCTTAACTGCCAGTGCTGAGTCAGAAAGACCTCTCTTAAAGGAGCCATGGCAACTCTGCTCAGAGCCATCTAGAAAACAAAATTGTGGCTACCAAGAAGCTGCGCTAAACTCTGTTATGTGTCTAGAATTCCTTTCCAAGCTGTCTCAGGTTTTATGTGGGCATAGTCAATCCACGTTGGCATGCCAATTTGTAGGCAGAGGCTCCTCGTTTGTTTTCCAGCTGCTCAGACCCCAAATAATCACACAGAAATTATATTAAATACATTACTGTTTGGACAATAGGATAAGAATATTTCTACATAGCTCTTACATCTTAAATTAATCTATTTCTATTATTCTGTGTTTTACCTTAAGGCTCATGACTTACTGGTAAGGTTCCCTGGCATCTGTCTCCTTTGGTGGCTACATGGCATCTCCCTGACTCTGCCTATGTTCTCCCAGCATCCAGTTTAATTTTCTCACCTATCTCTATTCTGCACTGCCACAGGTCAAAGCAACTTCTTTATTAACCAATGATAATAAAACATATTCACAGCAAACAGAGGGGTATCCCACACCAGGGAGTGTTCTTGTTATCACTGCAGCGTGTTGGTTTTCAGTGTGTTTGAAAACATCTATAAGATTGAGAAAACAGATCCTTAGTCTCCACCCTCAGAGCTTTAGTTTCATTGGGTCTGGGACAAAATCCTGGAATGTTCATGAGTGACCCTGATGCCACTGGTTGAAGGACACATCCTGAGAACTGTGATGTGTTTGCCACTAGCCAACATTGTGTTTATGAGATGAAGCCTTACTTACTCTGCTATCCACAATGACCTGGAACAATTCATCTTTGTGCCTTAATTTCTAGCTATTCAAAGTGTCATTTATTTACCCTTGATAATGTCAATTGTTTAAATAATATTTATTAATATTTGTGTTAAAAATCAATAAGCCAGGTAGTGGAAATAGGATAATTATGGCCACCGCCACAAGGACTACATGGTGTATCTAAGGAGACAGAAAAGTCATTAGGTGATTCTAATGTCATGACAAATTATCTGACAGAATAAATGAATGAAGTCCTAGGAGAAAGAAGCCAGAATGACCAAGACGGTGGGGAAGATGCTCCCCTTGAAGTAATTACTGAATTTGTTAAAACAGTAATATCTGTGGGGAGCAAGCAATGCTACTCAGAAAAAAAGCTTTGTAGGACCTTAACTATGTGATTGACAGGGTACTGCAAGGGTTCTGTATTACAAGAGGAAACAATGAATTTGCAGAAACTAAAAGAGAGTAACTTTTCTTGACTTGTACTCATATACCAATGACCTATCTCTTCCACTGTATCACATTGATCATGACAGGGTTGGTACTGTGGGGAGTGGATAAATGTGAGTGAATATATTGTTGATTCGAGCATGGCATGTCAAGGACCCCAATGCCTCAGACCCATGGCAATGCAAGATCTTCTCTGAGTCAGGCTAAGGGGAATGGCAAAGCTTTTCCTTGGTTTGAGTGCAGATGCTGACTGTATTCCCTGTGTTTCCAGAGAGTACCAACCACAGCTTCCTTCTCCTGAGGAAGCCTGAGACTGCTTCACTACAGAGATCCTTTAACCCAACTCTGTGTTCAGCTGTATCAATATAAGTTTTTATGCTGCTGGTGCATCTCCATCACATGCACGACATACCCAATGCCAACTTTTCTGTCTGTCATTTTTTTTAAAATCCCTGTCACCAGAGTCAGGCCAATACCAAAGCAACGCGGGTCATGGCGTGGTCAAGATCCATGAGATGGCATCTGAACAGAAAGTACAGGGCTCATTCATTGAACAATATTTCCATGTTGCCTTCACAGAATCAATGACCTAGTAGGCACGACAGATGTAAACATGAGCACAGTGAAGTGCTTTAAAAAGCAGGTATGCAAGCCAGATTCTATCTCATAGAAAAGGTGGAGGTGCACAGGAAGGACTTAGAGAGAAAGCCATTCTGTCTGGCTGCCCCTGTAGAAGGTTAGCAAACAAATGGAGGGATTGTCTAAGCAGGGGGATATTCTCAACAGAGCACTGTATACTCAGAAACTGAATGCCAATCGTCTTGCTTAAAGCAGTGAGCAGACAAGGAGGGACTGCCTGAGATGAAACTGGAAGAGGGAATAATAGTGTCTGGTGGAGAAGACTGTGTTGCTGATGAAAGTGTGGGATCTGGCTGATAATAAAGTTGATGTGCTGGCTCGTTTTTATGTGAAATTGACACAAGCTGGAGTCATCTGAGAGGGGGAAACCTCAACTGACAAAGTCCCTCCGTAAAATTGGGCTCTAGGCAGTCAAACAAGTAGTGATTGATGGGGGAGGGCCTTTCCCATTGTGGGGCTTCCCATGGACTGATGGTCCTGGTTTCTATAAGAAAGCAGGCTGAGCAAGTCAATAAGCAGGTCTACTTCATGGCCGTTGCACCAGCTCCTGCCTTCAGGTTCCTGTTCTGACTTCTCTCAGGAGATGAACAGCAATTTGAAAGTGTAAGCCAAGTAAACCCTTTCCTTCTCAACTTGCTTTTGGTCATGGTGTTTCATCACAGCAATGGCCACCCTAGCTAAGCAAGCTGAAAAATTAAGAAGGAAATCATGGGGTCATATCTGCTTTTAAAAAACCTTAATAAGGCTAGGGAGATAACTCAGATGGTGGGAGTTCTTGCCACGAGAGCAGGGATCTGAGTTCAATTTGCAGACCATGGGTAAAGAAGTTGGGTGTGGAGACAGCACTTAAAGTCTCAGCACTGGGGAGGCAGCTCTCTGAGGCTCACGGACCAGTCAGCTTAGCTGAATCAGTGCCTTCCAGTTTCAGTTAGAGACTCTCTGAAAAAGCCAAGTGGAGAGCTACTGGGGAAGACATCCGACATAGACCCTGGTCTCTAGCTTGTTCAGACAAGCACATGTACCATCATCTATACACATGTAACACCCACATACACAGATCTAAGAATGTAGGGTGAAGAATGGCTTAGAAATGGCAAGTAGGCCAGATTTATCATTATGATGGAAAAATTTAATTAATATTTAGAATCAATAGGTAATTTTTTTCCAAACCTCTAGCCAGAATAGCAAAAGTGATTGATAGATTCTGAGTTAAGCATTTGTAAGCAAACTGTAATATTAATTCATCTCTGCCTGTTATATTTATTTTCCACTAAACAAAGACAAGGATGACAAATGTCATTCCACTGTAATTCTTCATTTGAAGTTCCAGTATCACCAAGAAGAAGAAAAGAACATGACAGATCAAAGCTACAAAAGATATTTCAAAATTATAGACTTGAAATAAATAGAATTGGTTATAAAAACAAATTGCTTCAGCTTGATTGATCCTCTATGAGAATTCAGAGAACTTCCAGAGGCTTATTTATGTATAATAATGATTAGTTGATAACTGAGCTCTGATGCTTCTCTGATGGCGGCCCAGTAAACAGCTGTGGAACTTGTTACAGCTGCTGAGCTCCTGAGAGTGGGCTTTAAGAAGCTTAGGCGTCTTGGCATGAACTATTCTTATGCAACACACAAGGGTGGCGGTAGTACTGTGTAAGCCCCTAATGTAAACTTGGTGTTTGTTTCTTCTACCCAGTTTAGCCCACATAGGTATATAGACTGATGATTATTGCTTACCTGAAATGCTTATGGCCAGAGTGTTTTAGATTCCAGACTTGTGTGATTTTGGAATGTGTGTGTTTGTGGTTTCAAAATATTACACACACACACACACACACACACACATCTACCTCTTGATGGATGGGGCCAAAGTCTAAAAGCACACAGTTCATGCCTGTGTCATGTATACAGCAGATGTGCCGTCTGAAGGTGATTTTATACACTACAACAAGCATCTGTGCCAACTGCAGGTGATCCCAGAATGTCAGGTGTGGAGCTTTCCCCTTGTTGGTGTCATATCAGTCTCAAGAAGTGCTGAGTTTTGAATGTTCTGAACTTTAGATTTCCAGGTCAGAGACACTTAGCATCTGACAACTCTGAACTATTCATCATAACAATGTAAATGTTTCAGTAATCTATGCAAAATTACACAGTAAGTAACAGCAGGCTTTCAGAGTCCACGTAAATAGAACCAAGAAGCGCATGTTCTTGGACGTAACTTTAAGATGTCCCTTAGATTGGAAAATAATAGTTAATGTTCAATAAATGTTTGTGAACAAACTTTTTTGTGTCCTATAGGGTTTGTTTTAATAGTTGAGAACAGACAGAAGTGATGTGTAACTAATACAACATCCTCTGCATGGAAAGGTGGCCATAAAATCTGAAGCTGTTAATGTCAAGAGACAGAAAGGACATAATTGTATTTGTGTTATTTGCAGTGTTTGGTGTTAATGTTCTGGGTTGGCACACTGAGGCTGAAGAGAAGGAAACATGAGATGAGAACAGGTAGGGATGACAAGAGAAGATGGAGAAAAGGAGGGACGAATGTGGTGAGGCTAACAGCAGAGTGAGGAGAAGGACAGGGAGAGCGAAGAAGATATAGAAATAACCCTCTGGTCACCATGGTAACTAAACCCTTCATCATCTCGTTAGGGTAACAGGAATGACCCCATGAAGATGTCAAGTTAATTACAAGTCACAGAACCTCTTGTGAACCAACTCTCTACTTCAACCTGAGGAAAGATCTTGGCCTTTGGGGGTGTGCTTACACAGTCAAGGACAGAGAAAGGGTTCCCAGTGTCTTCCAGGGCTTAGGGGGGGCCTGCAGACTGGAAGTCTGTACTCCGAGGCACATGTTCCGTACTAACTCAGCTTCGCAGAGATGAAAGTGCCCTCCAACCACAGTGCCTCATCATATCCCACCCTTGCATAACAGGGACGCCTACGTAGTCAATGTTTCTAAGCCATTCATTTAAATAAGGGTTTTTTTTTTCGTTGTTACTTTGTTTTTTTATTTTCAAGACAGAATTTCTCTTTGAATATCTCTGATTGTCTGGGAACTTGCTCTGTATACCAGGCTGGCCTCAAACTCACTGAGATCCACCTGCCTCTGCCTCCTAAGTGCTGGGATTAAAGGCGTGCACCACTACTGCTCAGATAATGAGGTTAGTTTTGAGTTCTACTAATAATTTTATGCACTAGGCAATTATTAGCCAAGAGAAATGATCTACCTAAAAATGGTTTTTCTAGTATTAAAACAACATTTTAAATGTTAAGAATGAAGTTGGTATGTTAATTTATTTATCTATTTAGTTAAATATTCATAGATTCAGACTTTGGTCTTTTGTATGCTTTGAAACTAGTTTCGCAGCATATTTCGTGTTTTCAGCATTTGTGTGAGGCTTGGGACATTCCCAGGCCCGGGTGTTAGGGTCTGTGTAGGACAAGATAAATGGCTCTACTTTGTACTTGGTGTTGAGTTTTGGGTGACACATGGCCTATGAAAATGGCCCTCCCAGCACTTAGGTGGGAACCACGGGTGGGAGTAAGATGCTCTTGCAGAGGCTTTGAAAGAACAATTTAAATTCTACACACAATGCCTGCATTTTACCAAGTACAGGAGCCTGGGCTGCTGTTTGCATTGCACAAGGTTCCTGACCTTCAAGGCTTTACATTGGCAGCCAGTTCTTCCTTTTGCCTGAAACATTTTGCATTATTAGGAATATTAAGACGGAGAATTTCTAACCTTGTTTTGTTACCATTTTCTTCCTATATATTTCCTTCCTATATATTTATTATCTATACTCTTTATCATCTATCAGCTACTTATCTATCATCTATCCAAGTATCATCTAACCATCCATCAATCAACAATGACTTCAGATCAGTATGCAATCATGGATTCTTGTTTTATTCTGTGAGCTACTGTCTATTTTTATGGTGGGGTATTCCCTCAGGGTGGTTATCAGGTCCCATGTCGTTTGTCCTCATATTGAAAGAGCTCTTGATCCTTTTTGTGTGGAAGGGTGGGAAGACTTCAGTGTCAGCTGCATTCTCTTCTAGTAGCTCCCATTGCCTTCTAAACAAATGAAGCTGGTGATCACCCCACCACCCTAGCCTCAGACAGACTTCCCAGCACACACCAAACTCCACTGCCTTCTTCAGTAGATGTCACTCAGCTGTTCTGGTTTTTGTTTTCTTTAGAAGATCACATATAGTGAGCCCACTGTTCACAACTGCTTAGTTAATTTGGTTCCTTTGGCTTAATCCTCCTTCAGAGTTGTTGCCAACTGTTGCGGTCTCACTAATTCCTACGTTCTTCTGTGTCTCCTCTTGGTGTTTTCTTCTAACTCTCCATTTTAGATAAAGTCTGTCTGTTAGACAATCTCATGACAACCTTTCTTTGTTTATGTTAAATGCTTTCATTTTAATCTTTGTCATGGCACCAACAGATCTTTCTCAATACCTCTTGTTGCCCTCTAAACAATCAGTTAGCACGGGACAGACATATGTTTACTGAATGAATGCATTGTGTTTAGTAGTTCTTTCAGGTAGTTAGGAAAAGAAGAAATCATAAAGAGGTCACTTGCTTGGCACCTTTCCAGTTTGCCCCCCCCTTTCCAACTTCACCAGATGTTTCGAGTTGGCTGAGGTCTGTTTATGCACCTTTAGCAGGCACTTACTGTATGTTTCCTGGGTACTGATATACAGAGCTCATCCAAGGACGCAAGACCCAGTACATAAGATATCATTCGGTGACACAGGAGTCTACTGTTTGCTCCTTGCCACAGCAGGGACTGATGGATGGGCTTCTGCGCTCATCTGCTTCATAAGATAGATGTTCTCGAGTGATGAGCAGTGTATTTCCAGGCCCACTTTAAAAGGTACCTCTGATGAGTTTGCCTTCCCTTCGGTTGCTAAATTCAGAAACCAAATTTCTCACTTGAGGAAGCTGTGTATTAGGTGTGTGAAAATCCATTACTGGCAGCTCACAGTGTAAATAACTACAAATCATCTCAAGGAGGATCTGAAGGTCTGCGACCCTGTAATCCAGACCATCTGAATGAAAGTCATGTGACCAGAGATGGTGTCATTTTCTCACTATGTGCTGGGCAACACGAAAGAGAAAGCGAAGCCACCTGAACAACAGTACCTGCCTTTTCAGAAAACTCTCAGGCCGGGAGACTGGCGTCAGCAGCTTTGCCACGTGCTTCTTCTTTCCGTGCCTGGCGCCCACAAGTCTTACACCATCTGTCTTTGCGTCCAGGGCCGGAGCAGCTCCTGTTAGGGTCAATTACCACCATTCCCTTGATAAAGCTCCTTTATTTTACCTCAACCCATGGGGAAAAACTAAATCACAAATCAAGAATGCAGAAGGAGAGGCTGTGCTGTCCCAGAAAGTGCGGGCCTTTGGTCCTAAAAGGCCCCTCTCTGCCTCATATCCCTCCTGAAAAGAAGGCCTGGGATAAAGATGACAATTGCATCTTGTTTTCTCTCTTCGCTAGCAGGTTTCAACATTTTTATTCATGTACAAGTATACTCACACCATTATACTTTCCAGGTAGACTTATCCAAGAGAAAACAGGCAAAGTGTGTCTTTTTGAATGGAGAATCATGTTGCATAATGATTTTCGGTTCTATCCATTTTCCTACAAATGACCAATTTTTTTTTTTTTGGTTTAATGCCTGAATAAGATGCCATTGTGTAAGACAACATGTGTATGCCACATTTTCTTTATCCATACATGGCTGGGCACCTGCCCATGACTTGCCTGTTGTGAGCAGTGTAACAGTGAACCCAGCATGTAGGTATCACTATCACCCCCCCCCCCCGGCAATGATGGTACATTTTCACGATAGATTTGAGGGTTTAAAATTATACATAATAAGGCTCCCACAGTGGGCTTGGTGCAGCGTGAGCATAAGTGATATGTAGTTGTTGTGTGGGTTCCTTATATCCTCTCTAGCCTCAGGCTGGTACTGGGTATCAGTGATGTTCCGTGGGCCATGAGCTGTAATCAACACTTTGATGCTTTTCCTGGTGTGTACTAGGGTGTGAGAGGGCAGATTAGGAAGGTTGAATTAAGTTTACTTGAAACTTGGTTTCACATTGAAGAAAGGAAATGTTGAATGGAGGGCAGAATATGACATCTAGAGTTAAAGAAGAGTTTTCAGGGTCTGTCACCCAATATAATCTAATCCAATTTAATCTAATCTAATGAAGGTCAAATACGGCAAAGGCATGGGGCAGAGAGGAGGAACAGATGATCAATTCTGGGAGCAGATTCTATTGTTAGACCCATACACTGAAGCCTTACCAGTCACTTCTTTCCAGATATGAGTCAAAATTCATTCTACTAAACATCCAGGCAACATTTGAAGCTTGATAAAGACAGTCTTGAAAAATGGAGGACCTTAATCTCTCAAAAGTGCCAGTGGCCACATCAGAGGAATAGCAGGTGGCAATTGAAGTTCGAGGTGTCAGCCCACCAAGAGGCTAAACCTTGATGGGTGAGTCTCCGATAGACAAGGCCCCAAGACGAGAGACTCCAAGGCCTCAAGACCTCACACTCCAGAATAGTTTTTGCTACTGCTGTGCTTTTACATGTTTGATGCTGCCATCTTCCTCTGGTATCTGCTATGGCATGAATGGGTGTGGGGAGGTCCCCACTGCCTGTAACATAATGTGTATATCTTATGGAAACATCCCATTTGACTGAGCATTTTTACCTGTGGATTATTATGAAGATGATTTCCTCTTAAGCTGTACTGTATAGGTGATAATAATAATGTTAGTTTAAATAGGGTTTTGATGACTAAAAATATATACAAGGAAATGTTACACAGCTAGGGCCTATGAGCTAGGGCCTAAGGAGCTGGACAGATTGCAATGCAGGCTAATGATTAAGGAAAACAACTGAGGCCCAGGAGCCAGGCTGGCTCTTAATGCTGAAAGATGCATTCACGGATTTTAGTGAGCATCGTAGCTGAATCAAAGCCTTAAAATAACTTCAGGTTAGATTAGATGGTTTGATAATAGCTTTGAGATAAAAAAAAAAGCTAGAAAATAACCTAAAGTTTACAAGGACACATAGCTGAGTTATAGATTCATTAGGTTAGGGTCACAAATAAAAAGCAGCCCAATTTTCACTAGCTGATGTACTTTCCTTGCTAGCATGAGTTCGTGATCAAAGATAACGATTAGTTCCTTGTACTGATGTTTGCCCTCAATCTCGTGATTTAAGAAAACTATTGATGGATGTGTACGCATGCTAAAGATTTAAAGTAGAGCTGGGTGATTGTTTTTCTTGTATGAAAGTTTCGGTTTGTGATTCCTTTAAGATTCCTTATGAAATTACTCTGCAAGGTAAGTAATAAAGTGATGTGTCCTTTCTTTGTAACCACAAAATGCAGCCTACCATGAAAAGACCTGGCTGAGAGGAACACCTTGCTTGCTTACTCTGTTAATTTATAGCACCTTGCTTGGGTATGAATGTATGTGGGTTCTTGGGGATAGTTTGTTTTCACCTGCGTTATATAATGTATTTAATCATGTAAGGGAGATGAAAAACACGTTTTTACCTGTATTCATTATAATCATTCATTTAAAAAATAGACATAACCACGTTGTAATTTCTATATTGTCTGACACATTTTGTTGGAGTATATAAGTGGTAGAGGACAAAAAACGAATCTGAGAATACAGAAGAATAATAAAGAAGGAAACCATCAAGAGAATGCGTGAGTGCCTTTCCCCTTACCTTCTCAGATAAAAATAAAAGGCATAGTAAATCGACGTCTCAGACAATTCCCTTGATCCCTGTGTGGCTGGAGGCTGGCCCCCCAGGCAATAAAACAAAAGTCTATTTGGTGACAGTTTCGGAAGACATAAACCAGAGAAGACCTACTTAGCAGAACTCATGCATAGAGAGAACAGGGAGCCCATCAGTAGGCTTCTTTCTATGAGGATAGCACTAGGGAAGTGATACATGTTTATCTACTGAGTCGAATTGTCAAGTCAGCACAGATGAATTAAAAATTTCACCTAGAAACCACTTTATTAATTATTTCAGAGATATAAATAATTGTAGGAGATCTGGAATAGCTCATGAATCTTCCCTGATCCTTCTTTTGCTGGGCATCTATGGGATCTTCAAGGAAATGTATGATGAAGTTATTTCCAGGGGAAGAGCTGTCTGGGGCTAGCAAACATACCCGTTTATACTAAGATGCTTGTGCTGTTTAAATGACATCGCAAAGGAAACCATATCTATAAATTCCCAGACTCAGGGGTGCTTAATCATAAACAATGTCGTGTCTGTTAGCAAATACCTTGAGTTTACCTGGTAGCCATGTTTGAAAGAACGTGTGGTCAGTCATCACATTTTTTCCTTAGTGGCGACTCCTTCCATTGGGGAGAATAAAAGGAAACCCAGGTAAGTATTTACTTCCCGGATGCCAAAGCCCAACAAATTGAATCTGAGTCAAATGCTTGTCTGTAGCACCTGCATTATGGAATGGGGACAGTATGTGAGCCAGGAACTAGGCTGGAGATTTAAAAACATATGCACATAGACAGAGACACGGGGACACGGGTCATCCTTGAAACAAGAATGCCAACTTTGTTTTGCCCCAGGGAAGCTTATATAAGGATCCTTAACTGATTGCCATGCCCCAGATCTTGGGATTTCCAGCTGTAAAACCCACCAGAATTCACTCCCCTGCTATCAGGAACTCATGAGGGTCTCATGCTCAGAGCAGCTGCAGGCACAAAAAAGCAAGTCGTTTTGTTCTGTTTACGCCAGCCAGCAAAGGGTCTGAGGCAGGCAAAGAAAGTCAAGGGGCTAAGGGTCTGCAGCCCCCAACACTTTCCTTCCTGAAACCCAAATTAGTCTGAGAACTTACTGTTCTATTTCCATCTCGATTGTTCTCTAATTCCCTGCAGGGGTCCCTTTTTACTTCCCAGGTTTCTCTAGTAACTCCGGGTTATGAACTCATATCTGAAGATTTGAAACTGGAGTCTTCAATGACGGAGAACATGTGACATTTCTCTCTTTTAGTCCGTACCACCTCACTCAGTTCCATCCATTCATCTGCAAATTTCATTATTTCATTTTTTGTTATAAATTAATAGTATTTCCTTGGTCTGTGTGCCGCATTTTCATTATCCATTTGTCACTGAAGGACATTTAGGTTGTTTTCAGTTCCTAGCTGTTGTAAATAGAGGGCAATGCCCAACTGAGCAAGTGTCTGTGAAGTGGGGCGCTGATTATTTTGGGGACATACTCAAGAGTGGTCTAGCTGGGGTTTGCTAGATTTATCTTTAGGTCTTCAATTTGCAATCCCACTAAAAATAAATGAGGATTACCTTTCCTCCCTATACCCCTTCCAACATTTGTTGTCAGCTGCTTTGTTGGTTTTTGTCATTCTGGCTGTGGTAAAATGAAATCTCAAGGTTCTTCTGATTTGTGGTATAGATATGAATAATTTGCATTGGTATGGATTTTAAGGTCAATTTTTTATATGTATATGCATATTTCTAATCTTGATTAAGGTATTGTGATTGTGTAGTTCATTTAAGAATGTAATGTATAATTAGGAAATATAGGTTGTTAATGGATAATCATCGATAATAGTAAAGCTTGTAGTCATGTTAGTTAGATTTTCTAGATATATAGAGATATATTTCAGTTATATAGGCATTCTTCATATCTTTCAAAGACTGCATAATATGGCATTTAATATTTTATTAACTTAGGGTTTTTCATGACAATGAGACACGTCTGCTCCTGGCAGCACCAATCTACTTCAAGAGAAAGATGGGCATCGAAGAGGCTCCTTAGGGAGTTGGTTAGCCATTTGGGCAAGAAACTGCCTGGACTGATGCATAAACTGGACACAAACAACTCAGAGAGGGAGGACTACTGAACTTGCCTAAAGGTGAGATGGTCTTTCAGGGTTCCTGATTCATGAAAGAGTCTGCGAGACATTCTGCAGGATACAGAAGAAAGTGACTGAACTGTCTTTGGAATTTCCTGCTTTGTGGAGGTGTCTGCTGGATACTATGGGCCTGTAGGCCGAAGATGAATGCCCCAACGGTACAGAGGAACTTTGGGTGACTGTCCAGGCAGCAAGATGTCTCTGTTGTTTCTAGAGTTTGGATTTCTTATTTGCTTAGGTAATATTATATCCTTCTGGAGTCTTTGATGGAGTTGAAGAATGGATAGTTATAGTTTTCCTTAGTTATGATAAAAAATAAAATAGATATAAATATTGTAACTGTAATTTTTGCTTGGTAACTATTTTACTATATGTAATTTTACTATGTTAAAATGAAAGCCTTTTTTCTTTTTTTTTAAACAGAGAAAGGGGAAATGATGTGGGAGTGATTTCTTTCTAATCTGTTGCTTTCATTGGTTAATTAATAAAGAAACTGCCTAGGCCCATTTGATAGGCCAACCCTTAGGTGGGTGGAGTAAACAAAACAGAATGCTGGGAGAAAGAAGCTGAGTCAGTGAGTTGCCATGATTCTCCCACTTCAGACAGAGGCAGGTTAAGATCTTCCCTGGTAAGGCACCTTGGGGGCTACACAGATTATTAGAAATGGGTTAGATCAATATGTAAGAGCTAGCCAATAAGAGGCTGGAACTAATGGGCCAGGCAGTGTTTAAAAGAATACAGTTTCTGTGTAATTATTTCAGGTATAAAGCTAGCCGTGCGGGCGACCGGGTGCCAGGAACATAGCCCGCTGCTCCTATTACAACAGATTTGCATTTTCTAATTTCCAGTATGATGCACATTTTATTCAGATATTTCTTTTGCTTTTTTAATTGATTTTTATTGAGCTCTACATTTTTCTCTGCTCACTTTGCTGCCTCTCCCCTCCCCACTTCAACCCTCTGTCAAGGTCCCCATGCTCCTTTACTCAGGAGATCTCGTCTTTTTCTATTTCCCATGTATATTAGATCTATGTAAGTCTTTTACTTCTTTAGAGAACTCTCTGTTCAGGTTCCAGGCCTATTTTTTGAATGGATATTTGTTTGTGTTTTGACTCTTTGTTTTTGAAGTCTATCATATATTCTGAATATTAATTCTATGTGGTATGTATCACTAGTAAATGCTCTTTCCCATTCCGTAGGCTTCATCTTGATTTGATTGATAAATTCTTTAGCCGTGTAGAAACATTTTAACTTCACGAGGTCAGTTGTTTGTCAATTGTTGGCCTCAATTCCTGGGCAAAGGGAATCCTACCAAAGCCTTCTCCTATACCTGTGTCTTATTTGGTACTGGCTATGTTTTCTTCTAACAGTTCAATGTGTCAGATTTCACATTTAAATCTTTAGAGTTTGTTTTTGAACAAGGTGATGGAGACAGGTCTAATTTCATTCTTCTGCATGTGAACACCTAGTTTCCCAGCACCATTTTTTAAAGGACTGAATTAGTCAATTCCTTACTTCAGAGCTCTCATGCCATAATCACACATAAACCCAGAGGTGTGCTTCTCCTATCACTTATGTTTTCTTAATTCACTCAAGCTGACAGTCAAGGTTAACTTACTTGGGAACTGTGTCACATACATGCTAACGTAGACAGATCCATCTCCTTAGGTTTTAAGAATTCAGGCTTTCTTATTTGCTTGGATTTAATAAGGAAACAACAAGCGGACATTCAGCGGCACAGCATGAGAAAGGCATGGGAGGAGAAGATGGCTAGTCAAGAGGAGAATCATATTACTAAGAATCACTGCCATGAGCCTGGCTGGCCCTGCATCATCAAACAGGACAGGGTGTGGTACTCTGGACCAGAATATTACACAGAATTGAAAAGATGCAAGATGAGGGAGTTGGAGTTGCAGGATCAAGTCTGGGAAGTCAGGATATTAGCAGAGAAAGAGCTGCAGTTTCTAAGCCTCCGGGCGAATTCTATGAGCGGTGAGTCTTCTGCTACCTCAAAATATTTTCTCTCCTGCTGCTCTGCAGCATAGAAATCTATTCTACTGCTTTTGCCATTTTCTTAACTTTTACTTATATTTATATTTAAGTTTTAGGAGTACACGTTTGTATAGTTATTCAATGCATGTTTCTTCATGTGCATATCTAAGGGACCTTGGAAACGTATTTCTCATGTTTCATCTCTGCTAACAGCCCCATAGGAATCTGTACTCACTCTTTATTAT
Organism: Microtus oregoni; assembly: GCF_018167655.1. Classification (NCBI taxonomy): domain Eukaryota; kingdom Metazoa; phylum Chordata; class Mammalia; order Rodentia; family Cricetidae; genus Microtus; species Microtus oregoni. Next base: position 40,502,540 of record NW_024543069.1, on the reverse strand, counting down.
TTCACCTTTAGCCTGAGATACTCGCCAGTGTTTAAAAATAATACTAGACTTAGAAAAAAGAGAAGAGAAATGATATTGCATGCCAAGGAAAAGAAGTTAAACTGAATTCAAATAAAGGTACTTAAGTGCAGTTTGAAAGAGCATTTTAGAGAAATGTCTGAAAACTCAAAGATTATTTAATAAGTTTTAGTTTCGTCTTTATAACTTGTTAAAAATATAAAGAAAATCCTAGCCTTTCCACTAACAATCTGATTCCTACCTACATTGGTCAGAATTTTTACTGATGTCCCAAAGGGTCTCTCATCAGGAGTCACAGCAGAAGCCTCTGCTGGCACTCTGCCTCACGTCTCCTGCCACAGAGCACACTGGTTTTTCCTCTCTCACCCTCTGAGTCCATCAGTGTGGTATCCCAACATTGTACTCGGACACAAATTCTTACAAATCCTGAGAATCACAGCTCTGATTTCCTACTTATGAGGCAGACCTATAATCCACTATGCAGAACGGCATGCTATCTGGAATGTTGAAATCATATTCAAAGTACTCATCCAAATTTATATGATTATTATTTACATATTTACCTCAAAAGTCTGATAGACACGTTTTCTTAGGTGGAAACCACACTTTTCAAACATAGATTCAAAATTCAAAATCACTATGTTTCAGAGTTGCGAGTAACATGCTAGGAGATTGCTGGTTCTTTTTAGTCTCCGGGCCAGTGATGAGTATCAGAGAATGCCCATTCTGCTTCAGGCTCCAAGAGTTTGTTGGGGTATGTCTTGTGTAGCGGTTTCCTCAGGCTGAAACATTCTATTCTGCAGGGATGCTCCTTAAGACACAAAGTAAATGACTCAGAGAAGCTTCAGGACATCCCTCCTAAGAATTAACAGTAAAGACTGATAATAGACACTCAGAGTTTAGCCACTCAGAAACAGCTAGAACCACTTAGGACAAGCTCAGACAAACACAATAATTTGGAAAGGACACTCTCCACCCTGCTGAGCTGCTTCCTGTGCTCCAAGTTCCCAGCTTTGTGAGCTGTCACCCATACTGGGTGGGCTTTGATGATACAGCTGTCTTTGAGTCATTTATGCTTTTGAGATATTTTGGTCTTTGAGTCATTTTCTGATGTGGGAGTTCCCTGTGTATTCTGTGATTACCATTCATGAATAATAAAAAAAAAACTGCTTTGGACCTATAGCAAGGCAGAACTTAGGTAGGCGGGGATGATGGAAATGAATGCTGGGAGAAAGAAGGGTAGAGTTAGAGAGAAGCCATGTAGCCACCAGAGACTGATGCTGGAACTTTAGCTGGTAAACCACAGCCATGTGGTGATACCCAGATTACTGGAAATGGGTTAAATTAAGATGTAAGAGTTAGTCAATAAGAAGTTAGAGCTAATGGGCCAAGCAATGATTTAATTAATACAGTTTTTATGTGATTATTTGGGGGCTAAGCGGCTGGAAACGAACAAGCAGACCTCCTTGCAACAATTTTCTCTTTCTGAAAGTAAACCCAATAAAACTCATAGGTTCATCAAGTCAAACTTGGTGTTATCCATGCTTTGATCTGTCAACACATACGCATGTTTTGTCTTCCCTGGCAAAATCTGTCATACAACAGCGTATTATATGGAATGTAGGAAATCATAGATGACAACCCTGCATGTTTAACTTTTCTCATTTCTTAAGTTCTACTCTGTGAGCTCAAAAACCTCATGCTCTCCACATTTGATAACTAATATAGAAGTATGCCATTGTAATAAAGGTAAGAAGTAGGTCAAGAATTGATACTCTTTATATCTTAATTAAGGGAGCCATTTTAGGGTGGCAAGAGACTTGACTTTAGAGGCGTTCCCAGGGGTCCAGGGAGATGTCCCCAGCTAGTTCCTTGGGCAGCTGAGGAGAGGGAGCCTAAAATGGCCTGATCCTATAGCCATACTGATGAATATCTTGCATATCACCATAGAACCTTCATCTGGCGATGGATGGAGATAGAGACAGAGACCCACATTGGAGCACCAGGCTGAGCTCCCAAGGTCCAAATGATGAGCAGGAGGGAGAACATGAGCAAGGAAGTTAGGACCATGAGGGGTGCACCCACCCACTGAGACGGTGGGGCTGATCTAATGGGAGGTCACCAAGGCCAGCTGGACAGGGACTGAAAAAGCATGGGATAAAACCAGACTCTCTGAACATGGTGGACAATGAGGGCTGCTGAGAAGCCAAGGACAATGGCACTGGGTTTTGATCCTACTCAATGTGCTGGCTTTGTGGGAGCCTAGCCTGTTTGGATGCTCACCTTCCTAGACCTGGATGGAGGGGGGAGGACCTTGGACTTCCCACAGGGCAGGGAACCCTGACTGCTCTTCAGACTGGAGAGGGAGGGGGAGGGGACTTGGGGGAGGGGGAGGGAAATGGGAGATGGGGAGGAGGTGGAAATTTTTATTAAAAAAAAAGAAAAAAAATTGATACTCTTTGTGTTGCTCTGCAGTGGAAGGCTGTAACTACATATATATATATATATATATATATATATATATATATATAGACATATGCATAATAGTGAATATATGGGGAAATTTAAGTATTTATTGGGAAATAATTAAATAAAATTAATATCTTGCACTATATTAATATCCGGCATCCTAGAACATGCTTGAATAGCTAAATATCCCAAAGGAAAATGCACAAGCAAGGGTTGACTCAGCACCCATGAGGTGCTCAAACCATGGTCGTTGTAAAGATGTTTCTGGCTACTAGAAGATGACTTCTGGGACCCTAGAAAATCCACCTGACCAGCATGAGACTGTGGGTGACACCAGATAGTTCAGGCTAAACTGCGAATGGCTGTTAATGTCTGCTTTGTTACCCTTCTGCATTTACTTGACTTTATGAGGAGGAGACAGGGGACTTTGGAGACTGAGTAGTTCAGGTCAGTCACTTGAGGTGTTATGCCTCTTTATCAAGGAGTTGTCCTGCAGTAAAAACCCAAAGTGTACAAGTCTACCAAACATCCCTGTTTGCCACTGTCCAGTGGGTGCATGATCACATATTCTTCAGTGCTGCCTATATCTCTGTGTAGGTACAGAACAGCTGGGAGGGCTGTCTCCTCCTTTTTCTGCCCACACCTGCTTTTACTACTCCCAGTCAGCAGCTTCCCGCTGCCACAAACTCAAGTTTTCCTCTTTAGTAATTCCACCTAGCAAACCAAGGGAGCCAAGGGTAGTAGTCACTGAAGGTCCTGGAATTCAAGGCCTCCTATGTGAAAGACATGAAATGTAAAGTGTTGCAATATTATCGTCAACAGTCATTAAGAATTTAACATCTACGAAACATCTCCAGAATTCACCTTGTTTGCTATAGGGGCTCATAAATCACTTTATGGTCTGGATGTTCAGACAGGTCTTGTGGAAGGAGAGGCTGAGAGTTAATGCGAACTCAAAGGCTCATGAGAGGGGCAAGGGCACAGCATGCTAGTGAAAGAGGTCAACAACTGGAAAGTTTTAGTTGAAGTGTGAATTTGAGGAAGATAAAGGATAATTCTGAAAGCATTCTGCCATTATTTTCCATGATACCAATAGATACATTTTCGGGGAATTTAATCTGATCAAGTCTCACAACTTTCCTATGTGGTGGGGACTCCCTATAGGGGCTCTCTGTATGTGGCTAAGCTCTAATCAAAACATCCCTGCAATGCGAATCCCCTAGTACTCTTCACATATCCTCTTAAGGCCCATATCAAATTTGCGCAATTTATAGCTGTGAAATTGAGTTGTCTTCAGCTGGAAATTGCGTGCTCCATCCGTTACCCAAAGATCCAGCTGTGCTCCTCCGGACTATTGTCACATCACAGCAATAGCGATTCTGCAATCAGAATTCGCTTTCAATTTCAGTAATGATTCATGATGCAAAATCACTTCCAGCCCAGCTCCCCTGTGGCTTCGCTGGCCCTGCTTCCTCCTCCAGACCCTCTGCTGTTGGAAAGACTCAGTGGCGCTGTCGCTGGTTACTCACCCAGTCCCTGATCACGTCCTTCCTGTAGAAGTTAGTTGTGAGCGATGGGATTGGAGTGGAGGGATTTATAAGGAGCTTCCAGGTTTGGGGGAAGATATGGATGCTGCGTGGAATCTTCAAGTAGGTTTTCAAAGGCAATGACTGTGGTTGTCTCCTACTTCTTCCTTTCACAGCAGAATAAAGACCAGCCTGTTCCTCCTTTCAGCAAATGCATGAAGATGATGCAAGATGTGTTCTGTTTAAGGGATGTTTTTTCCATAAGTAGAGGCAATTCATAGTTAATGATCCATAGTTTGCTCCATGCAAAGCTGGGGCCTTTCAGTCATTGCTGTGTACATCCGTGTTCTCACTAACTCGTGCTCTTTTCCACATTTTAAAGAGCCATTGATACTCATGTTGCATAAATGCTCATTCTGTCTTTCCTTTGATGGGTACTAATGAGGAACTTACAATATGATTGAATTAAACCTCTGATTTCCCGTCTCTTCAAAGTTATATTCCTTCCATGTATTCCCTGTCACAGTGCTGCTGGCACAGACCCTGATGTCTGTCTTCCCTACTTCATATGTCTATTTAAGCATCCCTTCCGCCTAACCTGCCCCCCGGAAATGTCATGATCCTACCACATTCGACTTCACTTTCGGCTCATCGCTGCCTTGATTCAGGCCACCACTGTTTCTCACATCAATCACAGACACACTCTCTTTGCTGACTTTTTTATATTCTTGTCTTCTACTCTCATCTTCTTTTTGAAAATGTGTCGTAAGATGCTTTACTGCATCTGTGGAACTGAAAGCGAGACCCATAGTGGTCCAGGAAGATTCTTTTTGATGGCACTGTCTCCTGTTCTGTTAGGTCCTGGCGCACGCCCATGCTGAGGAGTGGAAAACCTTGATTGGAGTGTGTGGAGCACAGCAGAGAGCCTGTGATTGATGTATGAAATTGGAGCTCACAAGAGGGTGAGGGAAAATAGGGAAAGGGCAGAAGTTCAAAGACTGAGGTGTAGAGGCTTCCAGTGTTTAGGGAATGAGGAGATAATACAGAATGAGGCTGGTCCTGGGAGGAAAGCTCAGTCAGTGAGACCTAAGTTAGAGCTCCAGGAGCCAAATGCAAAAGGAGAGGAGGGAAGGGTGTGTGCTTGTAATCTCAGTACTGAGGAGTCAGAGAGCTGGACCACTGGGCCTTGCTGAGCAGCTACCCTAGCTTGTTCGATGGAATCCAGGCTAGCTGGAGATACTGTCGCCAAAAAAGAAAGATCATAGCACCTGAGGAATGCCAGTTGTAGTTGCCATGTAGTCTCCACTGGCACGTGTACATACACATGCACATACTTAGGCGATGAGGATGCAAAGGGCTGTCCAGGGCAGTGTGAAGCAGCCATGCTACTGTGGTCCTGGAAGTCAAGATGGAGGCAGACCCGTGGACTCTGCGGCGAAGAGGAAGGAGGGTGAGGCCCAAGCAGCTCATCGTTTTATAAGTGACAGAAAAGTACCGGGTGACATCTCAGTTTTCAGCAGAACGTAGAAGACAGTTCGGCTTTGAACAGGCTCTAGAGAGATGGGGGGAGGGGTTGTTGGAGATGAAGGGCAGGCAAGGTTTTCCCCGGAAGAGTGGGCAAAAAGTGGGAGTTGCTAGTGGCAGAGTGTACCTTGAAGTCAGAATCTGCTCTCAAGATGGGCGATGTCTATATGTCCACGAACAAGAGAAAATTATTGACAGGAAAGAAAGAGGGAAGAGACCAAAGGAATGTTCCAGAATGAACAAGCTGTGTACAAGTGGAAGGGCTGGGTTATCTAAGAGCAAGGATAACTCTAGAGGATTCCCAAGGGAGGAAGTAGAGCCTGGGGCTCAGCAGTCTAGCAGGTGAGTGGTGGCATTATGGGAGCAGCTAGGAGTTCCAATCTGTGTGGGTTAGGGGAAATGGAAAACAAGGTACACTGACAGGCTTGGACCAGCCTACTTAGTGGGTTTTCTTTTCCCCTCATCAAATTGGCCAAGATGCTCCCACCACTTACCACCCACCATTAACAACCTATATATTTAATTACTTGTCAAGTTTGCTGCCCTGTGGCTAAGCTTTCTGAGGATATTGTTTTTGTTCTGACTTACTTCTGTAACCCCAAACCTAGAAAACAGAGAGGCAAGGAAGCATCACCGTTTAATAAACTAACTCATAGGAGAATTTTCTGCTCATTATAAACAGTTTGAGACCTTTATGAAGTCCTTTAAATTCCAAGAAAACAGCAATAAAGAAGGTCCTGTATCACAGGCTTGTGGAAAGAGTCGCGGGACTTCAGGGATATATTGTTCAGGAGCTGGAACTGACTCAGCTGCTTCCTGGATTAGAAGGAAAAGGAGGAAAAGAAAGCTGGTTTCCATGGCAACCCTCCTGAGTCAGGCTGATTCAGCAAGTTGCCTATAATAACCCGTAAGCTTCCAGGAAAGGAGCCTCCTCACATACTAAAGTGTGGAAGCTTCAGGAGTTTCAGACTATGTGGCAGTCTCAAGTGCTCAGTCGCCTTCCTTCTTACCAGCAGGGAAAGATTTGGGTTCTGGAGCTCACAGGACAAAAGAGCGCAGGGCTAGGGCCCGAAGGGAAATGAATTCTGGTAAAACATGAAGATCCGTGGTTGTGCACATCCTGTTCAGACTCCATATACTTCTCTGCCAAGATCTGGCCCACGCCAGGAACTAACTTATATACAAACATGTCTTGAGTTAGCTGCGTCAATAAGTTTCCAAATGTATAGTACTAAATGTTCATTTATATTTTTAAAAAAATCCATCAAGTGGCAGAGACAAACTAGAAGTAGAAATTTTTGTCTCTCTGTTTAAATCATGGGTTCTTGTTTTTGAGACAGGGTAATGCTATGTAGCCTGGGATTTCCTCAAATTTGGAATCCTCCTATCTTAGTCTCAAGTACCATGCCCAGCTTCTTGTCATCTGCTAAAATGTTATTACTCACTGATGCATGCTTATAAACTGACTCTCACCTTTTCACGGCCAGTGTGCTTTTACAGATTAATAAAGACATAGGCACAGGACTCTAATAGACTAATACTAGTCTATTACATGAATCTATATTTGTTGGGAACGTTGGGCCCAGAGACACTGATCCAGTCATGATTATGATCCTAGCGAGCTTGTTGCAGGAAATGGTTTTCACGGCTCTTCATCTACAGCTTCCTAGAGGAGAGGTTTAAGTCCTATTGTGCTGTCTGGTCCTGTCAAGTTGGCCCCACTGGACACTGAGGAAGAGGGAGCCTTAACTGAGGAATGGTCTCCCTTTGACTGGCCTGTGCATGTCTGTAAGGCATTTTCTTGATTACTGTTCAATGTGGGAGGACCCATTCCACAGCTGGAAGTATAATCTTTGGCAAGTGGGCATGAGCTGTATAAGAAAGATAACCGAGCAAGCCAGTAAGCAGTGTTCCTCCATGGTCTCTGCTTCAGTTCCCGCCTCCATGTTTCTGCCTTCAGTTCCTGCCCTGACTTCTCTTGGTGATGGAGTGTGTCCTGGGAGTTGCAAGATGAAATAATCCTTTCCTCCCCACCTGGCTTTTGGAGTGTTTTATACAACAATAGGAAGCCAACAAGGACAGCAAAGATGCGTGAAAATACACAAGGCTGTGCAGCTCCAGGTACATTGTATGAACGCACAATGTATAGTTTCTAGTTTTCTCTTTTACACATTTTCTTTGAATCATTGTTTTCTTGGAGATTTGGGGGGAAAGATAATTCAAAGGGAATCTGGTTACCAGATCCTGTATTTGTCAAAGCTTTCATTTTGGTGACCTTATCAGAAGCAGGAGAAATCCCCAAACAGATTGAAGTGACAATATTAAAAACTCACATTACCTGAAGTGCTTTGGAAACTCTCCATCACCTCCGGGGCTCTCCAGCAAGGTAGTGTTGGTAGCGATGGCCTTAGACAAAATGGGTAAGTGTTTCTAGAAGAGACAAACCTCAATAGTCCTTAATCCTTAGGTCTAAATCAGTGTGCTGCGAGTTCTCACAGACCTAGGAAAAGATTTTTCTAAAGGTTGCACCAAAGTCTTAAGAAAGACAAGTTTCTTGACAATGAAACCCAGTCCCAAGGTTAGGAAAAGGACTCACAGGCATGGATACAATAAAAGACAATAATTTCCTTTCATTTTGTTAGCTTGAGAAAATTGGAAATTTGAGGTAGCTTGGTCTAGAATAATTTGAGCTCCTGCTGAAGGATCTAATTAATTCAACTCAGCATCTCCCACTGGGCTCCGGTTCTTGTCTTTGACCCAGAGCTGGTCCCAGGATGAGACTCAGGAAGCTTTTAGCATCACTGCTGCTTTCAAGGGGTTTGCTTGTTGTTTGTGCAAATTATGATTTAGGAAGCAAAAAATACTTAAGCAGTGAATCATATGACTCACAGAAAATATTTTTATCCCTTAATTAAAGCAAACTATACAGAATTTAAATTTTACTTAGGGGATATTTAATTGAAATTTAAAAAAAAATGAAAAAATTTAACAAACAGGCCTAAAATAAAAATCTGCCTTTACTACTTACTGCAGTGATTTTGGAAAGGTCACCCACTGTGGATAATATCACCTGACCTCTAGTATTTCCATGGTAACTACAGATATTTGAGAGGGTTTGGTCTACTTCCTGGCTCTATATTCTCAGTTATTTCCTTACTATCTTTTAATAAGTTCTGTTCTTTTACCAAGATCTTTTAGTTACCCAGTTACTAGAAAGTAATAAAATACTCTGAAACCATGAACAAGCCTTTAAGGCATAGGAAAGGTGTTCTATAGGTCTTAAGTGTCACTACACACTCAGACTGTTGTGGATTAATCAAGGGGCACTTCAGAGAAGAGACTCTCGATTTCCAGATCTGAGGATTGTTGATAATGATTTAAAGTGTTTGGCAGAAACATATGCATGGTTTGATTTCTCCTTGTTGAATTGATACACTGATTGAGTCCTCACGACTGGGCTGCTCAGTGGGAATTTATAGCTATAGGTTCTCCCTAAAATACTAGATGAGATTATTCAAATCAACAGATACATTAGTCACAACAGAAACAAGAAGCAAGGCAACATGGCTTCTCCAAAAGATGCCTTCTCCATCATGATGAACTGTATCCCTCAAACCAAACAAGCCCCTTGTTCATCAAATTGCTTTCATCAAGTATTTTCTTAACAGCAATGAGAAAAATAGCTAGTACAAGGCCTAAGTCAGCAGCATAAAGGGAAAAAAATCAACAAAAATATGAGAAAATGAGCAATATAGATGAAAATGTCAGCAACATGGATGAAAATTTAAGCAAGGAATTTGGCAGTTTAAAAAAATATAGAAATGTTGTAATGAAAAACAGCCAAATATATACACAAGGAAGAGCAGCACCAATAGATTCAAGCAATCTCAGATAAGAATGTCAGATAAAGAACACAATGACAAAACATTACATTCAAACATCAGTAAGGGAAGGAAAGCAAAGGAACATGTTGACAACACCCAAGAGCTCAGGAGTGCAAAGGGGCTGAGATGAAACTGAAGTCATTGTGAATCTTTTCAATGAAATTATAGCAGAAAAGTCCCCAAATCTAATGAAAGAACTGGATAAGCAAACAGAAGAGACATTTAGAACTCCAAATAGATATGTGGAGGGAAAAATCTCCCCAAAACATTATAGTCAAGATGTGCGAAATACAAAACAAAGAAACAGCTCTGAGCAGAAAAATGTCTGCTCATCTACAAAGGCAAAAACATTGAAACAGCATCAGATATCATAGCAGCAATGCTAAGAGACAGGAAACATAAAATGGTAGGTTTTGAGCCCTAAAAATAGTATCTGCTAAACAAGAGTGCTAGTCCAGGAAATTTATTCTATAAAATCCTTGGAGAAACAAGAGCAAGTGCAAATAAGGAGACACAGACTAGCTGACTGGGTTAAAAACCTAGGCCCAGCTACTCACTGTCAACAAGAAACACACCTCAAAGGCAAAGACACTGAGACATGGGTAATGAGTAGGAATCTGAAGATTGAGGACAATGGTTCAAGCAAACTGAAGCTGAAGCAAGCTGGAATACCTATTTTTCTTAAGTGATAAAGTAGACTTCAAACCAAAATCATCTAAAGAGATAAAGCAGTAGGCAAAAAAGATATAACCAATGTAAATATATATAAATATAAAAATATATACATTTTTAAGAACATAAATAGCAAAAGACATAAAATTTAGATAGATCCTGATATAATAATAGTGGGTTACTTTAATATTCCACTCTCATCTCTAGATAGGTCATCCAAAATAAACATCAACAAAATATTAAAATTTTTACACCACAAGTTGGATAAAATAAACTAAACATTATTTTATAATAAACATTCTCAGCATTCCAGAGAATCTTCTCAAAGGGGGCCACATCCTAAAGAACAAACCACATTTTATGAAATTAAAAAAAACAATTTCTAATATCTAATGAAATTATTATACAACTGATTAATATAATAGAATGAAACTTGACATTCATGATCAAGAAAAGCTGGAGAAAATATGCAAAACCATGTAGACTGAACAAGACACTTGAATGATCAGTGGGTCATTGATGAAATCAGGGAAGAAATTTGAAAATTTCTGTTATCAAATGGAAAACGAGAGTGTAACTTATCAAAATCTTTGAGAAGTTTTAGGAGAAAAATGTATAGCTTGAGTGTTTACATAAAACATAAGTCAGAGAGGGGGTTAGAGTGATGGCTATGTAGTGAAGAGAACTGGCTGCTCTTCCAGAGGACCTGAGTTCAATCCCCATACCCTCATGCAGCTCCCAACTGTAGGTATAACTAGAATAGTTACTAACTCAAGTAAATCTAGTTACTCTAGCTGAATAGGATCTGTTGACTTCTTCTGGCAACTCTATAGGCACCATGCACACACATGTATACAGGCACACTAGGCAGAACACTCATAGGCATGGACATGAAAATAGAAATAAAATCGGAAAGTACCCAAATAACCTAATGACACGGACTAAAATCCTATAAAATCAAGAAGAATATGAACCCAAATAGTAAATACAAAAAGGCATAAATTATTGAAATGGAATACTATGGGATTGATTCATAGACTCAATCAAAGAGTTGATTCTTTAAAAACAAATGGCAGAGAAATGATTGCTCATGCCTTTAATCCCAGAGTCAGAGGCAGGTAGTTCTCTTTGAATTCAAGGCCAGTCTGGTCTAAAGAGTAAATTCCAGGACTGGCTTCATAGCTACTGAGAAACCCTGTCTTGAAAAAACCAACCAAACAAACAAACAAATAAGATTAACAAATCCTTAGCCAAACTTATCTAAATAAAGAGGGAAGACCCAAATCAATAAAATTACAGACATAAAGTGGGCAATTACTACAGATTCCCATGGAATCCAGAGATTCATTACAGACTACTTTGAAAACTGATATTATAAAAATAACTGGGAAAATCTGGAAGAAATATATAACTTCCTAGACACATACGACCTGTCAAAATTAAATCAGGAGGCTACCAAAAACTGAAACAGATCCATACAAAACAATGAGATTGAATCAATAGTAAGGTATCTTATAAAACAGAAAAGCTTAGGACTGGATGGACCGCTGATGAAATCTATCAGCTCTGTTAATAAGAGCCAATACCAGTGCTCCTCAAGCTGCTTCACTGAATAGAAGACTGATCCCAAACTCATTCTCAAGAATCGGTACTGCTTTAATTCTGAAACTAGATAAGGGTCCAACAAAGGAAGAGAAGTACAGAAAATTACAGACTGATTCCCCTGGTGAGTATAGACACAGAAGTCCTCAAATTCTGACAGGTTATCTTTAAGGATATATTGAGAAGATTGCATGATGTGACCAGTTTGGATTCATTCCAGGTATACAAATTGCGTTGTAAATCATTAAGTATAATTCGTCATACAGACCCAGCGACAAAACTCACGTGACCACCAGAATAAGTACAGAAATGGCCTTTGGTAAATTCAACAACCTTTTAGGAGAACATCCCTGAAGAAGCTAAAAATAGAAGATCCATATCTTAATCTAAATAAGAACTCATAGAAGAGATCAATAGCTAACATTATGGCAAACTGGAAAAATGAAGAGTATTTCTTTTTTAAAAAATTTATTTATTTATTAAAGATTTCTGTCTCTTCCCTGCCACCGCCTCCCATTTCCCTCCCCCTCCCCCAATCAAGTCCCCCTCCCTCCAAAAGACACTTAAGGTCATGCTCAACTTCCTTAGCAATCAGGGAAATGCAAATCAAGACAACTTTAAGATACCATCTTACACCTGTCAGAATGGCTAAAGAGTATTTTTTTTTTAAATCTGGAAGGAGACAAAAGTTTCCACTTTCTCCTAGCAATATAGTACTAAAAATAAAACAAGAGGAAGAAATAAAAGTGATGCAAATAGTATCAGAAAATGTCAAATTATGACTATCTGTAGATAACACACTCCTGTACTTAAAAGACCTTAAAGACCTCATCAGATGAGTGCTCAGCCTGATAAACATTTTGGCCAAAGCAGCAAGATACAAAATCAACACAGAAGCATGAGTGATTTCTCAATAATGATTTTTCCAAAAATATTTAAATCCATACTAAATTTGATATGCATTTTCTTATCCGACTTATTAAGTAGTTTTGTTTCTTTTAAGGCTTTCCTATTTTATTAAGTCTTCTTTGAATTACATTGCTCCATTGAAGAAAAGTGTCACACAATTATATAAATATTTCGTTGTCATGGAATCCTGTGCTCTGTAACATGAGGGAATGCTTGTTGGGGTTTCTGTCTGCCTGGTTCCCCAGCCATTTAGTCCCAGAGAAAATCACATAGAGAGTCTATTTTAATGATAAACAGATTGGCCCTTTAGCTCAATCTTCTTATTAACTCTTATAACTTATATTAACCCATTATTCTTATCTGTGTTAGCCACATGGCTCGATACCTTTTTCAGTGGGGTAGGACACATTGTTTTTCTTCGGTGACTGGGCAGAACTGCAGAGAGCTTCCTTCTTCCCAGAATACTCCTGTTCTCATTGACCTGCCTCTACTTCCTATCTGGTTGTCCTGCCTATACTTCCTGCTTGGCTACTGGCCAATCAGCATTTATTTAAAACATAATTGACAGAATACAGACTTGTCCCACACTTTTTTTTAAACAAAGGGAAATATCCATAGTCCATTTTTTGGGGAATATGGGCATAGTATTCCAGGTTACTTCCTGCTGGTTGGGGGTACTGATAATCTTATGGGGACCTAAAGAAAATTTTGAATTATGATCAAGTCCTGACTGGAGAATCCCGTGAGTCTTAATCATCTCAGGTAGCAGTCTTGAATCTGTTCTGGATGTAGTACTCAGATATCCGGGCCATCTGTTTCTACTGGAGATTTCTCAGGTAGTCTTCCTTGATCAAACCTGATTTTTCTTAACTCAGAATGAATCCACAGCCTCTCATTTCCTGTAAAAACAAAAGCAAAATCTCTTCTCCAAAGTAACATACCTTTTGACTTCAGTTTTGAACTAAGGTATTTTCAAAATACCTATCTTGGATTAATTCCACAGCATTTTTAAGCAAATATCTTTTAGCACCTGTTGCTCCTTCCTCAGCAGCATTCAGCCAATTCAAAGAGAGCATAATAACATACAGTATCAATATTCTCTGTATTTTTCATCTTTACATGGCTTTATTTTAACCTCTATTTCTTTTATTTTTACTTTTAACTTTTGGATTTTTGAGACAGGTTCTCTGTGTATCTTTGTCCTGGAACTCCCTCTATAGACCAGGCTCTCCTTGAACTCATAGAGATCCTATTGTCTCTGCCTCCCAAGTGCTGGGATTAAAGGTGTGTGCTACCATCCCTTGAACTCACAGAGATCTGTCTGTTTCTGCCTCCCAAGCATTGGGATTAAAAGTATGTACCACCACACCCAACTACTCTCTTTCTTTTTTATTTTAAGGACTTTAACCTTTTTTTCTTCCAAGCCTGCATATATTTTTAACACTCAGTAAAACATTTAGAGGTTTTTTTTTCTTTGAATCTCTCTTTACTGTATATCTCTCTTTTTCTGACTACATGAGTTGTTAATTTATCAAGCAATATGAGTAGGATTAAAGCCATGCTTTGACAACTGGATTCAGCCCATTTCTTAGCTTTCTGAAATTTCAGCCTCATGGCTGAGGTACTGGCTGTAGCCACGTTTATTGCCACAACTCTATGGCATTTCAAGGTCTTTGCTAGCAAGCAAGCTGCAACAGTGTGTCCACAAACAACACCCAAATGCTCTCTCTGTAGCCAGACCTCCTGCCTCAAAGAGTCAAAGTTTGCACTGGAAGGATGGCCCAGAAAGCTGGCATTTTAAAATGGATGCAGATTTTTCTGGCTATGACTGAAAACCAAAAAGCATGCGGTCAGCTTTTATCAACACCATTTAAGTGTTTCGTGGTGAGACCTCTTAAACAGCTGCAAGTTTTTTCAGCTAAAGCTAAATGAGGAAGCCTCTCTTAAATGAAAAATTGCTGCTACCAAGAAGCCATGCTTTATTCTTTTCTGTCTAGAATTACTTCCCAAACTCCCTCAGGTTTTATGTGGATGCAGTTGTCCATTTGAGCACCATTCTGCTGTCTATTATTTATATAATAAATAATGCTATTTATTATTAATAACAGTAAACATATCTTGGTCATTCATACATAGACATATTTTGGGGGCTGTTTTTTGAGAAGAAACAGTCATAGGCTTCTAGATCAAAGTTTATTCTTTAGGAGTATATGCTAAGAATTCTCAAACATAGTACACCAGCCTGAATATTACAATTTTTAAAACATTTACATCTAAGCAATGAAATAATATTATACAAATTATCAGTTGTCTCAATAACAATGAGATTGTGGAGTTTCATATGCTTGCTGGCCATTTGGATGTTTTCTTTGTCAAATTGCCTAAGGAGAACTAATATTTTTCTTATTCTTTCAGTCATGATTTCCTGAGCATTTTGTAGAGAAAATTCACTAGCATAGGGGCTGTGTTCATATGGGGCTGTGTTCATATAGGTCTGTTAAACACTATTTCCAGATTCAAGAAATTTCAGACATAAGGAAAATATAGAATCTCAAGTTCAGCCATAAAAACACAAAGTGGTTTGCAGTCCTAGTGGAGTAAAACACAGCATGTCTGAGGGGGAACAAGGAGTTCTAGAAGGAAGGATGGAGCTTCCCAGAGAGATTATTAAGGAAATGCTTTGCAGTATAGAAAGTGGGAAACACATATACTCCAGTCTGGAAGTGTTGGGAGGCAGGTATGCAGCATGTGGGAGCAACTGCTAGGCTACAAAGTATATTAGAAAAGAACAGGAAAATCTAAGACAGGAAGACAACATATACAAGAATCAGATGGTGATGCACCTTGCTCTCTACACTGAGCAGCATGACTTGATCCTGAATATGTGCCTTTAAATCAGTCCTCAGATCTAATAGGTTCTGATTTTATAGGCGTATAAATAGGTGCAATTTAGCTTTATACGTGTCTCATCTGTAAGTCGGAGCAATCTGTTTATACTTGTGCTGTGCTAAATGTGCTATGGAAAACCCATCACTGATTGCTAGGCGTTATCTTGGAGACATTGAAATTATTTTAAGAAGCAGAATGCTTGGCCCATTGCTCAACCCCTCCAGGTCCCAATTGTTCCCTGTTAGTACACCCATTTTTCAGCAACTCAGTTCAAGGAAGCTGTGACACTATTCTAGACACCGTCGACTTGGGTATAATTAACACTGTAAAAATATTTTCATTTTATGCAAATTTGACTACCATGACTTCACCAAGTCATTGCATGCCATTCAATTTGAGCATGCAACTAAACCATATTGACCTTTCCATTGTTAGGATTTAAAACTGCAGGTGTTAGTTTCATAGCAAATCATCCTTTCCCCCACAGAGGTCAAGGAGGACACTCTCCTCTTCAGTTTCTGTCAGCAGTAAAATCAGCCTCATTTGACAGATGAGATCCAGATGCCAAAGTACAGGGAACTGCCTAAATGAGAGCTAGAGCCAAGTTTCATCCATGGAAGTCTTCAAAGTAAGTTTTTTTTGCACACATATACACACATGTACTTTGCATACACACACACACCATATTTACAGAAAAATTAAATTAATTATATATATAGATGAACTATCACAAAATAAATACAGCATGTATGATTTCTACTCTTGCTTGTTAACTTGACTGTGCTTTGAATTAACTAAAACTCCAAAATGGAGTGGCACACCTCTAAGGGAATTCTGTTTAACTTAATGAGAGAAGATCCACTTCTAATCCAGATCTTGAGTAAGAAGACACACCTGCAATTCCAATCTTGAGATGGGAAGACACATCTTTAGTCCTGATCTTTTGAGCTTGGAAAATGCACCCTAAACTGGGACATACCTTCTGTTGGAAGCCTACATAAGGATGTGGAAAAAGAAAGCTTTTATCATAATCACTCCCTTCTTTGTTCTACTTAAGGTATTGCCATTCAACTTCTGTCACCACAGATTACTCCCTGGTGTAGGAGGTCCTTTTGTATTTGTGTTGCTTTCATTGGTTGAATAAAGAAACTGCCTTGGCCTTTTGATGGGGCAGAACATAGGTAGGCATGGAGAAGACAGAACTGAATGCTGGAAAGAAGGGCAGAGTGAGAGACGCCATGGATCTCCTGCTTGAGATGGACGCTGGTTATAATCTTGCCGGTAAGCCACAGTCATGTGGCAATACACAGATTAATAGAAATGGGTTAAATTAAGATGTAAAAATTAGCCAGTAAGGAGTTAGAGCTAATGAGCCAGGCAGTGTTTAAATGAATACAGTTTCTGTGTGATTATTTCATGTGTAAGCTAGCCCGGTGGCTGGGACGACAAGCAGCTCTCCCCTCCTGTTACAACTCCCTCTGCCTCTTTCAGTAATTTTAGTATTGTTTGTTCTTTATCAACCTGTCCAACTCTTTCTTCCAATATGTCCATGTTTTTGCAAATATATTTATATATGGTGGCTTGAATAGGAAGGGTCCCCATAGACTCATGTGTTTGAATGTATGGCCCCTAGAGAGTGGCACTATTGGGAAGTACAGTTTTATTGGAATAGGCATATCCTTGTTGGAGGAAGTGTGTCACTGTCTAGGCAGACTTTGAGGTCATAAATGTTCAAGCTAGGCCTGGAACACAGTTCACTTCCTGGTGTGGGACAATGGTCTGTGTCCTGTCAATTATATTTTAAATAAATGCTGATATGCCAGTAGCCAGGCAGGAAGTATAGGTGAGACAACCAGGCAGGAAGTAGAGGCAAGTCAATGAGACCAGGAGAATTCTAGAAAAAGGAAAGCTTTGTCTGCAGTCCTGACCCAGCCACAGAAGAAGCAAGATGTGACTGCCTCGCCAAATAAGATACTGAGCCACGTGGCTAACATAGACAAGAATAATGGGCTAACATAAGTTATAAGAGTTAATAAGAGGCCTCTGTGTGATTTCTTTGGGACCAACAACTGTGGAAACTGGACAGGACAGAAACCTCCTGACAACAACTTCCTGTTGCCTTCAGATCAAGATGTAGAACTCTCAGCTCCTTCTCCAGCACCATGTCTGCCTGCATGCTACCATGCTTCCTACCATGATGATAATGGACTAAACCTCTGAAACTGTAAGCCAGAGCCAATTAAATGTTTTCCTTTATAAGAATTGCTTTGGTCATGGCATCTATTCACAGCAATAGAAACTTAATTAATACAATATATTTTCAGTTTAGGGTTTTTGTATAATACAGGTACAAAAATGCTTATGGGGGCATGTCAGAGGGCTACAAACATATGGCTGCTCAATGATACACTGTGGGGGGTGGCTGGGTATGTGGGGTGTGGTAGATACTGCCAAATGGTCTTTCAAGTGCTTGCACATCTTGCTTCTCAATCAGCAGAACTACACACTGTTTAGTTTTTGTTCTTAGCCAACACGGGGTGTTTTTTTTCTTCTTCATCTTTTTGTTTTAGCCCTCTGTCAGGAGTGTAAGTGTTTGTCACTGTTCTTTTTTTAAAAAAAAAATAATTTTTTAACTTTTCAGTCCAACTTTGGAGTTTCATTGTGACATGTTCATATATAAATGTCATTATTTTTTGCTTTTGTTTGTTCTCTCTAGCTACTCTCACCTGTCCTTCTTGTCTCAGATCTGCTGGTCCTTTGCTATCTCCAAGCCTTCCTGCTTCTGTTCTCAGGTCACAAGTATCTCATTATCATTTCTACTTTCCTGTCATACACATACACGCATAGTCTGGCAGATAGACATGTAGACAGACAGACAGATACACATAAACGCTAAATCTACATAGATTTTATATAGGAGAGAGAAAATATGGTAATCGTCTTTCTGAGACTGGCTTCTTTCACTTAACACAGTGATTTTCAGTTCCACACATTTCCCTAATATGCCATGACTTCCTATTGCTTTATGACTGACTAAGATTCTATTGTGCATATGTACCACACTTAGTCTATCCATTCATCTGCTGATGGACGTCTAGATTGGTTCCATTTCCTAACTAGTGTGAGTAGTGCAACAAAAAACACAAGTGTGTAATTATTTCCATGGCATGTTGACTTAGAGTCATTCAGGTATTATACAGGAGGGGAATAGCTGGGTCATATGGTATAGTTCTACTGTATGTTTTAAGAAACTTATATACTGATTTGATTACACCCATAGTAGGTGTACCAGTTTACACACCAATAAACAGTAAATAAGGATTTCCTTTTATTATATTTTTCTGGCATTTTTCATCCCTTTTTTAACTTGGTGATAGTCATTGCCGCTTAGGTGGGGTAGAATCTTAAAGCAATATTTGTCTTTCTATAAATGTGCATTTTAGTGATCTCTGTCCAGTCTCTAACTCATGTGTTGCTTAGCCATTTTTCTTTTACTTGTTGAATTGTTGAAGGTACTTTATATATTCTGGATATTTGTCAGTTAAATGTTTTACACATATTTACTCCCAGTTTAAGATACGCCCCTTTACCTTCTTTATGTGTCATTTAATAAATAGAAGCTTAATTCCAGTGTATCCAGCTTATCATTTTCTTTGTTATTTTGTTTTCTTTTGTACAAGGACCCCTTATATACTCTATTGTGTCCATTGGAAGGGAATATTGAATGGTTGTTTTTTAATCAGAAAAATTTATGTTTTTGTAACCAATGAGATATTAACATTGGCAAGGCACTTTGAGAGGTACTAGGACTCAAGTCTTATCAAGCTCAGACCAACTCATTTTTTTAGAGGACATTTTATCTGAGCTTAATGCTCTTGAGAAACAGGGACCATGAAACATTAGACTGCCAAGGCCACCCTTATCTTGGCTACATAGTGGGGAAGACACTTTCTGGTCTGCAGAGAATCTGCAATCCTCTTTTTGAGGAAAGGATGGGCTGAAGAAATTTTTCCATTAATAAATAATGGGGTTTGAGGGATGGTTCCATAGTTAAGAGTGGTCGCTGAACTTCCAGGGGCTCAGGACTTGATTCCCAGAACACACATGATGGCTTACAATTGTCTGCAACTCGAGTTCCAAGGGATTTGATGCTTCCTTCTGGCCTCTTCATATACCGGGCATCCACCTGGAACACATGCATATACACATGTAAGCAAAACTCCCATATGCAGAACAGAGAAGTTAAACAAAGGAGGAGAAGGAGGAAGGGGGAGGAAGGAATGAAGGAAGGAAGAAAGGAAGGAAAGAAGGAAGGAAGGAAGAAAAGAAGGAAGGAAGGAAGAAAAGAAGGGGAAGAAGAAAGAAGAGAGGGAGGGAAGAAGGGAGGAAGAAAGAGGGAGAGAGGGAAGGAGGGAGGGGGGATAGAGGAAGGGAGGGAGGGAGGGGAGGATGACACCTCACATTAAAGTCCTCCTTTGTCATTTCACCAGTCTTCAGTCATGTGAGAAAACCTCAAGTTCCAAAATGCAAGGAAGATCATTGGCAATTCTAATTTAGGAGCAGGGACAGTATGTTAACTAATATTTTATTGAAAGGTAGCTTTGGGTTAAATATCTGAAAGCTTGATAAAGATTTGGAAGGTGACAGAGAACAGCCACAAGGAAGCCACAGTGATTTCCCATGGTTAGACTCACATATGTGTCCTCCAACAATCACAAGAGTGAAGAGACAGGCTGGTCTAGAAATATTCATTATCACACAGTTTTTCCAGATGTTTTCTTCTCATATTATAACAATGCTATTTAAATAAACCCTCTAAATACTGAATATACTCATTGCAAAATAATCATAATTTTAAAGAAATATGGCTCTTGAAAAAAATTCCCATAAACAAGAGAATATATTTCTGAGTGTTCTAGTTCTATCAGGAAGGCATTAATTTTTTTCTCTTGTGCACAGTAGAGAAATCTGTGATTCTGTGTTTTTCATTTCTTCATTGGGGAATTGTATTTTTAGCCTTACAGGATGCCTTCACTATTTCTTGTCCTTCATAACTCCAGCACCAAACCTTCCATAAACACTCTAATTACTCATCCAATCCAGCGCTGCGTTGTCTCGGGGCCTTTAGCCCCGCACTCCTCCCTCTTCTTCATTATGCTTGTCTTGCTGACCTCCAGACTCTGAAATCACACATCACACACTCTTATTTGTTGGGATCCCAGCGTCTCTTCTAATGCCCAACACTCAACCGACACCACAAATAAATTTGGTGACTGATGAACCATAGCTGAAAGGAGAATTAATTTTGAATTCTTTGTAACTAATTTGTGAATTTTATCTTGGATCTTTGCAAACGTCTCCCCCTGGTCAGCACCCTCCCAACACTTTTCTCTTTACTCTGCAACAGAAGAAGGAAATGGATTTACTTTCATATGTTTAGTAGAAAAAAAAGTACATTAATTCCCCCCCACACTGATTTCAAATTTGTGACAATGTGGGCAAAGATTAGCTCAAGGTTGGCAAATATTTACCAAAGATGGCAAAACTTAATATCAACAATTAGAATGTTTAAATTACTCAGGATATAAAGTTAGCAGTATTTTGTAATTAAAGACTTATTTTAATGCTCATTATATGTGTGACTATGTGCACATGTGTGTAGTACCTGTAGAGACAGAAGAGGATAATGAATTCCCTGGATGGAACTGGGAGCCACCCAATGTGATTGCTGGAAACCTGACCCAGGTCCTCTGTAAAACCAGTACTTGCTACTAACTGCTGAGCCATTTCTACAGCCCCTGAGTGTTAATGCATAAAAAATAAATTCATAGGAAAATTAGCAGCCATTTTACATATTACTGACATTTATAAGATACAGGTGTAAAATAAAATTTGTAGAATAAAGGAGGAAAGCAATATATTCTGTTAAATAATCATTCTTAGGTGTCAGCATGAATCTTAGAAAACAATAGACTGATTCTAGAACATGCTAGAACATCTCAGAGGTCACTGCAATGAATCTTACTGTAAAAAATTGTCCTTTGAGCCAAAGACACCTTGCCACACTCACTTGAAGGGCAGAAGGCCACTCTAAGCTCCAACTTCCTTCTTAGAAAAATGCAGTTTCCCTTAAGATTTATGAAGAATCCCCAAAATAAATATACACCCAATGCAAGGCCAGTCCAGACCCTGTTCTGAGCCAGTAGATACTATAGTTATGTTAATCTGATCTAAGTTAGTAGGCCTCTTGTGTATCGCCGCAACTCCTATATATTAGTGCAGCTAAATCCCATTAAAGGCAGACAGGAATGAACGGATTTTCCAAGTCTCAGCGCTGGGTTTTATGGTCTGCTGATTTGCCGCCGAGCAGATATCTGATGCTCTCGCTTTGTGTTGTGTTACACAAGTGGTCTTTCCTTGGCCAACCTCTCCTCTTCTTACAGGTTAGGTGGCCTCCGTCCCAACCCATTTCACCCAGAGGTGGACACTCACTATCCAGATTCACCCAACGAGAAGATTCTACCCACTCTCCCTTAGGTCATTAATGGATTCTGAGCTAATCCAACCAGGGCCACAGAGCCTTCTCCAGCAGGAGAGCAGAATTCTTCTCTTCTTAGACCTAAAGCTACCAGGCTGCTAATGGACTACTGCTACTGAAAGATACCTTTTCTGGATGTGTGGGAGGGTCTATGTGAAGGAGAACAAAATGAACTCAAATCACCAAGAAGGCATGGGTGAACGATGGAACAATGAAGATAAACCTTGTGGGAAGACTTAGACCTTATGTTTCTAGGGAGCTGTGCTTCTGCAGCGTGCAATAAAACATGTCAGAACTGTAAGAAACTGAGGCAGTGGGACAAGAGCTAAACTCAGACCGGCTGGTCAGTAAAGCTGTTCAGGATCCAAAGCTGATGACAAATAACTCAAATAGGCTTTCTTCCCTACACCAGAGAACAAACATTCGCAAACATCTATTCTTTTTGTTATTAATTTCAAGCTATGAAAGATATTTATAGGTAGTGTTGGCCTCCTTCCTTAGCTTCTAAATTTAGTATTCCTATTCCAAATTTACAGATGATCTCAGAATAGCCATGACCTCAAAGTGAGTGTCGACTGAACATCCTAAAATGACCAGTGGTGTTTGCATCCAGAGTTCAAAGGTAATTGGAAACTAAAAATTCTCAGGAAGAGCTATACTTTTTGTTCTTTCTCTCTCTCTCTCCCTGTTGCTCTCTCTTTCTCTCCCTTCCTCCCTTTCTTTCTTCTTTTCTTCTTTCCTTTCTTTTTCTTTGTCTAAGATAGGGTTTGTTTGTGTAACAGCCTGGTTGTCCTGGAACTAGCTATCTAGACCAGGCTGGCCTCAAACTCAGCGATTCATCTGCCTATACCTGCCAAATGCTGGAAGTAAAGGCATATGCCTCACCCCCAGTGTTGGCTATCAGTTGATAGAACCCATCCTTAAGGGAGATGTCACATGTACTTTGTAACTTGGTGACCTCAACCTTATGTGTATGACCACACCTGATCTCCCCACAGGCTCTTAAGTTTCCCTAAGTCTTACTATGCACTTGGGTTTGAGATAATTGTTATCAAGGAACTTTTTTCCAAAATTTCACTCTACTGAAATGCCTAAAACATAAACTGCCTAGTGTCAGACCCTAGAAGTGTGAACTAACACTGGATAACTAAGTCGTGTTGTACCAGATTTCCCTCTTGCCTCAAGAAGATCATTAATCTGCTGGTTTTAGTATTTGCAAGGACCCCAACATCCTGGCACTTGGCACCAACAGATCCTTTTATGTACCTATAGGCTCCAGTTTTCCCTCTGCACGCACTACCAGAATCTGGAGGTTGGGTAGTTGCTTATTCTAAGCCACTCATAGCAAACTTCTTCCAGGTGCCTTTGCTTTTAAAAGCT
The DNA here is from genome assembly GCF_018167655.1 of Microtus oregoni. Lineage (NCBI taxonomy): Eukaryota > Metazoa > Chordata > Mammalia > Rodentia > Cricetidae > Microtus > Microtus oregoni. The sequence goes on along the minus strand of NW_024543069.1, from coordinate 40,479,129 downwards.
AGAAGCAGAAATGTGGTTGTTGTGACCAATGAGACCTAAGTGCCCGTGTGTCTAGGGAGATTATGAGAAAACATTTGCTCATAGTGAGAAGGAAATATACTCTGTGGTGGTCTCTTATGATAATCTGAAGAGCCATGAATTCATCATCTGAAGAGCCATGGAATGTGGTATTAAGCTTTGGGCATGAAGACAAAAGCCAACACGGCACCACTACAAGAAGAATGACACTCTGAACCTCTGATGTCCTGTTGAGTAGTTGAGCCAGTATGAAACTGACTGACTCTACATTCAGTTGAGGACCCGGATATTCACACACGTGCAAGTGCCTCATTCTTGACGGGGAAGCAGGGAAGATACAGTGGAAAAAGAAAAGCATCTTTGACAGGTGGTGCTGGCGTAACTGGATGTCAGCTTGTAGAGGAGTGGGAATAGACCCATGTCTGTTGCCATGCACAGGACTCAAGTCCAAATGGATTAGAGACCTCAATATAAACCCGACCACACTGAGCCTGTTAGAGGAAAAAGTGGGAGGTAACTTTCAATGCATGGGCACAGGAGACCACTTCCTGGGTATAACTCCAGTAGCACAGACAATAACAGCATCAATGAATGAGTGGGACCTCCTGAAACTGAGAAGCTTCTGTGAGGCAGAGGACATGGTTGATAAGACAGTAGGGCAGCCTGCTGAATGGGAGGAAATCTTCACCAACCCCACATCAGACAAGGGACTGATCTCCAGAATATATAAAGAGCTCAAGAAATTGGACATTATAATTCTAAATAACCTAATTAAAAAGTGCTTTGCTGAACTAAACAGAGGGGGTCATCCACTGAGACAGTGTGCTTGAGCTAATGGGAGCTCACCAACTCCAAATGGACTGGGAGTGAACGAGCATGGGAACCACCAAGCCCCTCTGAAGGGGGTTGACAACTGGGGTCAGACTGATGGGCCACTGATAGTGCCACTGGGATGTGTCTCTACTTGCATATACCTGCTTCATGGGATCCTATTCTCTTTGGATGTAAACTTTGCTCAACCTAGACATAGTAGGGAGGGCCTTGGACTTTCCACAGTGCGGGGTACATGGCACTCCCTTAGGGTTGGAGGGGTGGGTAAGGGTCTATGGAGGGAGAGGGAGGGGACTAGGTGCAGGGGAGAGAGTGGGAATTTGAATTGGTATTTTTTAAGTTGTAAAGAGTTTCAAAAAGAGAAAAGAGAATATGAAGCAATTGTTTAATCAAACATTTTCTAACATTGCAAACAGAATAACAATACCCATGTGTTGTTTGGGTTTCTTCTGGCTATAAGCCTATCAGAAGCTTCCTTCAACACTTCATGCTGGATGTCTCCCTTTCTGCAGGTCACTGATGCTAACTGTGCATGGCCCTTTGCCTGCTGTGCACCACTATCTTTGAGGCTGCCTGTCATCACCGCTGGGCATCAGCTACTGATTGTAACAGTTTCAGTGAAGTACAGTTGAATATTTGATGCTAAATGCCAGTCACCAACATGAGTGCTTTCAAGGTCAGGATGAACCTGGACTGAGAAGACAAAGATGACTAAGGCTGGCATGAGGCCCTTTGCATAGGATGCTTTTCTCATCAGGCACTGTGTGACAAAATGCTCAATAAGAAATTTTAAGGTAAGGAGTTATTTATTTTTGTCATTGATTCAAAATGATTTGGTTCATGGCTGCTTGGCTGCATACACTTGGGCAGATGGTCATGGCTACTGGGACATGTGACATGAGAGGTTCTTCATGGTACAGGAAGCAGTGGTAGGAATAGTGGGACTCGGTGGTCGTGTGTTCTTACCTCTTCCATTCCATCCCCATGACCAGTCCATGGGATGGTGCCACTCACAGTCAGTCAACTCTGTACCTTCACACACATGCCCAGAGGTGTGTTGCACCAATCTCCTAGGGGATTCTCAATCCGGCCATGTCGATAATGAAGGCTGACCATCACACCTGTAAAAATGAAGAGTCAATGGCCAGAACAAGAAATGAATTTGCTATTACTAGAATTTAAACATGGAAGGAGGTAATCCATTGAACTCAGTTCTACTGACTAAAACAGATTCAATCATCTGAACAAGAAAAACAAGCAACACCGTTCCCTCCTTTTCTAAAGTCTGGATTTTCCTCCTTCCCCTTCTTCCTGCTTCTTCCATTTATTTCATCTATTTTATGAAACAGAAAAAAATCTGTAAACTATATAAACAGATTTAACATTTGGGGGATTGTATCATATATTCTTTTTAAATAGTCATGTGTCAAATCTTCTGTTTTAGACATGTTTACTCTAATTGTTTAGTTCGGGTTTAACAGAACATTCCATGGGAAAGACAGGCACCACTGAGCAGGGTTATTTTCATTTCCTCTAGGCAGAGCAGAGTATAGGTAGCAACCCCTTACCAGTCTGTCATTGTCCCAACCCTTCATCAAAGCTGCCCTGGATGGTAGTCTCGTTTACATGGTCTTACCATAGCTCTAGCCATGCTTGCAGGGACAGAGCATGAGCAGCAAAGGCATCCGCACTGCCCAGAGAGGATGCAGCAGAGGGCAGGGATCAAGCTCCTCCATGTGGATGCTCCTATCTGAAGCTCTGAAGGAAATGGGCACAACTCCCAACAGAATTCTTCATCCCTAAGCGGTCTGATCTGACTTGGACTATCTAGAAAAATGTATAATCTTCAAAGTAAGCCAAGAACAAAATAGCATTTCTACTCCTTCTCTGTTCTGCTTCATAAATAAACAAATGAAAAATAACAAATTGGATTCTTTTGCACACCGATCAGTGTTATGAAAACTGTAGACACTATAGAGTACATCTCTCTCAGTTCCTGAGTGAATCACCAGGGAACTAAAATTAAAGAGAACATGATGATCTCTGAATGCTGATAAAATCCTGTTGACTGTAAAACAATGGAAACATCGTTGAACACAAAGCAGACATGCCTTAGCTGCTATTCTGTCTGCTGACTGGGTTCTCTGAGATTTGCTGATAGAACCCTGTCTATCCTCTAGCCAGCAGCACTGGAAATGAAGAGGACTTAGGCCCATGCTGTGCCCCAGAAAAAAAGTGAAAAATAATGTATAATGCTTTAAGCAGTGAAATGTCAGCAACTTCCTATAACTTGCTGACATTTGGCACTCCAATCTACATGTGTTAGACCTCAGAAAACCGATGTCACTATAAGGAAAGAAAATTAAGAGGGAGTTTTAACCTTGAGCAAAAATCGGAGAGGTGTCACATTTTAGTAAAATTTGTAGTCATGGCTTTTTAAAATAAATGTATTTTTACCAAATTAGTTAAGACTGTATTGGGTCAGTCAGAAAGAAATTATGGTTCCATCATAAATAGAGTGATAACAAAGAAAAATTTCTTGAGAACACTAGCATTGCTGTCACACATAGACAAGGGCATCTGTCCCATGGACACTACTGCCTCTTTGATCTGGCATCAAGGAAGGGATTTTGTAATGTAACAAACATCACAAGAGAATGACTTCTCCAAGCAAGAAATTTTGCACTCACAGGGCTGGTAAGGTGGTTCATCAGGCGGAGCATCTTCCATGAAGCTGGATGATGTGAGTTTAATTCCCATAACTCATGCACAGACAAGAGAGAACCTACTCCATGATGCTGACCTCTGACCTTTACAAGGTGTACTAGCTGGTGTTGTGCCAACTTGACACAAGCTACAGTCATCAGAGGAAGGAGCCTCAGCTGAGGAAATGCCTCCTTGAGACCCAGCTGTAGAGCGTCTTTTCATTTAGTGATTAATGTGGGTAGGGTCCAGACTGTAGTGGGTGGTGCCATCCCTGAGCTGCTTGCTGCTCCTGAGTTCTATAAACACTTGGGATGAGAAAGCCATGGGGAACAAGCCAGCCAGCAGTCCCCTCCATGGCCTTTGCATCAGCTTCTGCTTCTGGGATCCTGCTCTGTTTGAGAGCTCCTATCCTGACTTCTTTCTTCAGTGATAAACAACAATGTTGAAGTGTAAGCTAAATAAACCACTTTCCTCCCCAGCTTGATTTTTGGTCATGGTGTTTCATTGCAGCAATAGAAACCCTAAGACATAGGGACTCCACAGCGTTTGTTTCCACATCATATGTACACACACAGTAACAATTAATACAATGCAATAAAGAAGAATATAATAGTAATATTGTCCTTTGGAAGGAATCCAAAAGGGACTTACTTAGCCAGACCTAGGAATAACTAACACTACCTACTTAGCTACCAGGATAGCATGGATCAAAATACATCCCCAGAGCAAACTATCTACTTTAAAGGACAGCTTCATTAAAATAAGAACAGACCCCCCCAAAAAAAAATCCACACAAAGAATTATAATTTTCTTCCTTGTAAAAAAATAGAATATATGAAAACTCCTCCAAATCTAAATTACTTCTAAAATTTATTTATTTATTTACTTACTATCTATTTTAGATGAAATCTTGCTGTTTATCACTGGCTGGCCTGATATTAACTCCATCAAACTCACAGTAATCCTCCTGCCTTAGCTTCCTAAGATAAATTGAACACCTTTGGCAACAAACTCTAGTGACCAAGTCCATGTTAAGTTTGTTGTTATGTTTCATGAACAGTAAGGTTATGAAAATGATCAGCTTACCCATCAATGTACATATCTTTTTAAAAAATCAAATTATTTGTACCTTCAAAAGATGTTTTGTGGCCTGGCAGTTCTCTCCCATCTCATCCCCATTCCTGAAGTTCATCTATATTCCCCTTGCTCTTTAAGGGTTTCCTGACCACTGCAGTCAAGGGTCCCAGAACTAGTTCTGGGCTAGTTTCTTTGATTTGGAGTTCATTGTTCCCACGCGAATCTAGCTATGCAACTAACAGACCCCAATGTTTCCACGGCTCTGCTGCCTTGTGCTATTTGTGGTCTGTCTAGAAAAGGGGCAGCCTTTTCTATGCCATCTTTCAAGAACTCCGGTTCGTCACTGGGAAAGTTCATGTCCTCTTGGTGCAGAAGACACGCTTCCTCTTGATGGCTTTGCCTCGGATGAGTTGCCACACTTCTGCTCTGATTCTTTCCAGTCTTGTGTGTGTCCGAATCTAGGTAAGAAGGGCTGGTAGTGTTGTCAGCCACCAGCCATGTAGCTACTTCCTACCATGACTCTGAACTAAAGAGAAAGACCCCATTTCCCCAGATCTTTCTAACACCGCCTTGTAATAGATGCGGACAACAGTTACACGCTTGCCAGGGCACCATCGCTGTCAGTGTGGACTCTCATCTCAAAGGCCTTTTATAAGCCAGAGTCTTAAGTTATTTTAAATTAAAATGTCTTTATAACATTCCAACTTTCTCTAGTTTGGCAAGTTGGTAGATTTGAGAAAATGAAAATGCTAGTAGTAAGAAAAAATAAATTCACTTTTCTCCTACTGCTGATGTCTTGCTGAATGGATATGTTGTCGAACTGCCTTCTAAGTACTGTCATTTTTCCAGCCATAGGGCCGTTCTCAGGCTTTGTCTGAGAACCCTCTGTTTTGCAATGGACAGTGGTTAATGCAGAGCCTCATTTGACTCACGTGTCAAAGTGCTAAGAAGAAGTGATTGTTGAAGATTCCTTCCGAAACAGGTTGGCTACAGATAACCTCCAAAGTTCAGGGAACATGGTGAAACAGGGTTGGAAGAAAAGACCCAGGGCACCGGGAGGAAGAGGAGAGCTCCGAACAGCTGCGTTTGGGACATGACCCAGCACATATGAACACACAGCAGCTGTGGCCAACTGTGTTGATTTTCACACAAAACAGCTTGGAAGCGGGAGATTAGTTGGGGAAATTCAGGGAGTCAGAAGAAGTGGGATGAGGAAGAGAGAGTATGGCCACAGTACATTGTATGCATTTATGAAACTGTTGAAAATGAAAAGTAGAAAAAGGAGAGATATCAGGGTTACATTCCTACTTAACATAATCATTTGCTAAAAGTCACATATATATGTATGAAATTTTAAATGGCAAAAAAATATGAAAATACAATAAAATTGCACCAAAAGAACTGTGTATTCGGCATCTATTATGTTTTAAAAATTAAATGCCCTGGGCTGGGAATGATAGGGACTATTCAGCTTCTTGTACTTGCCAAAGGCCCAGTGGAAAGGAAGCAGACTCGGGGGCTTAGAGGAAGGGGAGGGTATAACTCTCTGCTATGTTCCTCACTAAAAACTTGTAAAAGGCCAATTTTTGCCTCCGAGGCACTTAGGATGTGGCCGTTCTGCATAAATTCCATCCTTCAAATCTCGGCATGACCTCTACAGTAAACCTTGTGAATCTTGTGCAAATTTTAAGAGCAGTGTCCGTGGTCCTCCATAGCATATCCTTTATCTGCGGTTATTTGCTACGGTTAAATGTCAGGGTGTCTCACCCGAGCCAAGGCTAGACAGTAGATACGAGGCACACGGCCGAGCCAGCTGAAGCAGAGTCCTCTCCGCTGTGTCTCCACCAGCTGACTGAAACAGGACAAGGAAACCCTCAGCCCTCCAGTGAAAGCTGACCTGATAGTATCAGACTGCCAGCCGGGTTTCGGGGGCCATTTGCTCCACTCAGAACGGAACTTGAAGTTGGTGCATGGCAGGTCCTGAGTTAGGGGAGGTAGTCAGAAAGTGCCTGTGAGCTTGTGCGGATTCCTGCGCAGCATGTGAACCACGCAGAGCGGGTCATACACGTGCTGAAATACTGCCTCTTGTACTGCAGTGGCAGAAGCCGTACTCATGAGCCACACCCACCCAGCCTGGCCAAAGCACAGACTTGTTCTCAGGGAGCAGCCACCAGCAAAGTCAGACTTCTCTTTTCGCATAATGATCAGCTGGCACCCTGTAAACCATCCTTCCGCTCTTCTTTAGAAGTTACACGAAACACTGTCGTAGGGCTACAGTGTGAAGTACACTGTCTCTGAGTCCAGATCAACGTGGAGACACTGGCTCCATCCCAGCACCGCATGCAAATGATCCTTATCTCTGTGAGCTTCAATCTCACCCTGTTTAAGTAAGACACCAATACTAGCCTTAGCCTCGCCCCTCGGTGTGGGTGTGTGAGTGTATACATTCATGTGTATATGGGCAGGGCTCACTCACAGTGCATACTGTACACGTGACAGGCACGGGATGACCTCAGGTGTTGGTCTTTAGGAGCCTTCAACCCTTTGTCTAAGACAGGGTCTTATTGATCTGCAACCTCACCAAGCAGGGTGGCCAGCAAGGGAGTTCCAGGGATCCACTACACCTGGGTTTTAACATGGGTTCTGGAAGTTGGAGCTCAGCTCCTCACACCTGCAAGGCAAGTGTTTTACCGACTGAGTCATTTCCTTAGCCCATGGTCTGAGCATAAATATAACTAATAAATAAGTATAGAGTATTGAATACACCTAATAAGTAGTTATTCGTGAGAGTGCATTTTGAAGATGAGATATAAAAGGCAAATGGCGCCTTTTCCCTTCCTCCATGAATTTTTGTCTGTTTCTGTATCTTTGTGTGTCTCTAACCTCCTGTGTGTCTTTCTCTCTGTCTTCCTCTCTCCGTGTCTTTTTCTTTCTCTCACATTCTTTCTCTGCTTTTGTTTTTATAAAGGCTGCTGGGAAAGCCAATTCCATGGGAAAACAGGCTTCTCCGAAATTCCCATTTCTTGGAGACACTACTCAGATCTATTTCAATGGCTGTACCCTGTTTATTTGTTCTTTCTGCTAATAAACTAAAATGGTAGAATTAAAAGGGGAGCCATGGCCAGGACAGAAGCACAAAGCACACAAATATTCCGGTGTGGACTTCTGATAAGCCATACTAGAAATGCCCAATTAGCGCAACCTCTATCGAAAATAACTGATCCTTAAAATGGCAGCTGATAGATTTTTACACACTGTGGTAGAAAATGTCTACTGTTACATGATTTGTGGATCTATTTTCAATTTTAGATGAACCCATAATTCACAGCGGTTCCTCATGAATTATGAGACTTAGACTCTTGTTTGCAGCTAACGTGGGACTCGGGAGGTATTATTCAAAAACACTTTGTTGTATGCCGTAACTTCTTTTCGGGAAGCAAAGAGCATGAGGGGCCGTGTGGCTGGCACAGACTTAAATGTCAACCGCAAGTCTACACTGGATAATTTTAGGGCAGAATATAGATTTTTGCAAATCCCCATACTTAGCTTAAACTAAAGACAAACTCCCAGAATTTTTTAAAGTCTAATTAAAAATTATTTCATCATCGGTAAGGTGATACCATGATAACCTAGAATAGTTGATCCAGTGCCTATTTTATCATAGTAAACTTAGATCAGCCAACAGATTTGGAAAAATCATAACATTAAATTGATACGTTTGATCAAGGAACTAGTTGGAAGGACACAATGATTTATTACCAGATAGTGCCATGACTGAGAAACATTCCAAATGACTTTTTTTTCTGGCAAGCCCATTGGTGACTCCAGGCTAAGCACAGTTCATTGGTGTGCCAGACTTCTCCTCTGTGCTTAATTGTTTTTATATTTTATAGTAAATGCATCCACATTTGACAGCTTGTTTCCCAATTTTGTGTACCCGACACTGCACAAAGTTTAAAAGAGCAAAAGATAAACCATTTAAAATAACACCATTTCTTCTCTAGAAACTGAGTGTCGCGTGAGATGAAGGCAATCTCAAACACATGGGCCACGCAGGTGTGAAACTGGAAAAATAGGTAAGCGCAGACATATTCCACATAAAACAACCCTCCTTCCACACCTACCACCCATCAATCCTAAAACCTAGAAATGTAGCAAGGTTTATAATGTCGTCAGATAAAACAGGCTCTTATTAACTTGAAAGCCCAGAGCCCCCTTTATTCCTGCCAATGAACTCAAATGCATTCCTTGGTCTCCATGGTGTCCTGCCCCACCTGCTGCCCTGCATGTATCCCTTGGTCTCCATGGTGACCTATTCCACCTGCTGCCTTCCATGTGTCCCTTGGTCTCCATGGTGACCTATCCCACCTGCTGCCCTTCATGCATCCCTTGGTCTCCATGGTGACCTATTTCACCTGCTGCCCTTTATGTGTCCCTCCATCTCCATAGTGACCCACCCCACCTGCTGCCCTTTATGTGTCCCTCCATCTCCATGGTGACCCACCCCACCTGCTGCTGACATGACCCTGACCTTGCTCAGTTGCATCCTCTCATTAAGTAAAACCTGAGGAGGTATCTGTGGCCTGAAGCTTGTGTTCAACCCTTCCCTGAGGTTTTATTGGCCTTTGTGGCAAGATGTCTCCCAATCTCTCCAGCCATATGCTCTCCCCAAATTCCAACACCATTCACCCACCTTTGTCCTAATAGAAATGAGGACATTATTGACTGGATATGGTTAGAAACACTAACTGTAAAGCACTGAGGTGAAGCTTGACAGGAGCCCACGCCACCCCATCCTCCCTCCTATGGTTTCTATTGGTGGTGCAATGATAACTTACTCTCTCTGTGAGCAGCACTGACTCAAGCTTCCCTGTCACATTCATTTCCTGTTTTTACCGTAGAAGAACAGAGATGAGAATAGAATGGGTGTGGGTTTCTATATCAACACACCCCACAGCGTCCACAGTAATGTTTGTAATGAGAACTCAGTGAGTAGTTGGCAGGGGCGGAGGGGGGGCGAGGTAGCAGTAGAGCCCAGGAAGGCAGTGCAAGTAATGGGATCGGCATGGGTAAAGGGCAGACTCATTTTACAAGTGAGATAATCAGAGAGTGCGCTGTTCAGTTGGCGCTGCCAGGGACAGCGAGGCTACTGCCGAGAGTCCCCAGGGGCTCTTCCTAGGATATGTGACCACTCGAGTAGAAGAAAATTTCAACAAGACTTGACCCAAGTGGAATACGGGTACAGAATAGCCTTCCCTCTTGTGCACGCCTGGAATGGACTGTGAGATCAGTGTGAGAACTTTGCTAAGATGCACAGGGTGTGGCAGGGGCCTGTTCCCACCCACAGGTGTGTGCTGCCTCTGAAGAGGAGGGCTCTTGCCTTAGCTCTCTGGTCTCACCCTGAAAAGTCCCCAGGCTGGGCCTCCACACTGTTACATCTGTTTCTATCCTCATCCCTCCCGTCTTGGAGTGGCTGTTTTTAAGGCCTTGATTTGACCCTCCATCTACTCCAAGTCACCATATTCTCCCAGAGGTCTAGCCCTCGGTGTGTAAAGAAAGGACGTTTTCTGATAGGACTATGCTATTTCCTGAGGGCGGTCCTGTGTGGATCAGCAGGGATACTACTACTCGGACACACCACAGGATCCACACAGGAGCCAGAGGACTCTGATAAGAGACAACCCATTTCCCACCTCAGAGACAGGATCACAGTCCAGGAGCTGAGTGCTATCTCTGCACCCATGGGTGACTGCCCAAGCACTTGGCAACCAGTGGATAACAAGGTCACATGGTAATCAGCTCACGGTGGTTCTGTGAAGAACCATTGAGCCACCTAGAAGAAACTGACAGGAAAGCCAGGGGAGCCAGAGCCTGAGGAAATACTCAGTGTGTGGGACTTGAAACAAGAATCATATCAACCTGTGTTTTGACTTACAGAAGGCAAGAATGGGTGGGGCTAAGTTTAGTGACAGCTTGCCTAGCGTGGACAAGGCCACGAAGAAAGAAAACAACAACAAAAACCATTCAGATAGTAACAATAACTGAACACTTCAGTATAAGGAGGACCCGAGGGGCAGTGTGAGGTTGTCTCAAAGCCGTGAAGCACTCAGAATCCTTGGCACTTTTGCCAAATCAGACAATTTTCTCCCCTATGCCTTATGCCCTGGCATCTTGGGGGATTTAACTGCTTCTTAAAACACCATTCAAATGCAGCTGAGCTCTTTCTTTTTGTGACTACAATTTTTTGGCCACTTCACCTCAAGACAAGTATTATTACTTAATGAAAGACAGCTAAATAGACTTCGCCTTTCAAATTAAGGAAAATTCCTTAGGAAGACACAACTTTCGATAGGAGTGAGCTGAAGCCGGGCTGTCTGACTTGGAGCTGTGGAGGATTGAATTGATTCTGGAGAACCTTGCAGTTTGGGACTCACAATGAAGTCTTTTAATGTCTCTAAACTCATTAGGAGATTGATTGCTCTGTGACCTCTGATAGCCATTTAGTAGCCCTGGCTTCTGATTTTATTTGCAAATCACTTGGAGGAGTCTAAGGTCCTGTCTAGGCCAGGGAGATGACTCAGTCTCTAAGGTGCAGACTCAAGAACCTGGGTTCAACTCCCAGGACCCACCTAAAAATTTCCAGGGGTAGTCGTAACACTTGTAACCTCGGGAAAGTAGAGACAGGCAAATCCCTGGCTCACTGGCGAACCCAAAACCAACAAGAAACCCTGTCTCAAAAACAAGGTGAACAGCACCTAAACAATGATACTCAAGGTTGTCCTCTGGTCTCCACACACACACACACACACACACACACACACACACACACACACATTAATTAATTGTCTTATAGCTCTAAAATTTAGATCATTTTTGATTCATTACAATTTTAAAAACAAGTTTTTTTCCTTATTTATTTCCTCTTAAGGGAAGTATGAGTGCTTGGCTAGGCTTCATTTACCTAGCCCAGTAAGATCATTTGTAAAATGAAGCTGTCAAAATGAAAGAGTGACTTTTCAGATAAAGAGTATTAAAGTGCAATTGACCTTGAAACATCCTGCCTGGATGTGGCTCCCAACTTCTCTCCCAAGCAGCACTCTTGCAACCATTTGACTAGTATGCAAATTAAAATCTTCATTAAAAGACCAGCGACTGCGAGGCATCTCGGTGATTAATGATTTTCGCGGCCTCAGAGAGATGTGGTCTTTAATTGGCCTGCTCCTGTCTCTTGGGGGTGGAGCTGGCTGCTGATGTGATTCCTCGTGGGACAGGGAAGAGACATCAGTCACATGTGCCACATCTTTCACCTGACCATAGTGGTCTCAGCCCTCCTCCCTACATCTTAAAGCTTAAGGAAGTTTGCCCCTTGAGTAACAGTGATAGGAGACCCAAGGACAGAAGACAGGTAGTCAGGTCACACACTCTGTGACTGACAGGAAGCTAAAGAAGACACTGTGGAAGGGGAAATGGTGAGTAAGAATTAAGAAAAATGTGCAAACCACAAACTAGTTTTTATTCCAGAGGGTAGAGTCAATGCATATTCTTTTTGCACATTGCTTCCTCTGTTTTTGTCTCTTTACTTTTGGGTGATGTTCCTCTGACATCATGTGACCCTCTCTTGTAACCATGAGACCATCTCTGAGACTCCATTTTTTGTATGCAAAAGCATTTCTAGCTTTAAAAATTCTCCAACTCGGTGACCCGGGAATCTGTAATTTCACTACAAAACGAAGACAAAATATATTCAAAGATGTCTCAAGGTCAAAGTTGAAGGTCAGGAGTTGGTAAAGAGCAAAGGCTTTAAGAAGATATCACGGAGATGATTCAGGGGTCGGAAGTCTTCAATGGGTGGACTGTGGCCATCAGGACCCCGAAGAGCAGAGGTCATCTGTACTGACCACACATTCACCTGCCACTGCATTCCTTCACTAGGCTTGGGTTTGTCAGGAAGAGAGGAACATCTTATGGAGACATGTAAAGGTCAGAGGACAACTTTGGGGAGTCAATCAAGTTTCACTGTCTTCCTTGTTGAGGCAATTTTCTTGTTTATGTGCTGCCTACTGCGGGTTAGCTATTCACTAGCTTTCAGTTGATTCTTCTATCTACCAGAGCTGTTTGTGTAAAGTAACATCATAGCTAACACGCAATGCAGCCAGCGCTCAATCAGTAGCTGCCATTGTTCATGGGATAAAGGAATAATGACTGGGTACAGAAGCTACCATAGGGGTGTTACGAGTACAGATGGGAACCAATACATCAGTTTTGACCTGGGTTCTGGGATCAAGCTGAGGTCATCAGCTGAGCCATTTCTTAGGCTCCAGGAAGTTTTAAAGCAATCTCACGTGACAGCTATGGTTTCTGTGCCTGGTTTGTTGCACTCTTTTGGCACAAGTCTTCACCAGCACCTCTTTAGTCTTTTCCTTTCTAATAATTTCTTCTTAAAAAGTAGTTCTGGGTTTCCTGCAGTTATTTCTCAATTTATTTGTTCTTATCCACAGCCAGCTTCTACAAAAGTTCTTTTCTGCTCAGCGCTTCTCATTTTCTGGTTACCTCTTGGTTGGGCTCTCTCAGAAGCAGGTTCTGGCTCAAGGACTCAAGAGCAAGGTGCTAATCTGAGTAACAACTCCAGGAAAGACTTTAGGTTGTGGAAAATGAGATGAGAAAGAAAAGGAAACCAATGCAGGGGAAGCCAGTCATGCCAGTGTGTCTTAAGTCTGCACCCACTTCTAAGCCCATGCTCAAAAAACTACTAAGTTCTTCTAGTCAATACCTGTGTCCACTCAAACCCAACCGTGGTGTACATATCCAAGGCCATCTCTCCCAGTCCCTGCATATGTGACTCTGAGTTATTTAATGACATCTCTGAGTCCTAGACAACTCTTACATAAGAATAAGAACAATAATAGTGCCGTGGATTTAAGCTGGAGCTGTTTATGGCAAGCAGCAAACATCATAGCCGAGCTCACAAAGTGACCAGCACTCAGTCATTAGCTGTCAAGGTTAACAGAACAATGACCTGGTCTCCAAGCCACCTTGTGACTGTGCATTCCCTGTTGTTGTTCCAAGTGCTGCTGTCAACCCACCTGCATCAGAAAATTCAAAATCCTCCCAGAATCTTTCTGACTCTCAACATCAGGCCCTGTATTCTGCCAACTCTAACACCCACAGTTTTCTTAAATTTGCCATTTCTTCTCCATCCTTCCTCCTCTGCCTACCGCCAGCTCTCATAATTTCTGACTTAGAATCTCCTTAGGTCATCCTTACTGTGTACAATACCAAGCCAAGTGTCAACAGAAAGCAATTAGCAAACATTTGAATAGTTTAACTGTCAACCAAGCAACCCCACCATCGCAATCAGCACCATAGTTTCTCTAGGTGCCTAAGAGTCCTTGAGTTCACATTTTCCTTCACTGCACACATCTGGCCCATCACTGCTCTGATACCCCTTTCTGCACACTATACCCTGGGTCTAAACCCTTCTTAGGACCTCCTCTGCTGGAGTTCTAACCCTAGGTCTCTCACATTCCCATGCAAATGCTCCTTCTCTCTCCTTTTAGCATGGATTAGAATTCAGCAGGCCCATTCTTTCTACCTATGGTTCTTAGTTTTTTAAAATTACAGTTACATGTTTATTGTTCTCTCTCTCTCTCTCTGTTTCTCCACCCCGTGTGTGTGTGTGTGTGTGTGTGTGTGTGTGTGTGTGTGTGAGAGAGAGAGAGAGAGAGAGAGAGAGAGAGAGAGAGAGAGAGAGAGATGTTCAGAAGTCAGAGGACTCCTGCAGGAGTGTGGAAGCTTTCCTTTCATGTTGTTCCCAGGGATCAAACTCAGGTTGTCAGACTTGGTGGCAAGTGTCCTTAGCCACTGAACTATCTCACCAGTCTCCTGTGGCTTTTAGATAAATTCAAGACTCTGAAGTTGGGCCTGGCAGGGGTGGTGCATGCCTTTAGTCCCAGCACTTGGGAGGTAGAGGCTGAAGAATCTCTCTGAGTTTGAGGCCAGCCTGGTCTACAGAATGAGTTCCAAGACAGCCATGGCTATTAACACAGTAAAATCCTGTCTCAAAAAATTTTTGAAAAGTCTCTGAAATATTTTGTTAATATTTGTTATCTTATATTTTCCCATCTGTCCCTTTTCTTATTTTATTTAGGCAAAAATGAGCTTTGTGTTGGAGCATGCCAAACCCTGTGTGTTTTGTTATCAACTGTTTCATTTTGTGGACCTGTTATATGATTTCTCCTGTGTCAATGTAAATAGAAATCCATTCACCCCATAGAGGACACCACCAGCAGACAAGCCAGTCTAGCGAAATCTAGCCCGGTAACCCATGAGTTTCTAGGATTTACTTACAGGAGTGTGGGTGGCTCAAGGGACAAAGCCCACCCCAGCCCTGGCACTCCCTGAGCAACCTACAGACAACTGTGGTCTTCTCTCCCCAGCTCAGGGAGCTTGCGACATTCCAAGTTCCACATCCTACATTAGCTTTCTACTCTCATGAGCCACCCTCCTCCTTCTAGGGGGGAGAATTTTAATTAGCAGGAAAAGATGTATGAGAAGCCTCCTCTTCCCCCGGGGTCTTCCTGTAGCTATATTTCTTTCATCATGCATGCATCAACTCACCACACTTTAGGTCATTATTTGGTTTATATTTTTATATCTCATTGTCTGGCCCTACTCCTAGAATGTAAGGTGCTTAACGTAGAATTCATATTTTACCTATTACATAGAACCCACGGCAGTGTCTAGCATGAAGATCTCAAAAAAAAATTTTAAACTCTTTTTAAAATTAGGCTACTTTGGACAGCTATAAAGGTTAAAAGATGCAACATGAATATTAACAGAAAGACCCTGGAAGCATATAGGTAAGGATGGAAAACAAATTTAGACACACGAATAAAGCTAGCTTATTTTTTATTACTTATTTATTTTTATTATTTAATTAAAAATTTCCACCTCCTCCCATTTTCCTTTTCCTCCCCCCATTCTCCTTCCCCTCCCTCTCCAGTCCAAAGAGCAGTCCAGGTTCCCTGCCCTGTGGGAAGTCCAAGGTCCTCCCCCCTCCATCCAAGACTAGGAAGGTGAGCATCCAAACAGACTAGGCTCCCACAAAGGCAGTACATGCAGTAGGATCAAAACCCAGTGCCATTGTCCTTGGCTTCTCAGGCAGCCCTCCTTGTCAGTCACGTTCAGGGAGTCCGGTTTGATCACACGCTCCATCATCCAGCTGGCCTTGGTGAGCTCCCATTATAAAACTAGCTTATTAAGATAATACTTTTGTCTTCAATTTTAAATGTGTCCTTTTATTATCATTACGACACGGGATGGGGAAAGGCCTACAATACCTCCGTATAGACAATGAATGTGAACTGTTCTGACCAAGCAGTCAACACCAGCACTGAGAAGCAAGCCACCTCACCTCTACGCTGTGCTGAGATGATCCACTTTTCTTATGTAGTGGACAATGGCTTGATGTGGTGATAATGAACGCATTTCTCCCATGTGTTCCATCTAAGAACATTTAACATCATAATAGTGCTAACATTTTCAAAAATTAGAGCATTCAGAGCAATGCCCCTTGGATGGCAGGAGCTGAAGTCAAGGATGTGGGCAGTTGACACAGCACAGTGGGCTCATGGTGTCACGGCCCCCGGGGCAGCTCAGCACACAGCAGATGTCTCAGCCCTCTCACAGCCTCTCCATGCTGCTTAACCTGGAAATCCTCAGCCAATTTCCAAGGCTCCTCTGATTTCCCCTGAGAAGCCCTGTACCAAAAACAGCTCTTATGGTAAACTTGAGTTGAGACACAAATTGAGCTGTGAACACTCCCATGATTCCCATCACCAGAGAAGCTGCTGCTTTTAATTATGGCACACATTTCCAGGGTGTTATTTTGAAGAAAAACAGGGGGATACGGGGGAAAAAACCCTGCCAAGATATTTGTGAAGGCAGGGACAGAGAATGAGTTGATCACATGAGAGTGCTGTGGTGAGGGGAGCCAGAGCTGGGCCACTGTGGTGCGGGAGTCAGGGCTGCCCAGTGTAACAACTTAAAGAACGAGTCTCACTATATAGAAAGGGGATTTATTAGGATGACTTACAGACTTCGCTTCTGCTCATCCAGTGATGGTTGGCTGTGAACGAAAATTTCAAGAATTCAGAAGTTGCTCAGTCCATAGCCTGGCTGTCTCAGCCCGTCTTTGTATATGCTGGAATCTTTGTCTATGCTGGAAGAAGTAGTCTCTAATGCCAGTCAAGAAATGGACTTTCCGACAAGGTGAGCACAGGCAGACAAACAGCAGGTGCTTCCTCTTTCCATGTCCTTACATATGTTTCCAGCAGAAGGAACGGCTAATAGGAGACCTGGATTAAAGGTCTGGATAAAAGGCATGTCTTTGCCCAGCTCAAAGGATATAAATTAAAGCATGTATAGACTGGGAGTGGATATTCCTATTTCAAATTAAGGGAAAAAAATCTCTCGCTGGTGTATCCTCCATTTGGGGGTTTTAGTTCATTCTAGATGCAATCAAGCTGGCAACCAAGACTAGCCATTACATGTGATAAGACAGTTTGGAATTACACACCCCTACTTGACCTTATCATGATAAGTCATAATAAGGTGGGCTGTATGAAGTCTCTTGGTGAAGCTAAGAGACTTCTATAGCTAAGACAAACTTTAAAAAATAAAGTTCAAGTAATTGCCAATACTAATATAAATTTGGAGAAACAGTCTCTCTAAGTCCCCTAAACTGAACAACGACAAGTTATTGTTTGGAAAAAGTGGATGCTTGTTGTTTGAAATAGTCTCAGAAGATACTGACAAAGAACACCTTCCTGCTCTATTAGAATTTCTGTTTAAAAGTACAAGGCAGTTCCCCGGTGGCAGGAATTCTCTACTGATGCCATCAGTGAGAGTTTTCCTTTTCTTTCAGTACTCTTAGTTCTATTCTATCCCCCAAACTCTTTCATAGTTAAATGTAACTGAACTTCGATCAAGAGAATGAAATCAAAGGCTGGCTCTGTCCTTTTAGGATGACTTAGAAAAGCCCCTGAGTATGGTTTGCATAGTTGCTTGACCTTGAAATCAGTCTGGAAGTTAGGATGGAGGAAATCAGCCCATGTGAGTCCTTTGTTGGGACACCTTGCTTTCAGGGTTGGGTTGTATGAGAAACAGACTTCCTTTGCTAGTCTCTGGGAGAGGGCTGTGTCTCTTGGAATGGTTCATACCGCCTTGATACATTCAACAGGTTCAGCTTCCTGCTCAGAAACCCAAGAGTCTTGTTTCTGCCTCATGCTTTTCATTAAAAAGTGCTGAGAACGTTCAACAGCATTTTCATCTCATGATTTTATACACTTTCACTCTGTATGTAACTCTCCAATTGCAATTCCCAACTGGGAAAACTCTGTTTCTTTTGAGCGTTACATAACCACACAGAGAACTAAGAGCTTTCTGGTGGAACATTTTCTAGGTCTTCTTGTGCACTGATAACTTTTTAGGTTAGTTAGCGATGAAATTTTAAATTGTGGGCATATATTATAAAGGAAATGAAGATAAGACAAATTCATTATGTTAATTCCAAGGTTCCAATCTCCAGTCCCAAATGATCTGCTAAATTAAAATACTTCTCAGAGAACTGGCTCCCCCCAGTCCAGAGATCATTTTCACACGATCTGCCCTTTAAATGATGAAAATATACAGCGGAACCTTCTCGGGGCCATGTGAGGTCTTCAGATACACACTGACTAAAGAAGGTCACAGATTTTTCTGGAGATGCAATCCTAGCTTACAGGCACATTTCTCAATACAAGATTCCTTTATTTCCCAATCTTATAATTTTCATTTCAGTATGTGTTATTGGATCCAAAGCAAGATTCTCTTATAAGGAGTTAATCAATCATAGTTCTAAAACTGTACCGTGCCAACGAGAAAACAAACTGTTCTTGGGTTTACAAATGAAAGGTTATAGAAATAAATTCTAACGTGTTGACTCATGCATGCAGTTCTGTGGATCCAGCAGCACTCAGTTTGTGTGTGTAAATATTCATGAACCCCTGGAGGGTTACAAGTGATGTGACTGAGGATTCTTGGTAAAGAAAGGCAGAGATGGTCCTTTCAGCGAAACTAAGAGGGAATAAACTCCTAATTGTGCTAAACCCATTTCTATGGAACAGAGATAAGAGGCTCTGTCATGGTCAAGACATGACAAGTCCATTGTCAGCTTGCTTTCCTTCCGGATTAATTGAACAGTAATCCTGTATTCTGAGTGCCTGAACCTTTATACCAAGTAGCTGGACATTTCAGAGTCCTTAGCATTACACCAGCAAGTGAGTCCCTGCTGCTTGTCCAGGCGGATCCTCATTCATTTCTGCTCTCTCCCCAAGTCTCTTCCTCCTTTACCTGGCTTTCTCCCTTCTCTGCTCATCTCTCCTGTCCCTCCATCCCACTCCCTACAAAGCCAGTGAGGCACAGCATCTTTCAACTAGGGATCATCCATGTCTGCCTTGTAATCGTTCCTTTGTCAAATCTAAACTGATCTGCAGTTGGACCACTGTAAAACATGGTCACTAACAAATCGGTAGTCTAGATTCACTTGGCTTTGGATTTAAAAAAAAATCTATAAAATGGAATTAAATAAATATATGTCAAAAGATTTGGTATAGAAGGAATCCCCCTTGGAAGCTCATCTGGATTTGAGGAGCAGTAGGTCGGTGTGACCTAAACACATTGTATTCATGTATGGTATTACCAGAGAATCCGTTTTTAAAATTCCCTACTTCTGTGTTGTTGATGCAAACAAACAAGCAAAACAAAACAAAGCAACAACAATGGGAAAACATCAAACTACAAGCTCTCACCTCGAAGGGAATAAGAGATAGCTTATGTTAGTTTCAAATTTGAGGGACCATGGCATGGGAACACAGTCTAGGTAACCCAAAATCCCATGTTCCAACATGGAAGCAGTTCCATAAAGATTTTATGGTAACAGAGTAAAGAAAGGCATAAATCAAGACACCTTTGAAATGCATTGACAGGAACATCAGAGGTTGGTCACAGCAACAAAAGAAGTTCCCCAGAAGGCTTTGGGTATAGCTGATGACACTCCTAGCTTGGGGCTCTGTGGAAGCTAGTGACCTGCTAAAGTCCTAGATTCCAAAAGGATGCTATTGATTAGTCACAGATGCTAGTTCTGGCACAGAGGTGGACAAGGAATTGCATACACCTGGTAAAGCTAGCTCAGGTGAGGAACCTGTAACATCCCAACCTCTCCACATCCCTGAAGTCCTAAGAGCTAGTCTCTTCGGATGCAGCTTCTTTTCAAGAGTCCTCATCCACCATGTCTCTGGTCCAAGGTTGCATTCTAGTGCTGTGATAAATTCCATTGCCAAAAAACAACTGGGGGAGGAAACACTTTATTTGATCTTCCAGCTTCCAGTCTGTCAGAAAGAAAAGGCAGGTCAGGAACTCAAGGCGGGAAACAGGAGTGAGACCATGAACAGGGCTTACAGGCTTGCTCTCCGCAGCTTGTTCAGTTTTCTTTCCCAAGGCCACCTGCCTAGGGAAAACACCGCCCACAGTGGGCTGACCCTTCTCACATCAATCATCAGTCAAGAAAATGCCCCCCAGAATCGCCTACAGGCCAACCCAACAGAGGCATTTTCTTCAATGAGATTCCCTTTTCCCAGTTGGCTCCTCTAAGTCAAGGTGACACAGGAGTAACTAGCTCAAGGACGCTTTCCTTTTCTGACTAGTTAAAACCAACATCCCACTCCCCCCCAAAAAAAACACACATCAGAATCTCTAAAATCACTGAAATTCAGCAGGTTTTAGTATTCAGAAAGATGTTAGAAGCCACGGAGAACAAATGAAATATTTGGCAGATCCAAAGACTTCCTAAGAATTCTTCTGGCTCCCAGGCCCACAGATCCCCACAGATTTCCAGGTTCCCTGGAGACCCCAGGTGGCCACGCCCACAGGAGCCTATCATCTGTCCTCAGCCCAGTCTTCTCTCCCTCCCAAAGTCTATCCCAACTCCCTCAACCGTGGCTTTTAGGTCCTATTGCAGCCTCATTCTTGTGGTTTTCCATCAGGAATGCTGATCTCTGTGGACATGAAACTATTGTACCAGAGAGTAAGTATCGACTCTGTAGAGGTAGAAAGGACAGGGTGGAGCTTACACCATGCACAGATGTTTCCTTGTCCATAGCAATCTTCAAGGCAGTTTTATAAGTGTTGCTCTGTCTATGAGTGTCTATGTAAACATTGAACTAGACACATTGCATGTTGTTTCAATTAAACCACGGAGAAAGTCTTCTTTTGAATAGTTATCGCCCATGTCAGCTGACATCACAGATTTAGGTGTCTGCAGTTTCTACTCAGGGACCCAGTTTGAGCTTGGGTTAATCTGCTCCGGGAGCCGGTTTTCCTCCGTTTCCAGGGTGTAATCCTGCAAAGCTGTGAGGATGGGTATGTGCTGCCAGGTCTAGGCACACCCCACTTACAGCCAGGTGATTTTTGTGCAGACTGCTACGGAAAGCCACTAGTCCAAAAAACTCACACAAGAATCAGATGAGAGAGCAGGCATAAGATATGGCTGCCGGCATCATCATCTCAGACTCCCGCTTGCTCTCTAAGGCCAAGTTTTAAGGTTGCCTACTCAGTTGGCAGCTTATCTACTCTGCCGACTCAGGCTGTTTTCTCCTACATTCCTACGTGACTCTACTCTTACAATTGTTCCAATTCTCTATTGTTCTGTTCTCTATCAGAAAGGATGCTCTGGAATGTAGACGCCTCCCTCAGCTTTATTGTCTGTCAAGGCAGTAACAAATAAAATGTAGGCAGATGCTGAAGAAACAGTAACCTCCCAGAACGGCACACAGAAGGCTGCTGAAACAGCCTTCTGGATTTTTAACAAGAGGATAAATTACTGATCCAGGGTTCTGGCTTCTTTATGTATTCCTTACCTGATGAAATGGAGAAATAAAAAACACAACAACAACAACAAAAACTCTTGTCATTATGTCATTATGCAGGATGACAAAGGCTGATCCTCAGAATATGTAGTTTTAGAAGAAATTGGAAGAAATACAAGTGAGAAATTTCTTTTTCTGGCAGTACCAGGTAATGAGTTTCATAATGGGACACGATCACATGTTATATAATCAAGTAGGTCAGAGCTATTGATCTGCTCAACGACAAGACTTCTTGAGTGAACTGCATTATCCCAAGAAGATGCTTTAATGCCAGAAACCTCTGCTTGCGTTCTGTGCCTTCATTAGTATCTGGCTAGTTACTTTGCATAAATGTCAGATTCAAGCATCTTTGAGGAGTGATGTGGTATGTGGAGTTCCGCATCACCTAACTATCCACATGAGCATGGAGTCACCATGGCAACTCCATGGGTGTCATTTCTGTCACTCATATTAGGGTGCTACATCCTGATATTACATGTGACGCATTGAAGGGATAGTCAGAAGCTCAGGCTTGTGTCTGCTCAGTGATGATGGCCTGAACAACAAACTCACCCCAAGAGCATTGCTCAGGCCCAACTAGGGCTGCCATAATGAAATTCCTATTGTCTTTTCCCCAGTACCTCTCACACACCAAAACTGACATTCCCTTAAATTCCTTAGATGTTTATGGGTTTGTTGCTGTTGTTATTGAAAAACACAGAATACTTACCTGTGAGTCCACACATTTTCTGTCACCACTGGACAAGGTGACTCTCAGATGCTCTTCTGAATTCTGTCTCAGAATGACAGAGACAAAAACAGTCTCTAAATATCCAGTCATCTGGCATGTCTCCCCCTCTCTTCCACCTGCCTTCTTCCCAAAGGGGCACACCTAGCTGGACTGAACAACCTCTGATAGGTAAGCTTTTCTGAGGAGAAAGCTGTGCAGGACTTTGGGCCTCTCTTCCCCAGCCATCACTGATCTGCCCTTAAAGTGCAAACCATAGGACCATGGTACCCAATCCCTACCTTGAGGGATGCCTGCTGCTTGCCATGGTGTAGGTCACCCTGGCACAGGAGGTTTGTTCTCTGCACCACGGAAACTTATTGAAGTCCCTCTATCACCTTAGTGTCGACTCTACTCTCTGTTTGGGGTTGAAGAGTCTGCTGTCTTTGTCACCTGGCTTAGACTTTCAATCCTAGAAGATGCTACGTTTTGTTGCTTAATTGTTTCATGTGAGTCGCAGGAAGCAGTCAAAGCAGGTGAAGCAACAGGCATGTTTCTGAGCACCTGTAATCCCAGCACTTGGAAGGTGGGGCAAGAGATCTGGAGTAAAAGTAAGGCCAGCCTGGGCTCCAAGAAACACAGCCTCAAAGAAAAAAAGACATAGGAGAAGGACCCAGCAGGGAAGGAGCAATGTGAAACACAAACAGATGGAACAAGTTGTCAGGAAGGGGAGAATGACTCAGGGAGGGTGGGGGTCACACTTGAAGGGATGCCGCGAAAAGAAATCCCTTTCTGAGAAACAAGTGTTAAGGAGGACAGAGAAGACCAGATGGTATTGACTTTGCTTTTTCCTGTAAAGGAAGAGCCAACATTTTGTTCAGAAAGTGAATGATAGTAATTTTTGAGTAGGGAGGAAAAAATTGAGAAAGTTCTTTGATGCCTGACAAGGTTGGATGACTTTTTTTTTTCCAAAATGCCATGGAGACATAAGATTTATTAAACTGGAGGTAGCGAGATCTCTCCTTGGAACTAGAGGAGCTGGCTTAATGCCCTTCTTCAGAAGGTAAATAACAGCTTCAGAATAACCAAAGCATGAAAAACAGCCCAGGGTAGAAGATAAGATCTGCAGTTCATGAATCTAGAATGCTGAGTGGCTGGAAGATTCTGGGTGCAAAGAGGTCTTGCCATCTGGCTCCAGATGAGCTTAGAGAGAGGCTGTATCCATGGAGAAGGCCAAGGATCCAAGCCACAAGGGAAAGATGCTAAAATTAACAAAGACTATAGTGTAAAGATCACTGTGGAGGCAGATGATGCCAGAAGTTGGTCTTGTCTTGGACCGGTTTAGTGAGCAAGAAATTTGATATCTTTGAGTAAGATTTTTTGACAGGGCCAACTAGATGGCACAGTGGCAAAAGGCACTTGCTACTAAATCTGATGGCTTGGATTAAACCTCAGAATTCACCAGGCTAAGGGGGAGCCTGCTCTTTGCGGCTGCCTTTTGACCTCCACACATGTACCTTCTCATCACGCATGTACCTTCTCATCACACATGTAACGCATGTACCTTCTCATCACACATGTAACACATGTACCTTCTCATCACACATGTACCTTCTCATCACACATGTGACTTCTCATCACACATGTGCCTTCTCATCACACATGTACCTTCTCATCACAGATGTAACACATGTACCTTATCATCACACATGTAACCACATGTACCTTCTCATCACACATGTAACACATGTACCTTATCATCACACATGTAACCACATGTACCTTCTCATCACACATGTAACACATGTACCTTCTCATCACACATGTACCTTCTCATCACACATGTAACACATGTACCTTCTCATCACACATGTGCCTTCTCATCACACATGTACCTTCTCATCACACATGTAACACATGTACCTTCTCATCACACATGTACCTTCTCATCACACATGTACCTTCTCATCACACATGTACCTTCTCATCACACATGTACCTTCTCATCACACATGTACCTTCTCATCACACATGTACGCATGTACCTTCTCATCACACATGTAACACATGTACCTTATCACACATGTACCTTCTCATCACACATGTACGCATGTACCTTCTCATCACACATGTACCTTCTCATCACACATGTACGCATGTACCTTCTCATCACACATGTACCTTCTCATCACACATGTACCTTCTCATCACACATGTAACACATGTACCTTCTCATCACACATGTACCTTCTCATCACACATGTACGCATGTACCTTCTCATCACACATGTACCTTCTCATCACACATGTAACACATGTACCTTCTCATCACACATGTACCTTCTCATCACACATGTAACACATGTACCTTCTCATCACACATGTGCCTTCTCATCACACATGTGCCTTCTCATCACACATGTGCCTTCTCATCACACATGTAACACATGTACCTTCTCATCACTCATGTACCTTCTCTTCACACATGTACCTTCTCATCACACATGTGCCTTCTCATCACACATGTGCCTTCTCATCACACATGTGCCTTCTCATCACACATGTAACATATGTACCTTCTCATCACACATGTACCTTCTCTTCACACATGTACCTTCTCATCACACATGTGCCTTCTCATCGCACATGTAACACATGTACCTTATCATCACACATGTACCTTCTCATCACACATGTGCCTTCTCATCACACATGTGCCTTCTCATCACACATGTAACACATGTACCTTCTCATCACACATGTGCCTTCTCATCACACATGTGCCTTCTCATCACACATGTGCCTTCTCATCACACATGTAACACATGTACCTTCTCATCACACATGTGCCTTCTCATCACACATGTGCCTTCTCATCACACATGTAACACATGTACCTTCTCATCACACATGTGCCTTCTCATCACACATGTAACACATGTACCTTCTCATCACACATGTGCCTTCTCATCACACATGTAACACATGTACCTTCTCATCACACATGTGCCTTCTCATCACACATGTAACACATGTACCTTCTCATCACACATGTACCTTCTCATCACACATGTGCCTTCTCATCACACATGTACCTTCTCATCACACATGTGCCTTCTCATCACACATGTAACACATGTACCTTCTCTTCACACATGTACCTTCTCTTCACACATGTGCCTTCTCATCACACATGTGCCTTCTCATCACACATGTAACACATGTACCTTCTCATCACACATGTGCCTTCTCATCACACATGTGCCTTCTCATCACACATGTGCCTTCTCATCACACATGTAACACATGTACCTTCTCATCACACATGTGCCTTCTCATCACACATGTGCCTTCTCATCACACATGTAACACATGTAGCTTCTCATCACACATGTGCCTTCTCATCACACATGTGCCTTCTCATCACACATGTACCTTCTCATCACACATGTACCTTCTCATCACATATATGCCTTCTTATGTGTGCACTCTTCTCCCTCTGACCTCCACACGTGTCTTCTCATTCTTCTCCCTCCGTGTATGCACAGGAAATTAATGTAAACTGCGTTTTAAAAGAGAATTTTAAAAAACGTCATACAGAATGACCTCCGGCAGAGAGCATTTTCAGAGGGATGAAAGTGCTGTCAATAAAACACACTATGTATTTTGAAAGATTAAAGGAAGCAGTGGTAGGAAGGGTCTTCCGGGGAAAGGGGGTCAGAGAACTTGGTGCGGGAGGATGACAGAGCTCAGCAGGGAGGAAAGAGACAGCAATGGCGCCCCAGGAGCCCGGTGATCTGAAGAGAAGCAACAGAAGTCATCAACATGACTCTACACCCCATAAATGCCACAATCACAATCAGTTAAAATGCATTTTAAAACAAATCTTGGAAATCCAGACTACAGTAAAGCACCGGCCTGAACTCAGATAGACTTAGGTTTAATCTTGCCTTGCCCTGCACCAGTCCAAAGTCAGGAACTTCAAGAAAAACAAAAGATACAAAGCTAAAATTCGGGGAGGGGGGACAGACTAAAATCTGAAGCAGATGTGGAATTTTTATTTAGGAAGAAAAAGAGGTACTAGTAAATGTTATTAAACATTAAAAGTTAATAAATACCAACATCTTTATACACAGAAGGCTAATTTTTATACAGACCACCTGCTGGCATTTTAGTCCATGGCCTCTCCTATATGTTATGCCTAATTTTCTATTTTGAGGGTTTCTTTCTTGTCCATTTGGTTGTAGGTCTGCACCTTTGCTGGCCAAGTTCTCTTTCTAACTCTTCTGAGAAAATTCTTGAGTCATCTCTTCATGTGACCGAGGAGGACAGAGCTAAGACTAAATGGGGAAAAGAAGTCAAAGCATGGAGACAGAACAGGAAGGGCCAGGTAAGGGTTGAAGATCCCTTCAACCTTTCTGTTCAGTGTGGGGAGAATTGGGAATGGAAGTGCTGTTGTGTACAAATGTTTCAATGATAAGAATTGTCTGTTTCTCCTCTCCTTTCCCCACCCTGAGATGTAGCATTGATCAGAAAAAACTGCTTTAATTTAGTGGTTTAAAATATAGTGTATCTATGTGTGAGAAGTCTTGGGAAACAGATAAAGAACTGTTGCTTTTCTTTACAAAATGGCTCACTGCAACTTGCTGTGAACCAGGCACACTGCTGTCAGAATGTTTACAATTGGGTTTATTTCATAGGGATTTACTGCCTCAAGCGGGAAGGTATACATCAATCCCTGAAGTCTTCCCTGCCCTTGCCGGTCACCCTCAGCCCAGGACTGACGGAAAGTGATGAAATACTGGTGACATTTAACGGCTGCCCTTTGCACTCTTTGCTATCCCCCACCCCGGCTGCTGACACCTGACCTTTCTGTGTCTCTCTAAGATAAAAGGAGAGGCAATAAAGTAAGAAATCACATTCTCCATGAGTGGAAGTGGAGAGGAGTGCTGCCCGGATCTAGAAGCAGGTGCTGAGCCGAGAAGAGAAAGGGGAGGAGAGGGAGCCAGATTGGGTAAAGCGGTTCAGGCCATAATGCAGTCTTGTGAAGGCCTCTGTCACCCTGATGGGAGCATGACAAAGTACTGACCTGACTTGGGTGAGCTCCATCACACTCGGTGACTGCCACCCACTCAGGAATAGTGTACCCCTGTTTTCTATAGTTCAGGAAAGCAGGGAGGAGGCCAGGAGTGACAGGCAGTGTCCTCCTGTTCATCCGAAAAGAATCTCATTTCCTAAAGTTGGGGCCTTCAGCAGTATGCTGTCCTGTCTGGAACAGCCCACCCCTGTCCTCCTGGCTGCCTTCTCCGTATTTATCTGGTATCAGGTCCTCTGGGGTACTGATGAGCCTCTTTGTTTTGAGGGAGGCTTAGATAAAGAAAGGTGGGGACAAACTGTTATGGTCA
This sequence comes from Microtus oregoni, assembly GCF_018167655.1. Lineage (NCBI taxonomy): Eukaryota > Metazoa > Chordata > Mammalia > Rodentia > Cricetidae > Microtus > Microtus oregoni. Next base: position 40,451,422 of record NW_024543069.1, on the reverse strand, counting down.
GTCCTAAGGTTGATCTCAGGCAACAGCTAGTCCTGATCACTCTCTTCCCCAACTTCTCAGAGTTCCCAATCCTTAGCTATATCTCTGGTATCCTCCACGGTGCACCAGGAGGTGCAAAGTGAGCCTTTCTCAGGAGTCTGAGCCCACGTTAGCATTCGTTCTGGGGCATCCCTTCTCATTCTCCGTCCCTGCTCAGTCATGGCACAGGAAGCCTCAGAGATACTGTCACTGTGTCTACTAAAGGCAGATCCTGAAGGAGCAGTGGCTGGCAGGGTCTGATGCCCACATTCTACAAGGATGGACCCTGACTCCGTCCTCGGAGGTAGACCCACACAGCATTTTCCATTTTTGCCATTGAGAAATGCCACACAAAGAATCATTCACAGAACAATAAAACACAATGATACTGGAATAAGAATTGCCTTATTCAGTTTTGTGCACTTTTTTGTGACCCATAAACTGTAGTGAATTTAAGGTTCCTTTTAAGACCACAAATCTCTTGTTGCCTGGGTAGAACAAAACAGAAACACCTGGCCATCGGGCAGCAAGTCTGAGTCTTTTCCTCCATAGGAGGCTGTTGAGTTAAAGGACACAGACACTTTTTTTAGGGTTTTTAATTTCACTTTAAAGGTTTATTTTTATTTTTTATTTATGTGTGCATGTCACATGCGAGCCAGTGCCTACAGAGGCTAGAAGAGGGATCAGGATCCCCTGGAGCGGGAGTTCTAAATGGTTGTGACCACCTGACGTGATGCGGAGAACTGAACACACGCCCTCTGGAAGAGCAGCAAGCAAGCGCTTAAAAACACTGAGCTAACCGTCCATCGCCCACCCTCTAGTGTCTTTCTTTAGTCCTTAAAAATGAAATGGGATAATAGCTTTAAGCAAATCCCTCATGAAGTTTGGAAAGTTAGGCTATGTGAATGCCAGGACTTGGTGGAAGGGCAGGAGAACAAGAACACAGCAAACCCTCCTCAGGGGAAGAGAAGCATGAGGAGTGACTTCCTTATCCAATCAATGAACCGGAAGCAAAATGAAGCAGATGTGAAGGAGGCTTAGACTGCTCTTCAGCTCTGGTCAGCACAGACCACACTGCGTCTTCCTGTGCTTGTCTGCAGAAGCAGTAGTGTCTGCCTGCCCGAGCATGGAACCAGGTAGGGGACAGTGTTCTTGTGAAGCAGCAGGTAGCAATGAGCCATATGCAAACAATGCTTGTCTCTGTCTGGGACACTGACAGTGCCACGCTTGTGAAAGCAAGTGCATGACTAGGCATGTTTTATAGACAAGTGTGTACACACTGCAGAAAATTCCATTGTATTTCACAGGAAATTCAGATGCACACCTATCCAACGGATATGCATGTTCAAAAATGAACAAATCTATCTATCTATCTATCTATCTATCTATCTATCTATCTATCATCTATCTGTCTATCTATCTATCTATCTATCTATCTATCATCTATCTATCTATCTATCTATCTATCTATCTATCTATCTCCTATCTATCTATCTATCTATCTATCTATCATCTATCTATCTATCTCCTATCTATCTATCTACCTATCTATCTATCTATCTATCTATCTATCGCCAAAACCTGAAAACAAATAGAAAAATACAGTGTGAAAGCATTTCGGCGCAGGCCGAGAGCAGACTTTGTAAGGGCAGAGACATATCATATACCTTTTTGCAATTCCTTAGTGGTGCTTGGCTTACAACAGTTACTGAAGAACCGCTTGTGGAATGGATGGTAGATGAGAGAGATGAGAGCCATCCGATCAACTCCAGTCCAATTCAAGGAAGGTGTTAACCCTCAGCCAGCAGCAGGTATGTTCTGATTCTTTACCTACTTCAAGCCTAGGACCTATCTTACAGTGATTGTTCCAATGTGATTAGACTCCAAGAGTCATTTCACCCAGGAGAAAGTGTGAGGCGAAAGGAGAAGTGAATCACAGATCACCCAAGTATTTCATGATGGTCATCTGACCTGCTCTCGACACACAAATCTGGCTTTGAATACACAAGCTGTCAGATGATGGCCAAGAGACTCCCCGGTGTATGGTTGTATGTGTGATCATGCTCACCTGTATCTGCAGTCTCTCATCCTTCTTGTCTACCACAGCAATGTGTCCATGGGGAGGGCCAGCCTTGTTGCTGAGGTATGCACCCCCCTTCTTGTACTTCCTTGTTTAGTAGCTCACCTAGCATATTGGAATATGTTTGGGGGGGTTAATTCTAGAATGAACCTCATTTTAGACTCTAACAAATCTGAATGTGAAAAAGGCTCGTGTTCCTGTCCACGTGTTTTGTTCTATTTTTAATTCCTGTGCAGAGAACGAGTCCATCTCTCACTAGCAGCTCCCAGCTCTCACTGGCTGGATCATGGAATGCATTTGGCGGCTCACTTTCCCTCTCAGGTGCCCTCTGCAGCTAACCTTCCAGCAGACAGCCTGCCCCTGCCATTAAAGAGTTCCCGGAGCCCATTACAGAATGATGACCTTGACATCTCTGTGCCTGGTGCCAAGTCCCTCTCCAGCACCTTGTCATTCAGGACCTGGAAGCTGCCTTCCACTGACCTTTGGATTTTTTAATTTCAGGCTAATTTTCTTTCTCCGAGCTTTTCTCTCTTCTCAGCGTCAGTGTGCCCTGTTTGAGGTCAAGCTTAGCCCGACTTTCCTTTTCTTCAGTTAGCATCTCGGTTCTCCTGACAGCCCATTCTTTCCCTTTGTCAAGGAAGCACTTTGAAGAGTGCTGCAGGCTGGAGGTGCGGCTTTGTTTCATGGAAAACGTAGATAGACCAGCACTCTAAAGAAGGGAATGAAAACACACGCTGTGCAGGAACTCCTGGGAACTGCAGCAAAGGGGCAGCCAGCAGCAATTTCCCTAGCTGATTAAGGCTGTTGATGTCCTGGGAGGCAGATCAGAGGTGGGTTGTGTGCAGGAACAAAACAGAGGTGGTACTCAAAGTGAGAAATGGGTGAAGAAGTCACATTTCCACAGAGAGGGGCGTCCCTCTAAGGAGTTGAGTCTAAGCAGAGATGGGAAGGACCTGGGGAACAGAGGGAGCCAACAAACACTAGCGCAAAGGCCATGCTGGGCAGAGGAAACAGTCATCGTGAAGGTCCTGATGAGTAACAAGCATGGTCATTTCAAAGAGATGGAAGTCACTGAGGCCAGAGGAACAGTGGAGAAAGACATGGGAGTAGTGATAGAGAGTTGGGGTGCTGGGTCAGGCCAGACCAAGCCTGGCTAGGAAAGGCTCTGAAGAAGCCAACGGGGAGGGGGGGTGAGAGGGGTGCTCAGCAGGGGACTTGTCTGAGCTCTAAGCTGAAGGACAAATACCAAAGCTTCACACAAGATGGATAGAGAGGCTACGAGTGAGAGAAAAATATGAGGAAATCCACTTGCTCTGAAGAACCCTCTCGGTAGGATCTGCAGCATAAGAGTGGACTCAGAATCCGGCTATAGGCCAGTGTGGGAGGACAAGGAGCTAAGAACAACGCCTAGGTTTAAGGTCTCCAGGCAACGGGATATGGAGAAACTGGGTGATTCTGAAGGCTGGGGCTGAGGAAGCTTAAGGGTTCTGATGGATGTTTGCAATGACAGAAAACTCAAAACAGTATAGACATTTTCATCATTTTAACATTAGTGTTCCAATTCAAAGGAAAGTTGCTATCAATATAATACGTGAGGTTTTTTTCTTTTATGAAGAAGGTAGATTGTACCTTTTGCTTAACTTGAAATCTACCACTTCCCCTCTCCAAATTGCAAAACTTTATTGTACGGGTGTGTAATGACGGCTTTCTGAGAAAGTTTCTCTTTGTACAAACTGACAGTTTTATATACACAGACCGGGGAAACCCCAACAAATCTCTGCCCTTTACATCTGAAGCATGAGCTGGAAGGACAGAAGAGATGAGTGGCCAGCGGTCATGGCCTGTGAGCTCCTCAGTCTCTGACCACTGATGCTCAGCTTAGAGGGGCAGAGCAGGATCAGGTCAGCTGCTGAGAGCCTTGGCGGTCTGAGGACACAATACTGATCTTCAGGTGCCTGTCTTTTGTTTTTCTCCCAGGTGGCCGTCCATTCTCATGGCCTCTGAGGAATTCAGCTTCTTGTCTTTGAAGGGGGAAAGACACACAGGGAAGGTACAGCAGAATCCTCTGGAGGATTCCTTCATGTTGTGTGGCCATTCTTTATGGCGATCCTGACAATATTCATATATATTCTACTTTGAATTGCAAGTGTCTGTCAAACTTACAGAAAGAAATGCCTTATGATATAACTGTACTGGAAAGAGGCCCAAGAACTATGTGAGTGTACTCAGCAGAGGCATTTTCTAAGTCTTAAAACCAATTTGTTTTAGTCTCGCCACCTAGCACTGGGTGACCTGAAGTTGCCTACAATGAACACCAGCTAAAGCCTGCAAACATGCTTACCTGTCAAGACAGCAAAACGGGCTTTAAAAAGATGTTATATGTATCCCAAGGCTACCCTGAAAACCAAATGCATAAACATCATTCTGCTTTCTGCTTCCTGTGCTGCTGTGTTCCAGGACCAGTTGTAGATGATTTATGAGGCCTTAGCAAAGAAAACGATACAAGGAAATTCCTTCAGAGGGAAAGAAAGGCAAGCAGCCACCAGGCCATGGAATGCCATGACACTGAAGGAACCTTGCTAGGATTCTGAGCTTGTCAGAAAGATCAGCTCAAATGGAGATCTGAGGTGTGCACCGCGGTGCCAGTTTTACCAAAAGCAAAGAACTGGCTGTCATGTAGTGTCCTTATACAGATCTGTGGAAGCAGACAGAGTTTGAGTAGCCCGATCTGATTGGGCTTCACTTTCTTAAGAAAACACAAACAAAGCTGGAGAGAGAAAAAATGAAAGGGCTGAGGAAGCCTGGGTGTGGTAGTGGAGTCCGGTAATCTCAGCATTTGGGAGACTGAAGTTGGAAGGGGGATTAGCCTTTGATACACAGTCAGGTGCAGGTCCGCCTTAGCCACAGAGCAAAACCCTATCTCAAAACCCCAAACAAACTATAACTCCCAAACTCATAAAAGACACCTGCTGTTTTGTGTAATAATGGGGAAAATAAACTGGGAAAACAGACAGGAAACTGGACAGGCTTGTGTCTGGCTGGGCACGAGACAAACCAGGGAGCCAGGGCTGCTGGAGGCCTTCCCAGCTCATGGGAGATCTTGCTAGAGATCTTACTGGTTCCCCCAACCCAAATGGAACCCCCATTTCTCTGTGTCATCTTCAAATATACACATTTTAAAGGATTTATTTACTTTTATTTATGTGTATGAATGTTTAGTCTGCATGTACACATGGGCACCATGTGCATGCCTGGTGCAAAAAGGACTAAAATGGGGTATCACATTTCAAATCCCCTGAAACTAGGGTTACAGACAGTTGTGAGCCATCATGTGGGTGCTGGAACCTGATCCTGATCCTTCTGCAAGAACAGCAGACGCTTTTTAACTACTAAGCCATCTCTCCAGCATCCCTTTTACAGAGATCTATTTTTCTATTCCTTCAAACATATAATTTTAATAATTTTATTAATTCTTTTACATTTTTATATAATATGTTTTGATCATTCCCGCTACACTCCTTCAACTCCTCCCAGATCCACCCACACTTTTCTGACCTACTCAAATCTGTATCCTATTTTTTTTTTAAATTATTGAGTCCTATTTGTGCCATCCTCTGGGTGTGGGGTCATTTACTGCATCATGGGCCAACTGCAGGGGCCACGTCCTGAAAGAGAAACCCTCCCCCTCTCTCAGCAGTCACCAGTTGCCCATAGCTCCTCAGCTAGGAGCAGGGCTTGTGTCTCCTTCTCCCTCCCTGCTGGGGCCTTCTCTGGCTTGAGCTTGCCTAGGTCTCATGCATGATGTCATAACTGCTATGAGTTCCTATGAGCATCTGACCTGCTGGGTTCAGGAAATGGCTCCATCGACCACCTCTGGCTCTTTCTGTATATCTTTCCCCTCTTCCACCAAGGACCTGCAGCTAGACTATTTATTATTCTGCTAAGTGGACATATATGAGACTCCAAGTGACATGACGTTATAGCCACAGATTGGTGCCTCATTCAACTCTCATCAGAGAAGCTTCCTTATGCAGAAGTTGGAGATTAACAGGGACTCACAATTGGTCTAGGTTCATATAAAATGAGACTGTGGAATGTTCTAAATATACATTTTCCTTCAGCTAATTAGAGCACACTTCTGTTCCTCAGACATACTAGTGAGGATCACTAATGACTACTTTGCTATGGCACGACCTCGCTCCAGGTGTTCTGCATTTATTCATCTCATTAGATGTTGTTTAGTCCTTATAATAATCCCACGAGGTCAGGATTGTTACCATCTGTGGACATTGAAGCTTACTGTGCTGAGGGAGGAGATACCCACTAGGAATGGCAGGTTTACAGGCCCCTGAACACACACACACACGCACACGCACACACACACACACACACAAATTCTTTTTGCATTATCATCTCTGCAAGCCCTACAGAAATAGAAGTGTATATTTTTGAGGGGTGGGAATGCTCGCGTAGCAGGCCCAACAAAACAAGAGCATGTGACAGAGACAGGCATGCCATAAATGGAGCAGATGAAAAAGAACTGAGTTCTAAACTGGAATTTGGAAAGTTCCAAAGGTGAATTGAATCCTCGTGTCCCAGGGCCTAGAGCCCTGCTCCACCCACTGAGGACTCCACCCTTCCTCTCTGCTATGGCCCATGGGGGTAGCATGTTCATGTGACATACAGCAGAAACAAAACTGTTGAGGAAACACAGGGAACTAGCAGGGATGAGGAGGAGGATAAAGGGTGGGAGAAACTGATCGATGTATGGTATATACTAGTATGAAAGCTTAAAAAATAAAAAGAAATTCCATACAATGTAGTGATGAGGCGAGCAGGCCTGCTTTTCATCCCACCCGGCTCCCGCATGGTTAGCTTTACACCCGAAATAACAACACACAAATTGTATTCATTTAAATACTGCCTGACCCATTAGTTCCAGCCTCTTCTTGGCTAACTCTCACATCTTGATTAACCCATTTCTAATAATGTGTGTAGCACCACAAAGTGGTGGCTTACCGGGAAAGATTCAGCATGTCTGACCTGGCGGCTGGCTTTATCGCATCTGCCCAACTATGCTTTCTTTCTCCCAGCATTCTGTTCTGTCTACTCCACCTATCTAAATCCTGCCCTATCAAAAAGCCAAGGCAGTTTCTTTATTAACCAATGAAAGTAACAAATAGATGACCCTCCTCCATCAATACAAATTGAAAAAGTCATCCCAGGAGTCATGTGGAAGGGATTCTGAGGCCGTGGAAGGGATTCTGAGGCCGTGGAAGGTGAACACGATGCACTCTGAGTGCTTAGGCTTCCTTGGGTGCATGAAATTGGCGTGTATCATGTGCTGGTAAATAAAAGGATTTGCATAACTGAATAAGTTTTATGAAAAATTACAGATATACAGAAAGTTTAGGATAAACAATACCAGCAGTGAAAAAGACAAGAAGCTATTAAAAACACTGCCAAAAACAGTTAAAGGATAAAAAAGAAAAAGAAATGAAGGAAGGAGAGAAGGAAGGAAGGAGAGAAGGAATGAAGGAAGGAAGGAAAGAAGGAAAGAGAGTAGGAAGGAAGGAGAGAAGGAAGGAAGGAGAAAGCTGCTGGGGAATGGTGAAACGTAAATTACACTAAGTGGTAGACTTTGCTTTAATGATAATATCAAAATTATGGGTAAAACACAACATTCTTCTGGGAGAAGTGTGGAAAAGGCCGGGTGTGTGCACATGCTGGGGATCAAAGAGGAGAAAAAGAGTTACATTATAATTTCCACAGAAAGCCAGGAATAATACCTCACCCCACTGAAGGGTTGGGGAAGCTTGCCAAGTCTTTCATCCTGGATGGAGAAGGAGGAAGTATGACATCTTGTTAATTATGGCCCCTTTCTTTACCTGCCTGCTTTTTAGGGATCAGCCTATCTCCTATTTCCTTGAAGCCTGACTCCTGGAGTGGAGGTCTGTGGCAGTGTGACCCTGCAGTGGTCACCTGAGCCCAGGACCAGCTGGAGGAAGTGACAGGGTCATCCTGCCTCCGTATTTCTCTCCTCTCTTTGTGCTACCAGTCCCTGTCTCTTCTACAGCCTTCCCCGTTTTGAGTTATACTTGCATGCTCCAAGTTTCTCCTTAAACCCGGAGCTGCCTTCAGTCGCCAGCACTTCTTAGCTCCACCCCACCCCCCCCTCCTTGTTGGACTTGCTCCACCCCACCCCTGCCCCCTTGTTGGGCTTGCTCCTTCACTACCGTTGCCCTGGAATTTGGGACTCAGATAAAAATCCCTCTGCTTCTGGCATGCCTTGTGCTTCATGCCCACGTCTATGCCTTAATGGCATTAGGGAAACTGGAGTTGTCCTGCAAGATCAGGAGTTGGCCACAGGTGGTGATGCTGTCCTCTGAATCCCTGCCCAGTTACCAGCTGCAATTCTTTGCTCCAAAGTCAGTGAGGGCAATTATATGAGCCTTGTGGATTGTCTGATCTTCAGGCTCCCACTTAGAGCTGCAGATGACAAAATGTGGGTCCAACAAGCTTGACAGAAGGCACACAGGACAGATGTGCAGAAAGCCCTCCTTCCAGTCAGGCCTGACCACGACTTCATGGGCACACAACCATTATGGAAGCAATGCCAGATTGGCATGCCCTTCACCAAATCAAAACATCCCTGCAAATAGCTTTTCAGGAAGTGAATGTCAACTGGAGGAAGGCAGTTGGTGCTCTCAGACAACAGGAGAAGGAGCCAGACTTCATATGTCACCAGGTTTCTCACAGCTTCCAGATGCTGGGAGTTGCTCATTGTCTAAGGTAATCACATACACAGTTCTTTTCCGGTCCCTGGGGGAAAGATAAAGTAGGCTCATTTTCCTTTGCTATTTCAATCTTCACACCTATGTTACCGTATAAAGAGTCATTTCTCTCTCATTCGGAGACAGACCATATAAGCCCAGCAGCTTTCTCTGGCCATCTGGAAGCAAAATTTGAGCAAAGAATGGTCTGCAAGGTGCTCAGGTGTTTAGGAAGAGAGCCTGAGTTCCTTTCCAAGAAGTCGTCCTGTCGCAGCTGTGCTGAATTTGAAGGAGTTTGTCTTTTCTGCTGCACGAGGGTGGGGCAGTGGAGAGAGCTTAAGTCTTAACAGTCTTGTTCTGCAAGCATGAGGACCTGAGCTGGATCTTCAGAACCGGCACAGATCTGGATGTGAGGGATACATTTGTAACCTCAGTTCTGGGGAAGCAGAGAAAACAGGCCCCTAGCATCACTGGCTAGACAGCCTAGTCTGCTTCCGAGCTCCAGGCCAGTGGACACCTTAGAAAACAAGGTGGATGTCTCCTGAGGTTGTCTTTAATTCTCCATGCGCACATGCATGTGTTTTGTGATAAGATTTTTCCTGGGGAGACACAACACATATAGGGAGCCCAAAACAGACTAGAATATGTATGCCAATAAAATCAAATTGGTTCAGCCAATGAGTTTTAAGTGGGGTTACTTACAGGGATATGGGTATTTTTCTATTGCTGTAATGAAACACCATGTACAAATGCAACTTGGGGAGAATGGGGTTTATTTGGCTTATGCTTCCACATTACTGTTCATCATTGAAGAAAGTCAGGACAGGAACTCAAGCAAGGCAGGAATCTGAGGGCAGAAGCTGATACAGAGGCATGGAGAGGTGCTACTTACTGACGTGCTCTGTACAGCTTGCTCAGCCTGCTTTCTTATAGAACTCAGGACTACTAGACTAGGGGGTGGCACCACCCACAATGACTGAACCCTCAGTCATCAATCATGAGTAAAGAAAATGTCCTTCAGGCTTGACTAAAGTCTGATCTCATGCAGGAATCTTCTCACTTGGGGTTCCCTCCTTTAAGATGACTCTGAGCTTGTGTCAAGCTGATATAAAACTAGCCAGCACGGTGGATGAAGGGCTCCTTACAGGAGCAGAAATGACTCAAAGACGGATGTATCACCAAATCCCACTCCAACACTGGTGACAGCTCACAGTATCTGGGAACCTGGAGCATACTTACAGGCAGCTCAAAAGTGTCCTTTCCAAGTGACTTGTTTGGTCCAGACTGCTTCCAGGTCCCTCCACTGCTTTCAGAATCTGCTTTGCAGCCTGTCTGACAGCGACTCTCAGCAGTCCCTGCTTACTCTTGGGAGGAGGGGGCCTAGTGAACACGGTCAGTTTCAGAGACTTCCTGAAGCTATTTTGAGTGGTTTACTTTCTGGTTTAAGATACTTCCCTTCAGAATGGACTATTCCAGTCTTGGAGGAAACTGTTACACACACACACACACACACCAAACTGCACAGGGGTGGATATTTCAGTATGTTTATTAGGTTTCAAAAAATACAAAAGGAAGATGCATGCTCCTTTTTTTTTTTCTAGAAACATGAACAAGGCCCATTTCTCTAAGGCAGAATTGACTTTTCAGTAGCTCACAAGCAAGTAGTTCACAATTACTCTTTCGTTTTCTGTGCTTCTGACTACCTATAGTTCACTGTGATCTTACATGTAACATATTTTGACCACATTCAATCAACAGTTTTAGTTTTAGAAACAGTGTCTCAGTGAAGCCTGGAGTGGTGTCTAGCCGCGTTTCTCCTGCCACAGACTGCTAATACCGGCCTTCTGGGATGCACGACAGACCTTGGCTCATGCCATTTCGTTTTTTGTTTGTTTGTTTGATTTCTTTCTATTTATTTATTTATTATTGAAAATTCCCACCTCCTCCCCTCCTCCCACTTCCCTCCCCTCCCCCACTTCCCCTCCCCCTCCTACTCCAGTCCAAGGAGCAGTCAGGGTTCCCTACCCTATGGGAAGTCCAAGGTCCTTCCTGCTCCCCCCAGGTCCAGGAAGGTGAGCATCCAAAGAGACTAGGCTCCCACAAAGCCCGTCCATGCAGTAGAATCAAAACCCAGCACCATTGTCCTTGGCTTCTCCGTCAGCCACATTCAGAGAGTCCGGTTTGATCACATGCTCTATCAGTTCCAGTCCAACTGGCCTTGATGATCTCCCATTAGATCAGCCCCAACGTCTCAGTGGGTGGACGCACCCCTCGCGGTCCTGACTTCCTGGCTCATGTTCTCCCCCCCCTTCTGCTTTTCATATAGACCTTGGGAGCTCAGTCCGGTGCTCCAATGTGGGTCTCTGTCTCTGTCTCAATCCATCGCCAGATGAAGGTTCCATCTGGATGGAACTCCTCAGCACTCGGCTCATACCATTTCATTACAGTATACAGACATAGTATTTCAATTTTGTTGTGAGTTAATGTCTTCCCTCAGTGTGCTAAATTTGTAAGTTAACTTTTATCACATGTACATACATGTAGAGAAAAAGTGTACATTACCATCGTAGAAGCACAGCTTTGGAATTCAGGACACAGAGAGTGACATGATCTGGATCCCCAAGTCCCTGCTATAAAAATGTCATAGTGACTGCTGCATGTGATACACAGCATGTGAAACTCAGGCCATCCTGGCTATTTCTACTCCCCAAACACTAGTAAACAAGAGGAAGTGTTCGCTTTATTGTACTGTTTAGGAAGGAATGCCAGGAAAAGCATCTGTCCATATTCATCACAAGCATATTTTTATCTTTGAATTTTTTAATATTTGTTTATTGATTGATGTGTGTGTATGTGTGTGTGTGTGTGTGTGTGTGTACACCTGCCACAGTGTGTATGTGGAGGTCAAAGGAGTACCTGTAGGAGTTGGTTCTCTCCTTCCACTCCATCAGTTCCAAGGACCAAACTCATGTCCTCAGATTTGGTGACAAGCACCTTTACCCACTACACCATCTCACTGGCCTCCAGCCTTGAGCATTTCAATTAGTATCTTGCTCTGTCTTGGAGAATAAGAGCCAACTCATAGGGTTCAGTGCTGTGTTAGTTTCAGGTCTTGGGATGTACCCCTGGAGCATAATGGGCCACTACTGAGTTCTGAAAAACATCTGATTCTGAAGGAGTCTTGCTCAGTTAGTCTTTCCACAATCAGCCACTGGGAGACATATATAAACTTTACTATGGTCTTCAGGGAAGTTGGGGCTTCTTAACTGTTTTTCATCTGTGCTGAGGAACCAACCCAGAGTCTTGTTCCCGTGAGGCGAATGCCCAGCCATTGAGCTCATCTTCAGCCCTCTGTAGCCAACTGACAATTTTTACAGTGTTTAATAATCAACACAGAATTTCCTGTTCCTTTTCAGGCCCAGAAATGGGGATGACGGTGTGCGGCAGATGGGGCAGTCCATCTGGAGGACACTTCAGTGCCCACGGTTTTCCTTAGTTCAGCAAATTTGCCCAGGTTTATTTCTGAGCTCGCCATGGAAAGCCCTGCTGGCCACATTTCTCTTCGCTCTCATTTCCTTCTCAGCCAGGCTTTTCAAAAGTTTATTTCACTGTATAATTAAGTCTTACTTTAAACTTTTCTTTATAGAAGCAAGGACCCATTTCCTAAATAATTTATACCTTCTCATGTATAAAGTTCATAAGGGTTTTAGAGCTATAGTTTTGAAAACACACACCACATTTCCATGAAGGCAAGTAGGAAGGTCATGTACTGAACCTTCCGATGGTTGTGTGCAGCAGGAAGAAAGAACACTCAACAGAAACAATTGGAAATACATCATACAAAATAAGAACACGAACCATCACATAGATGCTTCCCAACTTGACAGTTTGGAGTGGACACACATCCTGAGGGCACACTGTCGTTCATGAGGAAACAGAATATACTCTCCAAACACTGAGCAGCAGATCCAAGTGTTCTTCAGGAGATACTGCAAATCATTTGAGGGGCCTACATTAGGCATAATAGGTATAAATACAGTGTTTGTGTAGAAATTGATAACATTATTTGGAAAACTGAACTATTCAAATATCAGCACATCACTTAGAAATACAGGAGCAGAAGAAACAACAGAGCCCACAGCAGTTGCTGGGGAGTACATCTCAGCCAGGTCTAGGATCAAAGTCCACAACTAGCCAAGCTCAGTCAGCTAAAGGAGAAGAGAAAATTGGCTGAAGGTTTGTGGGATGTGATGAATGTGTTCTTTGTAGGCATGGATATGTCAGAGTTCTTTAGGGTGTCCTATGTTTTCTTATTTTCTATGACTAGTTGGGTTTTGGTTACTTAGTAACATGATCTGAAAATAAGTATATTAAAATGAATGCATAGTTAAAATGTATTCTGGATACTCAATTAGAAAACTGAATTGGTCTTATTACAAGACTGACTTGCATGTTTTAAATGAATGTATAATTTAAAAAATTAAACATACACACATACAGACACACACCACAATAATTCACTTCATTGTTGGATCCTCATCTACAAACTTAGACCCTCTTCAGTCAGGACTTTGTATCAATTCTAACGATACTCCTACGAAGTATTGCTTATATTTTATGCCTTTTTTCTCTGGTGTGTGTATGTGCTTGTGTGTTTGGGTATGTGGATTGTCATGTGTGTACATGCATGTGTGTGCAGACCAGACGTCAACTTCAGTAAAACCTGCCTTTTTTTTTTTGAACTGACAAGATTGATTTCAAGTGGTTGAAAACTTACAGCTGGTCTAATCGGGTTTACACTAGCAGTGAGTTTCAAAGCTTAAGTCTACAGCTTCGCCGTGCCCGTTTTGCTGCAAGGATTTTTTTTATCTAAATGGCTTTGCCTGCTTGCTTTTTCCCTATGGTGGCTTTCTTTGCTTTCTCATGCCTTGGTGCAGCAGGCAGAGCGGGCTTGCCTTTGCAGCCTGTTAGTGCTTGAGTACTCAGCACGTGACAGGCTAATCTGTGGATGTATTGTGACCACAGGCTAATCTGTGGATGTATTGTGACCACAGGCTAATCTGTGGATGTGTTGTGACCATGTCGGGGAGGGGCCACAGTCGCCCTTCTTCTCCCAGCTCCTTTTTTCTAGCAATGGAAGGCAGTGATTTTGCTAACAATCTTGTGGGATTATTTTTTTAAAGCTCAGAAAAAAAATTTCTCCATAATTTTAACAGCATTTCAACCATCACTGCTTCTTCCAATAAATTTTGATATTGATGTTCCAATAAATTGAGATACTGATGTTGACTTCCTGGGACATTACATATGCTTAATTCTTGGTTTCTGTTAATATTAGCAAATCAGGAGGATCTTAATGACATGAAACATTATTGTTATTCTTTCATATTCTATCAAATGTGAAATGGGGCTTTAAGAGGGTCTGTGTTACTGTGAGAAGCCTGATTCCTTCTTCAGTAGGCAACGGCATTGATGAGACAAGTGCTGCTAGTGGTCAAGTGAGGAACACAGAACACACAGGGAAGAAGTGTAGCAAACATTAGCTAAAGTATTCCACAAGAACCATCACAAAACTGGGGCATCACAGAAGAGTAAAAACGAGGCGGAGAGGCATTGATCAAAGAGGCAGAAGTTGAAGATGCAGGGGAGTCGGGTGCGTAATCCCTGGCTAGCAGGGTTGAGGAGGAAGCTTCAGTACAGAACCAGCAGGTAGGGTTTCAAGGTCACTTCCTGTGCAGCTGTGAGCCAGCACATTCCTCTTCCATTGGCCTAAAACTGAGGAGAATCACACATGCACATGAGTCGCTTCGTCTTTGGGAAGTCAAGGAAAAGTATTTGCCTCTGGTTTGTTTAAGAAGGAGATGAAATAAAGGTATCTAGATAGCTGAATGGGCAGGAAATGAGAATCGCTGTTGTCTATGAGACACTTCAATGGCTGTCTTTTGGGAAGTGGGAAAGAGCTAAAAAAAGAAAGAAAAGACACAAAATAAAGGAGAAGGAGGTGGTATGTCATTCCTGGACTATAGCAGGGTTAAGTACATTTTACATCAGTGGTAAAAAGCCAGGTATTTGGGTAACATTGGAGCTGTGCTTATAATTGAAGCATCAAACCTATTAAAATTATTTTTGGAATTTTTATAGAAGATGGTCCCAGCAATCCAAACGTTTTCTTTGTTATGGCCTATGTTATGTATCTTTCTTATGTCTCTTAGTGTGCCTGCGTGCATGTGCGTGTGTGCGTGTGTGTGTGTGTGTAGGCCAAAAGACAATCTCTGTGCTGTTCCTCAGGAAGGCTAATGTCTTGATTGGTATTCTGTTTGTTTGATTTTTGTGACGAAGTCTTTCATCGGGACCTGGGTCTTGACTATTAATTAGGCCAGTGAGCCCCAGATCCATTTGCCTCTGCCTCCCAGCACTGGAATTACAGGTACACCACCAAGCTCTGTTTTTGTAGCATGGGTTCTGGGCAATGAACTTGGGTCCTGGTACTTTAGCAACCAAGCCACCTGTCCAGTCCTTGCTTGTATCTGTTTATTTTCTCTGTGTAGGCTGTTAGAACAGCATCTTCATTTCCAAAATACAGAAAGTGAGCCTGGAGGGAACTGGTGTCTTTCTGAAGGCAAATGAACATGCGAGCAGTGAGATGGAGTGGAGCCCAAACCCAGGACTCAATATCTGCACACACTGTGGTTATGACAGTCAGTGCACAGCTCCTCACTAACAGTGTGACCCTGGCCATTTCCCCTGCAGTAAGTAAGTAATAATATTGAAAGCTTTATGAGCTTAAAAAATATGCCATGTCTGAGGTGCTGGATACAGCGCTTAGAGCCAACTTTAATGCATTCTAGAGTTATTTGTTTACTTCTGTAAGTTACTTACAAAGTAAAGATTAACATTAGCAAAATTATTCACATTCCCCTCAAGTTCTATAATTTCAGAGAGCATTGTTGGAACTCATCTGAGAAGGACTCTGGCAAGTATTTTATAGTTTTCTGGGTTGTCAAGCTGCCATCATTTTCATCTTTTAAAATACTTCAGGTTTATATAACTGTACAAAGTCTATCTAAAAGGAAATTGCAGTAGCAGATGGACTCTGGGTCCCTAAGTCCCCCTGAGGCTCATGGGTCTAACTTCAGGGGTATTGTCTCTGATAAGACATTAAGGAATTAAGGGATCAGCAGAAGGAACCCAGAGCAGCTCCAGCTTGTGCCAACTCTCCCCCGTCTGCCTGTGCAGTCTGTCACCGAAAAGAGTGACAATGAGGGGCAGGTAGGACAGTCCGTCAGGAGGACACTGGAAGCATCAAGTTTAGGATTCCCATTTTCTTCTTGAATGTGGCTTGAGCCAGAGAGGAAAGCTAACGGAAGAGACCTCGAAGCAGGTGAAGAGCAGAGCTCATGTTAGACTCACATTTAACTTCCTGAGAAACTGCAGGACCTTCTTGGTAAGTGCTTCCACCATTTTGTATTTCTGTCCACAGCCCGTGAGGTTTCTGGTCACCCCATGTCGTCTCCAGCATTTTGCACTGTGGCTTTTATTCTCGTTTCTTTAATGACTAATCACGACGAGTGTATGTTTTTTTGTGTAATTTTTGCCACCCATGTCTTCTTTGATGGAGTATCTGCTAAAATATTTTGTCAATTCAAATGAGATTGTTTCCATTATTGAGTTTTAAGTGTTCCTTATCTATTCTGGTGCAAGCCCTTCCTCAGGGACTCTTCCTTGCTCATCACACCAGCAAGAGCAAGTACTGACTGCATGGTTGGGTGGAAGTGCTTAGTTCAGCGATCTTGATCTCGCCCTGACTTTGTTATAATTGCTCTACTCCTTATGGTGTTCCAGTTATCAGGTCAAAGAAGTGACTTCATGTCTATTTTCAACAAAACTTTTAAAAACCATGGTGCTTTCTTGGACTGCTGGTGTCCCAGGTCACAGTCCCACTGTGAGAGTAGACTTCCCGGCAGCACTCCTCCCTCTGCACAGAGGGAGAAACTGAGGAGATGCCCTGTGCTCAGGTTCCACTGGGTGTGAAGGAAGCATCTTTGCTTCTAGAAGGACAGTGAGTATGGATCTCTGGGTCTGCATTCTCCTTCATATGTCTGTTCCAAAAAGGGTTACCTGTGTAGGTTCTCAAGCGCAGAAACTGGGTCACAATAGCCATCACTGTTGTACATGCGGTGAATGCTTTCCATTCTCACTTGCCGTAGTCCCACCTAAAGCAAAAAGAAAAGATTCTCTGTGAAAGATTGCAAAGGTGGACCTGTGGATACATCACAGTATCTGGCTACAGTTAATGACAAATTCCAGACGGTCCTGGGAGGACAGTTCAATGGGTAAAAGTTGTTTTTTTTTTTCATTAAATTATTTTTTTTATTTTACATCTCAACCAGTTTCCCCCTATCCTTCCTTTCCCTCTAATACATCCTTCTCTCTGTTCCCACCCCCCTGTCACCTCCTTAATTCACTCCTCCTCTGTTTCTGTTCAGAAAGGGGCAGGCCTCCCATGGGTACCAACAAAGCATGGCATATCAAGTTGCAGTAAGATGAAGCACTCAGCCCTGTATTAAGGCTAGGCAAGGCAATCCAGTATGAAGAATAGGTCCCCAAGAGCCAGGCAAAGTGTTAGGGACAGCTCCTGCCCCCATTGGTAGGATTCCCACAAACAGACCAAGCTACACAACTATCACATATGTAGAGGGCCTGGGTTAGTCCCATGCAGGCTCGCTGGTTTTGGTTCAGACTCTTTAAGTTCTTATGAGTCCAGGTTAGTTGATTCTGTAGGTTTTCTTGTGATGTCCTTGACCCTTTTGTCTCCTACAGTCTTCTCCCTCTCTTCAGCAGGATTCTCCAAGTTCAGCCTAGTGTTTGGCTGTGGGTTTCTGCATCTGTTTTCACCAACTAATGACAGGAGATGACCAGTTCAGGCTATGTATCCACGATTGCTCGGAGTCTTAGCTGGGATTATCCTTGTAGATTATTGTGAGTCTCCCTTGCACTAGGTTTCTACCTGACCCTGAAATGCTTCCCCTTTCCAATCATCTCTTTCATACTCTCCCCCTCCACCCACCTTACCCACCTTCCAAGCGGATCCCTCAGGTTTCCATCTCCACCAGTCCCCAGTCCATCCAGGAGATCTCTTCTATTTCCCCTTTACAGGTCCTCCCCTTGGACCCTCCTTCCTACCTAGCCTCTCCGGATCAGTGGATTGTAGCATGGTTATCCTTTGGTTTACGTCTAATATCCACTTATGAGTGAGTACATACCATGTTTGTCTTTCTGGGTCTGGTTACCTTACTCAGGATGGTTTATGAGAACCTGTCTAAGTCAAATCCACAGCCTTTATGTGGAAAGTCAGGTGTGACTGCATGCATGAGTGATATCTTCCACTGGCCTCTTCTGTTTCCCTCTTCTGGCCTCTAAACATACGTAATACATGGTGTGTTCCCTCACACAAATACATACACACACACACCACACACACACACACACACACACACACACACACACATACACACACACACAAGCCCAGCGTGTAAATATAGTGGGGCAAATGCTTGTACACTCTTCTCTGATTCTTACATTGTCACACTACCCTAAACGTGACCACGTTGGAGGGTAGGAATTTGGTGATAAATCATGAAGGTGAAGGTGATCCTTCATGACTGGGGTTAGAGATGATTCCCGTAGTGATTTCTGCTTTTCTATACCTTGAGGAGTCACTGAGAAAGTCTCCATGGGCAAGAAGGAAAAAAGGAGCCTTCCACAGACCTGGCCACGCTGACTGCCTGAGATTGGACTTCTGGCTTCCAGCTTGAGAAGATGATCTATTCCAGCTTCCAAAACTGTGCATGATGCATGGTGATAGCCTGAATTGATGAGAACAGTGAGCTAGCTGAAGGATGGCCTCTCCATCCTCATTCCTCCATCCCTTGGCTAGTCCCAAGATACTGATTGGAAGATCTGAAGCTCCACTGAGCAGAGGTCTCAAACCACTGACTTGTCCCACTTTCATATTATAAATGTTCTCATGTAAGGAATGGCTTCATGTGCCTGGAGGATGAAAAGACTCCTCTTAATCCTTGTCTTGTGTTCTCTTCTGAACCATGTACAGGAAATAAAAGACACAAATGCAAACACGAGGTGCAGAAAATCAAGACACAAATTAGTGGTGAAAATAATGCAACTTAAAACCGCAGCCTTAAAAGATTTCACACACTTGTTCATCATCGCATTGGCTCCTATTTTCAAACAGCAGACTGAGGCTAAACGGAAATTTACCCAAGGCTGCAAAGCTGCTGTCTCGATAGGCTGATGCTTAAAACTTCCTGTCCACTTAGGCTAATGAACTGTCAACTGTGTCCACAGAAACAGGAGGCTCACAGAGCTCTGTGAAGCACCAGACCTGAGTCCACAACCACTAATGAGCTGTCTCTGCCTCAGGTACTGCAGCTGTCCCCAGCATGCAGCAGCCCAAGGTAAACTAACAATTACACATAGACCCACATATGTTAGATTTTAGAATCTATGTAGCTGACAATCATCCCAAGCAGTACGAACATACAGGTAAGACTGTCAAACACTGACCTGGACAATATGGCTGACTTGTTGCTATAGTACATAGCACCTCTATAATATCGCCAGGTCTACATGCACAGTTTCTTACTTGCATGCTTGCTTGCTTGCTTGCTTGCTTGCTTGTTTGTTTGCTTGCTTGCTTCCTTCCTTTATTCTTCCCTCCCCATTCCCTCCCTGACTTCCTGCCTCCATCCCACTCTCCCCCCCGCCCCCGTTTCACTTCCGTTCTCTTGCTCTTGCCTTCCTTTTTATTTCTCTCTTACAGTCCTAAAGTTTAAGCCCACAGCCCCATACTCACATACACACAAAGCAAATATTCTGTGCCCATGAAGCAAGTTTCCTGGCCACTAAGATGCCTGCCCAACTCCACCTTTCTAATTTTATACACTGTCACTCTGTGCCTGATACTGGGCATGCCAAGATCTCAGTGGTAGGATTACTTGGACTTAATATATCCTGTCCTGACTAGTTTTGTGTCAGCTTGACACAAGGAGAGAAATTCAGTTGAGAAAAGTCTCCCCTTTTCTAACTATAAGCATTATCTTAGTTAGTGTCTGATGTGGGAGGGCCAAACCCATTGTGTGTGATGCCATCCCTGGACTACTGGACTACTGGTCCTGTGTTTTATGAGAAAGCAGGCTGGGGGCTGGAGAGATGGCTCAGAGGTTAAGAGCATTGCCTGTTCTTCCAAAGGTCCTGAGTTCAATTCCCAACAACCACATGGTGGCTCACAACCATCTGTAATGAGGTCTGGTGCCCTCTTCTGCCCTGCAGGCATACACACAGACAGAATATTGTATACATAATAAATAAATAAATATTTAAAAAAAGAAAGAAAGAAAGCAGGCTGAACAAGACATGGAAAGCAAGGCATAAGCAGCACCCCTCCATGACCTCTGCATCAGCTCCTGCCTCCAGGTTCCTGCCCTGTTTAAGTTCCTGTTCTGACTTCCTTCAGTGATAAACACAGTGATTTGGAAGCATAATCTACATAAACCTTTCCTCCCCTAATTGTTTTGGTCATGGTGTTTCATCAGAGCAATCTAAACCCTAACTAAGACACCTTTTTACACAGTATGTTCATTTTCTTTTCCTGTATCTTCCTACCCATTTAACTTTTATCCAAGTGAGAATGGCCCCCATAGGCTCATATGTTTGAATGTTTGATTAGTGGAATTGTTTGGGAAGAATTAGGAGTTGTGATTTTATTGAAGAAGGTGTTTCAAAAGCCCATGACAGGCCCATAGTGCTCTCTCTCTCTCTCTCTCTCTCTCTCTCTCTCTCTCTCTCTCTGTGTGTGTGTGTGTGTGTGTGTGTCTGTGTGTGTCTTTCTCTCTGCTCTGATTAACATGTAAAGCTCCAGTGTCATACCTATCTACCTCCCGCTATGATCATGGACTAACCCTCCAAAACAGTAAGCAAGTCCTAGTTAATTGCTTTCATTTATAAGAATTGCCTTGGTCATGGTATCTCTTCACAGAAATAGAACAGTAAGCAGTATACCATGCTTTAAAACACTTCTCTTGGGTAACTATTTCCCTACCTCTCTTAGACTGCGTTGACTGTTATCTTGGTTCTATATTACTATGTGTATTATTATTCTAGTAACAATTCACTCACATAATTGTGTCCCTTCCTGGAACATAAGCAGACTCACATCTTTTTGCATAGTGAGACTAGAATTTTGCTTGTTTACCACTACTTCTCATTTTCTTTCATTTGACTAGGTGCAATATGCTTCTACTGTCCATGAAGGAGCCATTACTGGTACTGTTCATAGGTATCTCCTGTACATTATCTGTTGTGAAATTACAGATTGACAACCAAAGGAAATAGAGTTGGCAATCAACCTGGATCCCTCTTAGTTGATCAATGAAGCAGCCTGTGCCTGGTAATCCAGCATGATGGCAATGATCTCTGTAACTTACTCCCTAGTTTGACAATTCACCTAAATGAGGACTTGAGGGATATCAACCTTGTTTGTAAGCCAACTTCAGGGCACTGTCCGATAGTCATTCACCCCCAGATCCCAACATAAGAACATACAATGAATGGCATACTTCATTTCTCTCAGCCTTGTGATGAATGATCTTATTCCTCTACCATCTTGCCTACAGCAGGTCCTGAACCCTGTTGCAAAGCAAATAACCTTATACAGGAGACCATGAAATCACAATTAATTTCTCATGCCTTCCTCACAAGATACTGAGGAGCAGGCTCTTAGGAAGATGAAGGGTGACGGCAAGAGGGAGTAGAATCAAAATGCCCCCAGAAGCAGTTAAGATGCTGAAGAGTTGGATGCTGGGAAAGAATGACCCCACATGGAATAGCTAGTCAATTATTGCTTTAAGTGAACAAAGTTACAACAAATTATTATAAAAGGGTAAAACAATGATTAGTTTTTGCATTTCTGTTAATTTTCAGATTGTCTCTATTGATTTAAAAGCAAATATGTACTAGGATTAGAAAATCCAAAGGTTATTGATTTTCTTTTTTTCTTGTTGCATTAAAATCAACAAAAATATTCAATGGAAAGGCTACTACAATGAATTATGGGATTTGTAGGCACTGGACTTTTATGCAATCAGTGCAGAAAATGTCTTTGAACAGTATGAAACTTATCAGGATACTGTGCAACACATTTCATGGGTAAACAAATCAGGTATGTGTTATGAGTAAAAGATCAAATTACAGAATAAATTTGAAAGCATCTATAAAATCTTATGATTATGCATCAAGACAGCATCAACTCTCTGCATTGATAGTTTTAATCTTGTGGGAGCCCTAAGTGGAGATATTATGAATATTTATCTGCAGGAAACTAAAACCTTTTCATGAATCTCTGTTTTTAATTATAAATTAAAAATTTAAAGTATGACAAACTTTAAAAACATCCAGATCAAGTTATAAATCTGTAGTGTATCCTGCACCCCCTACATGGAATTAGTCATATGGAAAAGCTGAGGGCAAGTAGGTGTGTCTGAGTCCAGGACTCAGCACCTGTTAGAGTTTTGTACAGAGGAGCAAGCAGATGTTGACCAAAGAATCAAGACCCACAAGCTCCTCTCTGAGTAGCAAAGCAAGCAACCACTACAGAGCATCCAGACAATTACAAGTCCTAGAGTCAAGGAAGGTTTTCAGGATGCACAGTCTTTTCCCCTGAAACAAATGCTTGTAACAAGGATAGAAATTAAGCAACATTTGCTCACTCAAAATACCAACATAGGTTCAAAGGGCCAAAACGGATAATGTACAAGTTTAAGTATGATTCAACCAATAAGAGAAAGCACATATACCATGCATGCTTCTAATTCTGGATCTGGGGAGATTAGTTACCCAGTCATAGTGCCAACAGGACATGTAAGGAACTAACTGACATCTTAAAAGATGGCATGAGAATGCACTTTTAATTTCGACATTAAAACAGCTTCTGTGCATTCATCATGTCTAACTGAGCTGCTCGCATTCCTTCCCCTGCTTTGAACTCTGAAGATGAGGGTTTGGAGAGTCTGCCCTGTTTTTTTTTTTCCTTTAATTAAGAGACAGAAACAGTTGCCTGAAGATGAAAATCCCTCACGTAGTTTTTGGATTTTCATTCCTGTATCATGTTACTGAGGAACAATGGAACTGCAAGACAAAAGAAAGTCTAACTTTTCCACTAATTTCTAAAATGCCACTGCAAGCAGAATCAGAACTAACAGAGGAAATAGCTCAGAAAGAACACCAAGAGCTCAGTGGTGCACTAACACTGGGAGGAATTCAAATGCCACACGCAAATATCAGGTGACATTTACAAAGCACATACCCTGTCTAATTCTTCTGTGAGCTAATGTGGTAATTACAGATTTATATTTTACAACAAAATCGCCAGTGAGAATCATGTAGCCAGAGAAATTTCAATCAGAGAGGAGAAGCCAAAAATAATTAGAGAACTGACCGCCCACTCAGACATGTGGTGCAGTGGCTTGGCTCTGCTACTGCTAACAGTGCCTTTCTCTCCTTTACAACCAACAGGAGGAGCAGAGTATAGGCACAGACTAGATTTAAATTCATATTTGTATCCATGTCTTCACCTGTATCCTCTTCTGTGTCACAGGGATGTACTGATATGCCTGCCTTCCTTGCACTTCAGTCTGACTTATTGGACACCAGCTATAGGTCTATCTAGTTATGAGACACTCTTCCTGGAAAGACATGAACAAATGTCTTCTCACTTCAGATTAGAAACTGATGACAGACAAAACTAACAATAGCACTGCTGTCCCAGTTGGTAAGCCAGTGAGTTCAGTGGGGACTATAGTTGAAGGGTAACTTACTGGAGCATGGATGGCTGTGGTATTGCTAGATATCCCCCAATCCTGGGTGACAACTCATGGACTCTGGGACCCAGTTGCTTTCTGTATGACTTGCTTATAGGTTTGCAGACTGCAAAGTCACCTAGTCTCATCATGCCTTGCTAATTACCTTAGTGTGTGAGGAAGCTTGTGAATCTGGTAAATTTCAGGAGCGTCTTGAGACTTGGAAGTTGTTTACTTCCTGACTCTTCAGGAACTTTCCTCCAGAATGCAATGTTTCAACCAGAAGTTCATAACCAGAATCTAGTCTTTAACTAGCAAATGCATGATTCAGAACAGTTCTATTTCATAGACCATTTTGTGATGATGGAGACAGTCTGTGTCTGGACTATCCAATACCAGATTCTCTATGGCTCTCTTGTGCTTGGTGTCAATGTAGAACTGACTTCTTCAACTTTAGTTTATTTGAATAATGAGTTTTTTTCATTTATGTTCTTATTGGAGAACTCAGCTCCAAAATAAGGAATCTCATGGAACAGCAATGAGAAGATACAAAAGCTTGCCTTAGCTTGCCAACTGCTGGCATATGAGCATGCCAAGCTTATATCTTCCTCTTCTGTAGACTTAAGCTACCCACACATGAGTCAGAATAAACTTTGGCAATTTGTACACCCATTTTTAAATATTGCTATTCTGAAAAATCAGACATTTGTATCTTTATTATTCTTCAAATAGATGGAGTCTCTTCATTATAATACCTCTACAGAGGTTTCTTGATGTGTTCCAAATCAGCATAAGAAACATAAACGTAGAAAATGTCTCTAGATTTGTGGAATATGAATACATGGTTATCTTCTTTAGTTTGTATTCTGATAAGACTTTAAGTGTCTATCCTGTAAAGGTGTAGGGGTAAGAAGAGAAGCTTATTTGATTTGTCACCATCTATCTATAAGGACAGTGTACTATTGGGGGTGGGGGAGCTCTCAGTATCCAAGACACTCTCTGGAACAAGGTGAAAGAGACTGTTCACTTGTGGGAAGTCACTTCAAGAATCTCTGAGGGTTTCTGCATGTCTTCAAGTGAGGTACTACCAACTCTTGTTATGTGTCATTGATATTCTCCTCTGCCCCCCACCAAGAAACAACCTTGGAAGATTTGTTGTCTCCCTCTAGATTATATGATGGAAGCAGCTTCCTGTGTGAACATCATATGACCCTCTTTCCATCTTCCTGTAGTGTCTGGGGCTGGAAGAATTAGTTAAAAACACTGGCAACACTGACTGCTGCAGCTTCTGTGAAGGTCCTTTGTCTTTGACTCAAAAGGGTCATAAGTCTTTAGCGTGCATGAAAATGTGACAGGCTAATTACTAACTTGCAGGTAAGTAAAATCACAGCCTCCATTGTATTAAATATTCATGTGCAGCAAAGATCCACAGCCAAGGGCTTCAGTCTGACTCTCTAAACATTGTAGCTCTTGGTCATCTTCTTATTTGCCTTATTTTATCCTTTAGAAATTGGAAATCACATCTTTCCCACCATCTCAGAATTAATGGATGGTTTTAATTTTTGTTTGTAATTTCCCTTTTAAAGGCAAAGAAGTCTTGCATGAGCCTCAGAGGAAGCCAGGGAAGGGAGAGCCAAGAGTAAAATCACAGAGGGAGTGGTATGTTACCAGGGAAGCTTTATCTCATTGTTGCTATTGCTGTAAGAATTAATCACAGTCACAGGGCTAGAGAGAATACTATAAATTACAGCTTCATGTCGGGTCAGTTATCATAGCAAGTATCAAGGCAGGATGCACCACAGGACAAAATCAGCAGTGTACAGAAAGGCAACCCACAGACTGGGAGAGCATTGACAAACCATATATTTGATAAGGATATATAAATGCTACATAAAATACTCAATGACAAAAGTAACTGGATCAAAAATGGATAGAGGCCTTGGACAGAAATTTCTCCAGAGAAGACTTGCAAATGGTCAGTTGGCACAGGAAAAATGCTCAGGACCTCCAAATACAAGAAGCACCAGTCAAAACCCCAACAAAGTACAACATTCCATCCAATAGAATGGCTACAGTTAAAAACTAACATGAACTAGCAAGTGTTAACAAGAGTCCGGTGAAATTGGAGTCTTCTTGCATGTTTGGTAGGAGTATAAGTTGGTCATGTTGCTATGGTGAATGCTGTGGCAGTTCCTCAAAAAATTAAATATAGAAAGGCCATATGATCCAGTAATTCGGTTTCTAAGCATATACTCAAAGAACCAAAAGTACAGCTTCAAAGGCATTGTTGTACAACTATCTTAATAGCAGTATTTATCACAGGAGGCAATGTGTGGTGAAAACCAAGTGCCTGGCAAACGATGAATAGATAAGCCAAGTGTGGTCTAGACATACAATGCAACGTTACTCAGCTTAAGAAAGGAAGGATATTGGGATACAGGCTACAACAAGGGTAGACCTTGGAATATCATGCTAAGTGAAATGAGCCAGTCATAGACTCTCCAATACTATCTAGTAACACTTGTGAATCGCATGGAGTTATCAAGTTCAGAGAGACAGAGAATAGAATGGCACCTTGTGGGAGAGGAGATGAGAAGGTTGTGGGTTAAATGGATTTAGATAATAGTTTGGGATATTGGCATTGCACAATTATGCAATGTATTTAACACTGCTGACCTATGTACTATGGTGTGATGTGTAGTAAGTGGCTGCTTATTTGTTCTGGCTGCTCAGCCCCAAAATAATCACACAGAAACCATATTATTTACAATACTGTTTGGCCAATAGCTTATGTGTATTTCTGGCTAACTCATATTTTAAATTAACCCATTTCCATGAATCTGTGTATTGCCTCAAGGCTTTGGCTTACCAGGTAAAGTTCTGGCATCTGTCTCCCGCAGGACTACATGGCTTCTCTCTGACTTCACCTTCTTTTCTCCCTGCATTCAGTTTAGTTTTCTCCGCCTAGCTCTATTCTGCTAAGCCACTGGCCAAAACAACTTCTATTTACCAATAAAAGCAACACATATCCAGAAGGACCTCCCACATCAGTGATGGCTAGTTTTTATATCAGCTTGACACAAGGCAGAGTGACTTCTGGAAGGGAGAACCTCAATGGAAAAAATGCTCACACCAGATTGGCTTGTGGGTTGTGGTGAATTTTCATGACTGACAGTTGACTTGGGAGGATCCAGCTCATTGCAGGTGGTGCACCCCTGGGAAGAGGGTCCTGGAGTATATAAGGAAGTAGTCTGAGCAGCTGTTATAAGCAAGTCAGTAAGCAGCATTTCTCTGTGGCCAGTTGCCCTCTCAAGTTCCTTTCCCGAACTCCTTGGAGTATGAACCACAAGATGTAAGAATAATTAAACCTTTCTTCCCAAGTTGATTTTGGTCATGGTGTTTCATCACAGCAATAGGAACCTTGCCTGAGACAGAAATTGGTAGCAGAAGTGGGATAATACTATGACAAACTTGACCGTGTTTTGGGGAGGATTGTGGTGGCATTTGAACCTTGGACTAGAGAAGCCATTGAGTGCTCAGAGAGCAATGGTTTTGTGGGAGCATGGAAGACAAGAATGTGAAGAGGAGTGCAGATGATGGAGGCCTAGCTTCAGAAACAGCAGAGGGAACTAAAGACTCTCTGGGGACCATATGTGTACTATTTTGTATTAATATCTGGTGGTTATTGTCAGCAGGTACTAAAGATTGAGAAGAGACCATAAATACTAAAGCAAAACCTTTGCTTTACTGGGACAATTGATGCCCATTAGCTTAGCTGAGAAATAAATAGCGATTAAGAAGTGACTAGCATTACTGAGGTGGAATTTTCTAGGAAGTGTGACCTTATGGTCAGAATGCAGAAACTGTGGTCCAAGGCAGGAGAGGGCAGCACTGTATACCTAGCACTGCCTGGTAAACTTTGTAATGTGTAAAAGTCTCCCAAGCAGTACTAGTTTTGAAGAAATGGAGGGGCCCCGGAGGGTAGTTTAGACATAGTATGGTGAGAGTCCATGAGAGACCATTGGTAAAAGTGTGGCCTTGCTTGAAGTAGAAGCCCACGATTGAAGAGGTGATGGAGTTGAGGCTTGGCACTATATGGCAAGATAACAGCTCCTAGAGAAAGTTCAGGAGAGGCGAAGGTGAAGCCTAGTAGCAACAAGAGAACCCTGCATCTTTTAGAAGGCCACCAAGGACAGCAACAGCGGTGGAGTGGATGAATAGCAGGAATCTAAGCAGAGAAACTATGTCTGTTGTGGATGGCAGTGGCGGAGAAGTGAGACTGCGTGAGTCCACTGGAGCCCAGAGAACCGTGAGTGGATCTCAGATGTCAGGGAAGGGAGCAAGTTCTCAAAAGGATTCAGTTCAACAGTTAGACATCTGAGTTCAAGTCTAGACCCCATTTAAATCTCTCCTTCCCCTGCCCAGCCTCAGCAGGGACCCGCCTAGAACTTACAGTTAGAGAATCAATTAGCACAATTTGGATATATCACAGATATTTGCAGATTAGTTGAATCTCAAAAGTAAGTAATTACTTCTTCTTCGTACCTTGAAGCAATGTTCAGTTATGAGACTAATGAACACTATCCCTTCCCAGAACAGGCGAACATTTCCGGTGGGGTGGAAGCAAGTCACACGGGGTCCAAGTGGCCAAGATCTCACGTGCTGACCCCATTCTGTCTTTCTTCGGGCTAAGTAAAATAGTGACGTTATTTCCGAGGCCTCCTTACAATTAGAACCCATGACTTAACTAAATTCAGGTTAATAAAGCATTGCTACTACAGTGTGTGGGAAATGGCCTTCTTCTTTCTTACTCTGCTCCTCTGTTTGGCTCCCTGGACCATAGTGTAAATGTCACTCCAGCACTCATATGGAGCATGGAAATGAAGGCCACACCTTGGACGCAATGCGGAAGATTCAGGAGGAGCTCTCTATCTTAACAAAATCGTCATACTTACTCTGCTTTGCCTAGAGTTTTGGATATATAAGAGAATAAGCCATTATTTTTTTTGTCATTTACTGTTTAAATTACCCCAGTGTGTTAGTCAAGGTTCTCTAGAGCTATGGCTCTCAACCTTCCTAATGCTGTAACCTTTTAATATAGTTCTTCATGTGGGATGGACTCCCAAGCATAACATTATTTTCATTGCTACTTCATAACTATGCTATTGGTAATGTTATGAACCATAATGTGAATATCTGACATGCAGGTTATCTAATATGTAACTCATGTGTGAAAAGGTCATTTGACCCCCAAAGAAGTCACAACCCACAGGGTGAAAACCACTGCTCTAGGGGAACAGAACTAACAGAGTGAACAGATATATATGGAATTTATGAGTGGCTTACAGGCTGCAGCCCAGCTAGTCCCACAAACAATGGCTTTCTCGTGCATACGCCTTTATTCCCAGCACTTGGGAGGCAAAGGCGGGTGAATCTCCCCAGGAATTAAAGGCCAGCCTGGTCTATAAGAGCTAGTTACAGGACAAGCTCCAAAGCTACACAAAGAATCCCTGTCTCGAAAAACAAACAAAAACCAAACAAACAAACCAATGGCTTCCTCCCAATGTTAAGTTCAAGAATCCAGTAGCTGTTCAGTTCACAAGACTCAGTGTTTTAGCTGGTCTTAAGTATATGTCAGAATCTTTTTATTTTTTTATTTTTTTTATTTTTTTCTTTTTTTATTGCGAAAAGGAGAAAAAAAAACAAGTTTCCACCTCCTCCCAGCCTCCCATTTCCCTCCCCCTCCTCCCACCCTTCTCCCCCTCCTCCCACCCTTCTCCCGCTCCCCCCACTCCTTTCCCCCTCCCTCTCCAGTCCAAAGAGCAGTCGGGGTTCCCTGCCCTGTGGTAAGTCCTAGGTCCTCCCCCCTCCATCCATATCTAGGAAGGTGAACATCCAAACTGGCTAGGCTCCCACAAAGCCAGCACATTGAGTAGGATCAAAACCCTGTGCCATTGTCCTTGGCGTCTCATCAGCCCTCATTGTTCGCCATGTTCAGAGAGTCCAGTTTTATCCCATGCTTTTTCAGTCACAGTCCAGCTGGCCTTGGTGAGCTCCCAGTAGATCAGCTCCACTTTCTCAGTGGGTGGGTGCACCCCTCGTGGTCCCGACTTCTTTGCTCATGTTCTCCCTCCTTCTGCTCTTCATTGGGACCTTGGGAGCTCAGTCCAGTGCTCCAGTGTGGGTCTCTGTCTCTATCTCCATCCATCATCAGATGAAGGTTCTATGATGATATGCAAGATATTCGTCAGTATTGCTATAGGATAGGGTCATTTCAGGTTCCCTATCCTCAGCTGCCCAAGGAACTAACTGGGGACCTCAGCTTGGGCACCTGGGAGCCCCTCTAGGGTCAAGTCTCTTGCCAACCCCCTAAGTATATATCAGAATCTTAAAGAAGTAGACTCTAATACCAGTGAAGGAATTGACTTGCCGGTGAGAGTGAGGGGAAGAAGGCAAAAGGCAAAAGCTTCCTTCTCCCACGCTCTTTATATAAACTTCTAGCAGAAGACATGGCCTGGATTTAGGGCGGTTCCTCTCACCTCAAATGATCCAATCAAGAAAAATCCCTCATGCATGTGTCCAGCTGCTTGGCCTTTAGTTAATCCTAGATATGGCCAAGTTGATAAACAAGGATAGCAACCGTACCCCCTTAGACTGTCATCAATCCAGTCAGTAAATGGACTACTGCTAAGAACAGTTTTGAAAAACTATCATCATTATCTGAAAGCTCATAGCTTTCTTGCCCTCATCTCAAGGTAAATTGTAACTAGCTGCATATATAACCCTGCTATTTCTGTCCTTTAGATTGGAGTACATCCACAGAAAATAGGTAACATTATTTTTTGACCTTTTATGTTTTAGTATTTCTGAGGCCTTTGCAGCTGAAAGATCCTGAGAGCTGGGGCGTGGCCAAAGCCCTATATAAGCTGCCCCTGAGCACAATAAAGTGGACATTCTTGTCTCAAGGATGTCCCCACGGCCCCACCTGTCTATCTCTGTCTGTGTTTGTGTGTTTTTAAATTTTAAGCGTAGTTCCTGTAGCGCGTAGTGAGTAGAGCGTGGAATGGAACTGGTGTAGTTTTACAGAGAAAGATAAAAGTTCAGAGGCTGGGGATTCTGTCCATTTCCTTCATTTTGCTTTAGCTGTAAATATTAGAATTCACTTTCTAATCTTAGGAATCTTTTTTATTGATTTTTATTAAGCTCTACATTTTTCTCTGCTCCCCTCCCTGCTTCTCCCCTCACCTTCAACCCTCTCCCAAGGTCCCCATGTTCCCAATTTACTCCGAATTCCCCAGCAGCTATCAGCCTCCACTATTGTATTTTGTATCATGGGAGCAAAGCACCTAGGAACAATTTATTTCTTTTAGTTAGTGTCAAATATAGACATAAACTGTCTCCAGAATCAAAGTGCTTGTAGCCATAGCTAAAAAGGTCAGAAAATTGCTTGGTATTTCATGGCTGGGATTGTTCAAATTGCAGCCTATTACAAACTGAAACCCAACACCCTTTCGACCTTTTCATGTGCACAGCGTTTTATTATCAGAATGCTTTCTTTTTGTGATTCCTCCTCTGGCCCTTTGACTCTTTCTCGTGTATTTGAATTCAGGTCTAAGAGGAGGAGGAAGAAGGAGGAAAAAGGAAGGAGGAGGAGGAAGATGATGATGACAACCAAAGATAAAGCTTGACATCATCAGCTGGTTTGGTGATAAAAAGAATTTAACACTAGCTTAGTGAAAGAATTTTCTCTTCAGTTCCAGAAGGTTAAAGTTCAAAGGTTATTTGATGAAGAATCATGATGCTTAAACTTGGCCAAGCATTTACTTACCTCTGAATTCAAGATTCCTCATTGATGGGGGTCCCTGGACTTAGTCTCGGGCAAACTAGATTTGGCTTATGGTATTGTATGAATGTGAGATTGTTATTTTTTACCTGAAAAGTGCTCATGGGAGTAATAGGGGTAATTATTTTTTTTCATTCTCATAGATTCATGATGTTATTTAAATGGGTCTGAATTTGTGAAATCCTGTTAAAAATAAAACTTGTATTCACATGAAAAATGTTCAGAGGATCAAAAACCCTGGCTTTGTGGGAGCCTAGGCAGTTTGGATGCTCACCTTACTAGACCTGGATGGAGGTGGGTGGTCCTTGGACTTCCCACAGGGCAGGGAACCCTGATTGCTCTTTGGGCTGACGAGGGAGGGGGACTTGATTGGGGGAGGGGGGAAATGGGAGGCGGTGGCGGGGAAGAGACAGAAATCTTTAATAAATAAATAAATTTAAAAAAATGTTCAGAGGTAAAAGATAGACGGGATAATTTAAGTTAAGGAAAACTAGCTAGAAACAAGTCAAGCTAAGGCTGGGCATTTGTAAATAAGAATAAGACTCTGTGATTTATGTAGGAGCTGGGTGGTGGGTTCCCTAAAGAGAAAAGATCCAAAGAATAAAAAGAGTTAAAACAACCAATAATAATCCCCAGATCCAACTAGAAAAGTGTTTGGTCACACCCATAACCATCATGATGCTAATTGCATAGAGAGACACATTTTTGTTATCAAAATGTCACCACAGGTCACATATCATACATGTTGTTCTTAATAGTGGTGATGATTATCTTGTAAGCAAGCATCTGAGGAATGATAGCTCCCAGCACACAAAATAGTAAGAAAGTGGGCCTGTTTCACCTCTGCCCTACACTTGCAGAAAGTGTCTTATCAAAATGAAAACTACATGTACCCTCTCTAAGCAGAACTCACACTGGAAATGGGAGTCTCCATTCCACACCCTAAGTTAGATTTGGCTGCTTTAAGATGGCAGCTTGATCCCGTCACTGCTCAGAGCAGTGCTGCCATGGGAGACAGCCGCAAACTCACACTGAGCCACAGTGCTTTCCTTGCTAGTGCCTATGAAGGCATGTCCTCTGGGAGCAGTTGGCAGAGTGTGGTGAGAAGCAAGTCAGGCTGTTCTGTGGCTGCTGGGCCCCATCTTCATGAGGCACAGATCACAATTGTTCACATTTGCCTTTTCATACAAGGACATTCTGCCATAGTCAGGGATGTGAAGAAACCCAGTTCTGTGACTTGCCTCAGGCAGACATTAGTAGAAATTCTCTTCAAGCTAATGGACTCTTTGGAAATTTGACGTTTTTATGATAAAGAAGCAAAACTTCTCTAGTAACGGGCAAAAATATATTTATATAAATTATATTAAATTGGCTTCAGCAGGCTAATTTTTCTTTTCTGTCTATCTGTCTGACTACTACATACCAATCTCTCTCTCTCTCTCTAATATATATGTAACACAGTGAAGAATTCCATAGAGACGCTCTCCTATGAGTTTATCATGTGCTTTGACCACGCTCGCTCCCTCCACTTCCTCCCTCCTCTCTTGTTATTCCTGTTCAGTCCCCAAAGAGGCTGAGTTCTACTCCCACATCCCATGTACACCCTTGCTATTGTATATCAGTATAATATGTAAGCTCCTCAAATGAGAGGAGACATGAGGGTTTCCTGAGTTTGACCTGCACTTGGGTGGAGGGAAGGCTGCCCCTCAGTGGTTTGCTGTGTCCCAGGTAACCCTCTGACGCCAGGCTCTCATCACCATAGCCTGACTCTCCACACAGCAAAGCATAGGTGTTTTCTGTCATCTTGTTTACATGGACTTCCTGAAGCAGAACCTTGGCACCAGCACTCCACCTGTCAAGTGGGGTTTGTTACACATCAGACTCAGTTTCCAGATGAATAAACACAAGGCCAATGGAGCCGTGTCTGACACAGAAGAAGGACCCACATCATTTCCCTATTCTTAGAACAGTCTCCATTGTGCAGAAGAGAAACTGAGGAGCAGACAGACTAACTTATAACCTTGTATGGGGAAATCTGAAAGTCGAGTGTAGTAATAGTACTCCACTGTGCTAGCACTACATCTAGTACTCAAATTAGTACTCTGCTGTGCTAGTACTACATCTAATACTCATCTAGTACTCCACTGTGATAGCACTACATCTAGTACTCAAATTAGTACTCTGCTGTGCTTGTACTACATCTAGTACTCTACTAGTACTCTGCTGTGCTAGTACTACATCTAGTACTCTACTAGTACTCTGCTGTGCTAGTACTACATCTAGTACTCTACTAGTACTCTGCTGTGCTATTACTACATCTAGTACTCAACTAGTACTCTGTTGTGCTAGTGCTACATCTAGTACTCTTCTAGACTCCACTGTGCTAGTACTCATCTAGTACTACACTAGTACTCCACTGTGCTAGTACTATAACTAGTACTCAACTAGTACTCTGTTATGCTAGTACTCATCTAGTATTCGACTAGTACTACGCTGTGCTATTACTACATCTGGTACTCAACTAGTACTCTGCTGTGCTAGTACTACACTCAAGTTCTCAGACATTCAATTCTTCAGTGAGAGCTACAGTGGCAGGATGTCACCTACCCAAGGGTGTGTGGCATAGCCAGTAGACAGAGAACTGTTTGTGAGGGAGGCCTGTGTGCCCTTTTGCCTGTTAACAATGGGATTAGTGAGTGTTCTCTCAAACACATTGGTGGTCTTAGGGCATGCCTCTCCTCAAATCTACACTAAACTCTCTACCTCCTCTCTCCCATCAATCCTTCCTTCTGGCCTCCACCTGTTTAAGAGACTTGGCACTTGAGAACTGCTCTCTCTCCTCAGGAATGTGGCACCAGGAGGAACCATCTCCCCAAAATACCAACCAGCTGGTATCTATCAGTCAGATTCATCTAAGACACACACAGACACACACACACACACAGACACACACACACACACACACACAGACACACACACACACAGACACACACACACACACAGACACACACACACACAGACACACACACACAGACACACACACACACACAAAGTAAAGCAAAACAAAACAAAGGAACCTCAAGCCCAGAGGTGGGGGTGCTGGACCCAACAAGCTTGCCATCTATATTTCACTGTATATAAGAGATGTGAGCTGGGAGCACAGATAGATTCTAGGCTATGGAGCAGATATACCACAACTGGATTCATTACTACCAGGGATGGGTTGGGGATCCTGAGCATCACATGAGTGAGTTTACTGTACCATGAAGCTCAGAACTCAAGAGAGACACTGCTGTTTTTGCCATCTTAGGAAGTGGACCATGTACTGCAAGACAGACTCCTTCCTGGATTGGTTTATGATAAACATGGCTAGTTCTCATCTAGGATCATTAACCTCTTCTGTCCGTTTTCTTGTGAGTAAGTTCAAGCTGACGTGGACTCTTTTGAGGTGGCTGTCTGTGGCTGTGTCTCCCTAATTCCAAAGTCCCACCATGACTTTGAGGGTAGGTTTAGTGACAAGCCATGCTTGCTTGCATGCTGAAGGATAGAGCCAGCCCCTGAACTCAGATGTACCCACTCAAAGGTAGTGCTACCTCTAGGTCTGACTTTCTACTTCCCTCTGAATCACCCAGCCAACATTTTTCTTGAGCATTTCCCACTCTTACTCAAGGTTCTGAAACAGTAGGCCCGTTTGAACTCTTAGACCATCAATAGCTAGCTAGGATTGCCTTTCTTTGGAGGCTGATAGTATTATCAGCTTATCCTTCCTCTCACTAGCTTCATTTCTCTCTCCATCAACTCTTTCCTCTGAACCAGGGGAAAGCTAGAGAAGTGGCAGAACCAGAAGTCAAGGCCAGGATTTCAGATCTTCAGTTCAGAGCACTGGCCAGAGATTTGCACACAGGGTGAGTAGTCAAGGTGATCCACAGAGGCATGGCAAGAAATACCTTTCATCTTGGATTTTTTTTCTTATTTTAATTTTTGGACAGCATCATACTTCTGTACCAAGCACTATGCTTGCGTTCACATTCCACCACCCTCTCAGATGGTCCTTGTGGTGGTTTGAATGAGAGTGTCCTCCATGGGCATATGCACTTGAGTATGTGGTCAGCAGTTTATGGTGCTACTTAGGTAGGTTTAGGAGCTGTGGCCTTGCTGGAGGAATTATGTCACTGTAGGCAGACTGTGAGAATTAAGACTCGCACCATTTCCAGTTGCTCTCTCTGCTTCATGCTTGCCATTCAAGATGTAGCAGTTAGCTTCCTGTTCCTGCTGCCGCACCTGCTGCTTGTTGTCCTGCCTCTGCCCCACCATGATGTACACATAACCAACGAGATTACAACCTTAAGCATGAGCAAGGCGTCCCACCATAGGGAATGAGCTCCAAAAGCCAGTTTATTCCCCAGGGATAGATCCTGATCCCACTTCCAGGGGGCTCCTTAAGCAGACTAAGATACAGACCTGTCTCCCACAATGCAGAGGGCCTAATTCGGTCCCAGGCATGCTCCACAGTTGCCCATCTAGAGTTCGTGGGTTCCCATGAGCTTGGTTCAGTTCTCTGTAGGTTTCCTTATCTTGATCTTGACCTCCCTTGCTTATATAATCCCATATCCCTCTCTTCCACTGAATTCCTGGAGCTCAGCCTTGATGCTGTGTATGGGGGTCTTGCTCCTGCCTCAAGGGTATGTACCAGGCTTTGAAGATTCCTCATGGGGGGCCTCACCCTTTTAGAGGAGTTGATGGGGGGGGGGAGAGGCAGGGAGTTGGGAAGGAGGAGTAGGGATGGGTTGGGAAATTATGATTAGTATGAAAAAATGAATAAAAATATGTTTAAAAAAGACCCTTAAGCCCAAACAAACTCTCTTTCTTAAGGAAACTACTGACTGGCATTGTTTCCTGTCCATCAACAAACATTTCAGACAGTCCCTGTTCCTTCTTCACCCCAGCATAAGAGAAGCATTTCTTTCCCTATGTCGTCTCAAAGTCCCAATGTTATTCCTGAATTCAGTCTTTCTTTGGGATTGAGTGGAAAGAGAGAGAATGGATCTACTTGCTCCTGGATTGTGGCAGATTCCACCCAGAAAGTTCTAAGAAGCCGGATACAGCTGGAGGTGCTAATCTTAATTAACACCTAGGCTTGGCTGGAGGATTGGGAGGCAGCTGAAGGGCATGTCAATTATAGTTCAGCTGCTTCTGTGCCTAGTGGAGAGACTGGAAGGGCCTCTCTCTCTCTCTCTCTCTCTCTCTCTCTCTCTCTCTTTCTCTCTCTCTCTCTCTCTCTCTCATACACAAACACACACACACACACACACACACACACACACACACACACACACTCCTAAAGGCCCAGTGATACTGCAGACAATAGGCGTAGATGCAGAAGGGCAAGCATTGTTTTTGTGGAAGCAGTATCTTACAAAAGGCTTTCAAATAAAGCTACTTTTTAAAAGAATTTTTTTTTTTAAAAAAAAAAGCTTCTTGGCACATATTTGCAAAGAAACAATGTGTTGTTGTGAAATGATGATTTCATTTTGGGGTAGGAAAGGAATTCATTTCACCAAACCAAAATTGACATATTGTGAATGGGCTTTTTGAGTAGTTAGAGGCATTTTAAGAATGCAGAAATGGATGGTTTTGAAAACAATAATGACAATGATTTTTAAGGATGTTGTTTATTTTGAAAACCCAGTTTACATGATTTTTCTCCTTGAGTACTCAGGGCAATTAAAATAAGATTTCTTTTAGAGTGATTATTCTGTGAAGGACAGATAGAGATACATTTTTTTTTAACCAGCTTTTAACCTCTCTTTCCCTCACCTTTTGTTTTATGTTTCTACGTCATTGCAGCTGCATACATGACTTCAAGTAGAAGTTAATAGGTTTTCTGTACCTGGGTAATAGGTTTCTCTGCCGATGGAGTTAGCCAGATCAAGCCAAACTGAAAAAGTATAAACAATGGGCTTATTTGAGCAAAGTAACTCCTGGGTCGATTCTCCAGTCCCAGATTGAGGTCAGAGAAACCACACACCCAAACTAAAACTACAGCAGGGAGATTATACAGCCTGTAGGCGAGGGGTGGTGAGGTGTCCACTGCAAGCTGGGTGTCTGCCCAAGTCTGGTCAAAAGCTGGAATGCTTAGGTGGGGACTTTGGCTGATGGCAGCAACAGGGGAGGGAGTTTCAGTAGTCACCAGGAACACAGAACTGGGTTTGGGGGCACCTTTTCTTTGTCGAAGATTCTCTAAGAGGGTGGAGTTTGGAAAGAGAGAGAGAGAGAGATAGGAATGGAGATTTCTGGGTCATGCAGGGGCAACCTGGAGGTTCCAACCGAACATCAGTTATTTCTTAGCCTATTTATACACTTTTTTCTTTCCTATAATCTGTTCTCAGTTCACAGTGTTCTTGGCATATACTTCTGTCGGATCTGCTCGAACATTTATATCATGATTTATAAATTGAATTTGTGCTTGGTTCTGTATTTTTGACATTTGACATTCCGTGCAAAGCCCATTAGTTTGTTTCCGAGAGAGTGGTGAATAAGAAAGTAAGAATGAGAAAATATAGAGTCCATCCCAAAGACAGAAATGGAGGAAGAGCTGCAGAAAGCCACAAAGGAGGCGAAAGAACAATGCAAGGTGCCAAGCCCCTGGCCTGTAGCTCAGAGAGACAAACTAACACAGTTTCAGGTGGAGCAGGAGATGCTCACAAAGTGGCATCTTTTTCCTTCAATGAATGGTCCTAGGAGTGAGCCTTCAAGAGACAGATGCTCAATACGACCCACCTGGAACTGGAAGGGATGCCAAAACAATAGCTACAAAATCACAGCACAAGAAAGATCATCACTTCTCAGCTGCTTAGTCAAAGATATTGAACTAGGTAAACCATGAGGTAGAAATATTAAAATTAACTAAGAGAAATGACCAAAGACCTGAAAAATGATACAAATTGGCAGAAGGTTTCAAACAGAACCTGGAGAGGAAAGTTCACAACATAGAGGGAACAGTCAGAAGAGTGGGAAATCAGAAACGTGCACGGAGAAGACCTAGAAGACTGCCCATGGACTGTCCCCCTTCTGATGTTACCTTAGACCCAATTCTCAGGATCCTCCTTGTACTGCAACAGAACACCAGATACAACTTCTCCTCCCCTGTGCCACACCTCCTTTGGAGGCTACAGACCATCGCTGTAACCCTACAACCTACCCCTAACCTCCTCCCAAACTCCTCTCTGTGTCTCAGTCTCCAACTCAGAGAGACACTCCCTGATCAACCATAGGCCACACCTGTCAAAGACCAGGAAGACTGCCCATGGGCCTTCCCTACTCTCTCTGTTATAACCCAATTCTCAGGGTCACCCCTAGTCCTGCAACAGATCATCTACCTGGCCTCCTCTTTCCCCAGTCTCCAGCACCAGAAGCATTCCCCTTGAACACACCAACTGAGCAGATCAATAAGACAGGCAACACAGTCTACTCTGAAAATCCAGAGAAGAAACAGAAACCAAGGAACAAAATACCTGGCCAACAAAAATAAACCCAGATCAGCTTCTAGACCTATAATTACTTGAAATTCAAATGCCTAGATGCTAGTGTAAGAACACAGTTGATAAGTGTCAGGGCACTATGCCCCCACTAGATCGCAGCTATGCCTGAATATCCCAATAGCAGTCCCTGAATATCCCAACATAGCTAAAGCACAAGTAAAAGACCTTAAAACAAACTATATGAAGATATTAAAGATCTTTAAAGAGGAAGTGAATAAATTCCTTAAAGAAATAGAGGAAAACACAAACCAACAATTGAAGGAAATGAATAGTCATTAGGTTCTTTAATTGCTCTGGGAAGTAGTTTCCTGTACAATAGCAGAAAATGACTGAACCAGATTTGGCATAGGGGCCTCAGGCCCCTTATAGAGTTTCCCGATGGCAAAGGATTACCATGAATGCTCCTCACTGCCCTGCATTTATTAGTCCAGTGCCTGCCTTTGCTACACCTTCCACATAATCCAGAAGGGAGGGGCATTCTGAATGGATTATTCTTAGACAAAAACATTGTTTCTGGGAAAACCCTGCCTACAATCCTTTTAAAATTGACCTTGTTTGCCACAGTTATAACATTTGACATTTGGTTTTTCCTCAAACTTCTGGAAATCACCTCTCCTATCCATGTATCATTATATTCATGAGATTCTATATTAATTGTATTTCCTATTAATTCCTCCGAAGGTGCAGACCTTGCCCTTAATGGCCTAATTTTCCTTTTGCATAGAGAATTGACATTCTCAAAAACCAGAAATTCAATTATTACTTGTCAAGCTTCTAAATTTGGTATCACTCTATTTACTGCTGAAGGCAATCTTTGTAAGAAATCCATAAAGGCTTCCTTTGGGCCCTTCATAACTTTAGTAAATGACTCAGTTTTCTTTCCTATTTCTCCAGTTTTGTCCCAAGAATTCAAAGCTGCTGTGTGACATAAATCCTGGATATAATCATCATATACAGCCTGCCTTTCTGTAGTAGCATAGTCTCCTCCAAGAATTTGATCTTAGTTTTTCTTTGCTTTATGTCTAAAAGACACTTATAAATGAATGCATACTTTGTTTGTTTTTCTGGTTCTGGGTTACTTCACTCAATATGATGTTTTCTAGATCTATCCATTTACCTGCAAATTTCAAGCTATCGTTATTTTTTCTGCTGTACAGCACTCAATTGTGTAAATGTAGCACATTTTCCTTATCCATTCTTTGGTTGAGGGACATTTAAGTTGTTTTCAGGTGCTGTCTATGACAAATAATGCCTCTATAAACACAGTTAGCCATTTGGTCAAGAAACTCTCTGGACTGCTTGATGGTATTCTTGCTATGTTAAAGTTAAAACCTTCCTTTTTAAATAGACAGAAAAGGGGAGGTGATGTGGGATTCCCATCTGTATGCTATGAATATGTTTTCTTGCCATTAGTTAATAAAGAAACTGCTTCTGGCCAATGGCTTGACAGAATATAGCCAGGCTGAAAAAATTATATATAGAGAGTAGGTGGCATCAAGGAGATGCCATGCAGCTACCAAAGGAGAAAGACACGAGCAGCTGAGCTGGAACCTCACCAGTAAACTACAATCCTTGTGGTAAAACATAAAATAATAGAAATGGGTTAATTTAAAATGTAAGAACTAGCCAATAAG
The DNA here is from genome assembly GCF_018167655.1 of Microtus oregoni. Classification (NCBI taxonomy): domain Eukaryota; kingdom Metazoa; phylum Chordata; class Mammalia; order Rodentia; family Cricetidae; genus Microtus; species Microtus oregoni. The sequence continues at coordinate 40,410,660 of NW_024543069.1, read as the reverse complement.
AAACCAGAGCTAAGAGGCCAAGTAGTGATGCTACTAATATAGTTTCTAAGTGATTATTTCAGGTCTGCATGGCCAGAAACAAACAAGCTGTCTCCACCAACACCAAGGAAAGTTAAGAATGAACCCACCAGGTCAACACAATAAAACAGCAAATGCCGGATACTAATGGGAAAGAAAGTATATAACCAATAATCCCAGCAGCTGGAGAACAAAGAACAGAATTGCAGAAAATAGTAAATGTGAAGATTCTTAACCAATAAACAGACAGTGACTGGAAAATGTAGATACTACTGTCTCTCATAGCCAAGAAATACACCTCACTGGTAATGACTCTTACACACTGAGATTGACAACATTCAGGTGACTGAAAACAAAAAACAAGCTGGCATAGCTATTTTGATATCTAATAAAATAGGAACTGAAGCCAAAATAAGTCAGAATAGATAAGCAAGGTAACTGAATGTTAATTAAAGGGAAATTCATCAAGAAGATACAATAATGAATTCACTGCTGAAGTCTGTCAAAACACTAAACACTGTTTCTCAAACTGTTTCATAAGTCAGAAAAGAATGCTCTCCCTCACACTCTTTCTACACAATCCGTGTTACCCTGATACCAAAACCAGACAAGCACACAAGATAAAAGGAAATCTAGATACCATTCTCCCCCAATGAAAACCGACACAAAACTCCCCAAAAATTTCCTTCGCAGGGGGTGGGGATGTGGGGGAGAGGAGAGGAGGGTAAGAAAACTGCAGTCCAGATGTAAAATTCAATGAAAAAATTTGATTAATAAAAAAATCCTCCCCCGGGATCAAATATAATTTCAGAAGACAGGCGAAAAGATTGAGAGAGCTTCTCACAGTGACTGACTACAAGACAGTGTTTTCTGGGTACAACAGAGTAGCTACACACACAAACTCAGAGCAGTTGTGACAGTGTGCACAAGACCTGTGCAAACTCAAACTAAATTCCTTTGTGGGGATGGGGATGGGCAAGAAGTACTACCCTAGATGAAGACCTGTTGGCAACTGGTGGCTGCTGGGAGAGGGAGAAGGACAGGGAGCATTCTTTAAGGATGTGGCCCTGAGAGACCACCCATGAGCCAATAGATGGTCCTATGCTCAAGCACATTCTGGAAAAACTAGATAGACTCAGTAGGTTGAAAACAAACAAGCATGAAATTAGGAGGGACTAGTAGGAAGGAATAGGGAAGGAACTGGAAGGGAGAAAACAGAGGTGCACTTCATCAGAACACATTATTATATGCATGTGTGAATTTTTCAAATAATAAGAAAAAATAAAGTTTAACCATCATAGAAGCTACTACTTTTCTAGTTTTAACTGGAACATATCACAAATAAATATTCAAAACTCTCAGAAAAAGGTATTACAAACTGAATTAAAGGACATTAAAAGATCATACAGCATATCCAGGATGGATTCATTTAGGAGATGCAAAGTTGATTCAGTATATAGTCAACAATAGTAATTCAGCCCTTAACAGACTTCTGCATAAAAATTGTAGTCTCATTTTGATCAGGAAAAGAAAGCCTTTGACCAAGATCAACACTGTTCTTGGTGATAATCCTGAGGAGACCCTCGATATGAGGATAATTTGCTGCTATATTAAAGGCTACACACAACAAACAAAAAAACAAAACAAAACAAAAGCCTTTTCCTCTACTTAATATACTGGGATTTCCTCTAAAATCTTGAATGAGATGTTGATGCCCAGTCTTCATTCTTACTCAATAGTGCTCAAAGTAGTAGCTTGAACAATAAGACAAGAGAAAGGGAAAAAGATACAACCAGGACAGGAAATGCCAAAGTATGCCTCCTTACAGAGGACATGAGCCCATACTTGGGAGACCCTAAGACTCTACAAGCAAAACTTAATATCTGATGAACATATTCAGCATAAGGCACAAGAAACATGCAAAATCAGTTGTTATGTACAGTGACAAGCTTTCCAAAAATTAAACAAAATAGACAACATTTATAATAACTTACAATAAAACTATAAAAAACCAAACCAAGGTGGTTAAAGACATCTACAATAACTACAAAAACTTGAGGACACCAAGGAAAGAAATTGAAGAAAATACTAAGAAATGGAACGATCTCCAACACTGACGAATTAGTGTAATTATCATTATGAAATGGCTGTATTGCTGAAAGAACTCTACAGATTCCATGCAATCCCTATCAAAACCCTAATAACAGGATTCACAGACTAGAAAAAATTCTAAAATATGTACAGAGAACAAAAGGTTTTAATGGCCAAGGTAATTACCAGAAAAACAATGCTGGGGGTGTCCCACATCACTTATCGTACACAATCAAGCTTTTCTGCTTTTATAAACAAATGTGACTTGGGGTCTGTGGGACACAGAAGGCTTAGCTACATCACAGAAGAAGCCTTGCAGGTAGTTGCTAAGATTAGGAAAACTGAACCTACTAGCATTGGAGAAAATGGGTACGTTCTTTCTGTTCCCACTCGAGGTACAGAACTGAGTGGGTTTACAATCCACACAGCAATGCTTTTTCTTTTTTCAGCCATTGGGAACTGTGGTCTCTTGTCCCTGTCTCCTAACTTCAGTCCCAGGGCTCTCTCCAGAGGTTACAAAGCTGGAAGGCTTGAAAAGTGCGACTGTGGAGATGCTTGGATCTGTTTCTGTGATTTCTCTCTGTCTAACACAATATTCTTCGAGTTGGCTGGCTTCTTCGTCTATTTTCCCTTCTGTTGACCTATCTGTTGAGTCTCCGTGCACATAATGCTGACACCTGGATAAGCCCCATGCAGCCTCAAAGGAAAGTGATGACCACAGTGAGCTGCACACCAGGGACCAGGAGAGCCAGTAGCAGCAGCAGTGCTTGGTAGAGTCCGGGAAGTCTAAGGCTCCTGAAGCTGTTTTAGAGAATGAAGTCAGATGCACAGGAAACTGGAAACCTCAGTAAGTCAGGTTGGAGCTCAGAAAATCGGTGCCAGAGCACGGATACATATTCAAGGTAGCCAGACTTTGGGGATAACCCCTGTGGGGATACATTGGGTTCACATTGCTCAAACACCAACTCAGAGTATTGGTGGGCCAAGAACCCTCATGGTCAGAATCCCAAAGCCCCGAATGGCACTGTTATTATGCACAATACACAGGTGAAGAAATTGGCCCTGAACAATGGCCTGATTATACAGCTGAGAAGGGCTGGACCTCGGGTTTCCACTCCCCACCCTTGTCCGGCTGGATCCCCAGGAGCCATGGAACTTCCAACAGAGGTGGGTATCGTGATCCTGGGAAACAGGTGCTTAGCTTCGTAGCTTTGTAGAACCTGAAGTCCTGTCTCAGGGCAGCAGGCCGCATTCTCTGTGTCCAGCGAGGAGTAGTGACCCAGGACTCTGGATGGAGCTCAAGAAGATGGTCCCCATGTGAACATGTCATCTTAAGATGACAGATGTATTGACATTAGATGCTCTATCAGTCTGCACTTCTAACTCTTGGTCTCAATTCATTCAGTGACATGCCTTCCTCCTGGGTCTTGTCAACTCAGGTGCAAACTGTGCGGCCACCAGAAGTTAGTCTCATCACTTTGTTCAGGTAATAGCTGCTGCTTGTCGAAGAACAAAATAGTGAAAATGGTTTGGCTTACTGATGGAAATAAGCACCTTCTTGTTCATTTCAAAATTCCCTGGGCACCTCCTTCTGTGCAAAGGCTGATTGCCACAGTGATACAATTACAAAATAATTCACTGGCTTAAAAAGAGGCTGCAGGCAAAATCCCAGATCATAATTAAACGCCACCTTAGAACTACAAATGCCATGGCCCTTTCAGTCAAAGAAACAATTTCCCTAATACACTGAGAGTCAAGCTAGTAATAATGGCTCTCATTTGAGTGGAGCCTTTTGCTTTGACAGTGAGAGTGATTTCAAGGGTTAGGGGTGGAGACACGGTCGGCCACATCTCTGCTCTGAGGCCTTGGCTGATCTAGATTACAAAGCAGGCTCTTCAGAGGGCACACCAGCCAGACCTCCTGACTCCCACAAACCACTGATCTTCCTACACTTGTTTTTCTCTTCTATAAGGCTGGGAAAACACTGTCCTCCTTTTTAAAGTTAGCAGTGTATGGGAAAGTCTGAGCCGTATTCCCCACGCCTTAGTTTCCTGTGTCTAAAGTGGAAATAACAGTTCTGACTCCATGGATTTGCTGTTGGGATGAAAGGAGACCATTGTAGGAGGGGGGGTGGGGGGTGGGGGGCCAAACTGTAGTAGGGAGTGGGGCTTTTGTTTGTCCAGGCTGCCCCGCTAGCTTACACCCGAAATAATCACACAGAAATTGGATTATTTAAATGACTGCCTGGCTCATTAGTTCTAGTCTCTTGTTGGCTCTCACATCTTGATTAACCCATTTCTATTAAATCTGTGTATCACCACGTGACTGTGGCTTACTGGCATGCGTCTAACCAGAGTCCATCTCGGACAGGAAAACCACGGCTTCTGTCTCTCTCTGCTTTCTTTCTCCCAGAATTCTGTTCTGTCTTTCCTGCCTACCTGAGTTCAGCTCTATCAACTAGGCCAAGGCAGTTTCTTTAATAACCAATAAAAACAACACAAATATAGAAGGGCCTCCTACACCAGGAGACTGTTTATATGCTAAGTGCCTAGCACACAACACCCCTAACAATAATTCCCTCCTACTTTAAGAGAAAAAATTGTTTAAGACAGTCAGTAACATAAACACACACCATACACATACACACACACACGCACGCACACACACACACACACACATATGCTCATGGATTGCCTTTTTAGAAATCACTATGCTGAGGCTTGAGAAATTTGTGAACGTGCCAGTAAAAGCTTTGGCTCAAGTTTCTCTGGACAATGTATTATTCATGCCCAGGGTCTGAAAGCGATTGAGTTCCCATAACTGATACAGCAGGCTCCACGAAGCGACACTCTGGAAGAGTCTTATTCATGTCACAGTGCTCTGCGATGTTCATTTCTTCTGCCCACTCTAGAGACTTGAAAGTCTGTAAGTTGTCAAAAAACTGTTATTTTCCATTTCACTCTGGAACTCTCTCCAACAACAAATGAGAAGCCCGCACGAAAGGGCATTTATAATAACAGTAATAAAGCACTCATGCAATTGGAGATAAACCAGCCTTGACAAGGAGTCCGCATTCTAAACTTCTTTCTGCACAGTTAGCATACATTTTGAACAGAGCCTCTCACAAAGGCATGTGAACGTGTGAGTGTGGGCAGGAGTCATTCTTAAATAGAATATATATTTTGGGGGAAACAGTTTAAATTCACAGGGAAATGAGGCAGAAGGCACATAGATTTCCTGTATTCTCACTGTTCCCACTTATACCGCCCTCTTCCATCATAAGGATTCCACTCCCCCAAACAGGCTATTTGTTATATTTGATAGACACTTCATTGTTACCAGGCCCGCAGCTAGTTGTAGTGGTTTCTCTGAGTGTTGTATTAGTACATCCATGATGCTGGATACACCTATAATAACATGCATCCAACATGATGGTATCCTATGGAATCATTTTACTGCCCTAATAGTTCTCTTCCCTCCACTTAGTCATCTCTCTGCCTGCCACCATCCCTGGCAACCCCAGAATATGTTATGATCTCTGTAGTTTTACCTTGTGATATCACAGTGTTGGAACTCTATGGTACGTGGTCTTTCCAGATTGAATTGTTTGATTTAATGCTGTTCATTGTAGGCTTCTCTAAGCTTGTTTATGCTTGATAACCATTTATTTTCTAGCATTATAATTAATGAGTTTTAGTTAATTAATTCTTAAATTAGTTAATTGATTAATAGTGCACCGTTTTTCCACTCAGCACTGGCTGTGATTGGAAGTTAGGAACGAAGAGCAACAGTGATGCCTAGGGTTGTTGTCAACTTGACTATATCTGGAATGAACTACGAAATGGAGGGCTCACCTGTAAAAAATTGTTTTTCTTGGTTTGAAGTGGCTGAATCTACTCCTAGTCTGGACTTTTGAGGCTGGAAGACACACACCCTTGATCTGGATCTTAAACTGCGAAGACATACCTTTAATTGGGAACACATTTGCTGGAAGCATATATAAGGACATGAGATAAGGAAGCTTTGGCTTTTTGCCTGCTTGCTCCCTCTTTGTTAACAAGACCATTCCTTCACTGGCATTAGAGCCTGCCTCTTTGGGATTTCAGCATCTACTGAAAACCAGCTGAACAATTCAGCCTTGTGGCTGAGAAGCTTCTGGTTCTTGAACTTTTTCTTCATAGCTGTCAGTGTTAGACTAGTTGAACCGTAGCTGTAAGTCAATCTAATAAATCATATATATGTGAGACCTTTTTAGAATATATATAATAGAGAATAGAATATGAATAATATATATATAATATATATGTAAGAATAGAGTATATATGTGTGAGACAGAGAAATTTATTCTGTAAGTCTGCTACCCCAGAGAACCCTGAGTAATACAGCTTCCATGAGCAGACTTCATATAGATATCATCTATCCCTTCCATAGAGAGTAAGAAACATTGTTTCTGGGCCATGCAGTAAGAGTGTGTTGACTCCTGAAGAGCCCAACTTCCAATGACCTGCACAATTTTGCAGTCTACTCTAGATTTGGAGCATTCGAGTAGGAGCAAAGCGATGATCGTTGTGGTTCAACTTGACCTTTCCTCATGGCACCACAAAGGGTCTCATTTTAGAAGTATCTGCCACCTGCATGCATTTCTGGAACCATATATATTAAGACCCTTGGTGTATTTTTCCTTAGCTTGGGCTGTCTTTTTCTTACTATTACGCTGATCATTTGTGCTTTAATGTGTTTTCCTGATTGAGTCTAAGAAGGAGCTAGTTTCTGGGCCTGTGCCTGTTTGATCTAGACCAGCAGTTCTCAACCTGTGGGTTGTGACCCCTTTGGAGGGAGGAATGACCCTTTCACAGGGTTCCCTGCACATCAGTTATTTACATAAGAGCAGCAAAATTACAGTTATGAAAGTAGCAACAAAAATAATTCTATGTTTGGAGGTCACCACAACATGATGAACTGTATTAAAATGTCACAACATTAGGAAGATTGAGACCCACTGATTTGGATTACCCAGTTAGTTACATAGAATTGTCCACAAGAGCATCTCACAATTCCTTCTGAAGTTTCCACTGTAAGGGCTCAGTTTTCCCTCCCAATTTTCTTTATTTGAGTCTTACTGTATTTGCTGAATTAGTGTAAGGCTTTAGTTCAGCTTACATTTTAAAAGACCAAATATACACTTTTTATGTTTTCAGTAGGTTTTCTGTTGATTTATTTCTCCTCTGGTCTGCATGGTTTTGTTTCTTCTCTTAACTTGGGATTTTATTTGTTCTTTTTCTAGTTCTTATGGGATATCAGGTTGTTGACTGGTTATTTTTCACTAATCATAGGCATTTGTGCTGTGAACTATTTTCTGTTGTATCTTTTAGCTTTGTGTATGTCATGTTCCCATCTTTGTTCTTTAAAGATGCTTTTAATGTTTCCTTTCGATTATTCTTTGACTTTCTTGCTATCCAAAGATGTTATTTTAATGTTATTTGATAACATTTAGTTTCTGCATATTATAAATTTACCAATTTTATGCGATGGTGCTGAAAAGGAATACTTCATACAGTTTCAATCATATTAATTTCTTTCAATTTGACTCTTAATGTGTGAAGAATATTTACTTGTGAGGGAGAATAAGTTGGTATCCCGGTTCTTCAGGATGCGATATTCTACATGTATCTGTTGTGTTTGTTTGGGCTTCAGTGTGGCTCAAGTCCAATATCTCTTTGCTGAATTTGTCTGGCCAATCTGTCCACTGTTAAAAGTGGGATGAGAAAGCCCTTACTCTTATTTGATCATTGCCATTTTCCTTTCAGGTCTCTTTGGAGTCTTGAGCTCCTTGGCTTTTGTCAAGATGTGACAAGATGACCGACACAGACATCTTCAGGGAGGAAGTTGCGTTGTGGTTTAGTGATTCAGAAATGCCAGGCCATAGTCACTTATTCTCATCGCTGTGAGAGTTCCATGAGGAACATCACGGCAGAAAGAATGAGATTAAGCGAAACTGGCTCAGATAAAAAGGAGAGAGAGACAGGTAGAGGCCAAGAAAAGATATAGCTTCAAAAGCATACCCCCTTTACCTACTTCCTATAGCCACACTGTGTTCCCTGGGTTCCCAGAGACTCTCAAAAGTGTCTCAACAGCCGACAGTCTGGCTTTGCTATGTGAGCCTGTGGGGTATTTCATACTAAAACCATAACAAGTAGCATTAAAACCTGCCAATGAGGAACGTCTAGATGCCTTCAGTGCAAATGATATCAAACAGTTGAAGTACAAATTTCTTTAATTCCTCAAAAATTCATAGGAAACACTCTTCTAAATTCATTTTATGAACCCAGTAAAACACTTACTCCAAAGCTGAACAATCATGTCAGTAGAAAACTTACCTAGTGCTGATGTGCACATGTGCAAAAAATCCTTATAAGATACAAGCAAATGACTGACAACATAGCAGAAAGCTTACACTCCTTGCCTGACATTTACTCTTATGATGCTATGTAAGGTTGGTTAAAAAACAGACAATACTATCAGTTGATGGAATAAATGACATAAATCACATCACCTTTTTAGTAGAGGAAAACACACTTGACAAGGTTCAACAATATTCTTATTACACTTATTTGTCTGTTGTGTTTGTATGCACATGTACAAACACAGATACTTATACACACATATGGAGGTTAGGGACAACTAGCAAGACTTTGTTTTCTCTTTTGACCAAGTGGGACCGGTTGTCAGGCTTGGTGGCACATGTATAAACTGAGCCATCTCCCCAGCACTGAACAAAATTTTTGATACAAAATTTCAGCTGAATGTAGAAGGAATGTCCCCTAACGAAGCAATGGCTGTTTCAGAAAGATCATGACTAATATCATAAACAATAGGGAAAGTCAGTGTTTCCCTGTAATAAGCCCAAGGTAAGGCCTCCTACTTTCAGCATTGCTAGTCATTAACCAAGTAACAAGACCAAAATGACAAGAAAAAGAGATAGGTATCATCCAGTTTTGAAAAGGAAAAAACAAAAGTATCCTTATTTATAGACGGAATGACTGTGTATGCAGAAAACCCAGACAGCAGAAAGAAACTGCTAGACCTAAAAAAGTTGCAGGAAAATTGCAAAACACAAAATCAGCATGTAAAATCATTTTTATGAATTTCTTTATGCAAATAATAATTTGTCAGAAAGAGAAAATTTTGAAAGATGAAATTCTGTTAACAATAGCATTACAAAAGATATCAGAGCTGTAAACCGAATACTACAAAACATTAATGAAAGAAATCAAAAAGAGCATGAATTATTGAAATAAATTGCATAGCCATTGACTTAGAACTGATGTTGCTAAAATATTCACACTATAAAAAACAAAGTATGGCTGCAACGTGTTCCCGTCACTTTATTTACAGAAATAGAAAAAAAAAGAGCTGCATTTTTCTATTGAGAAACTGTTAATGCTGAATAAAGGAAAACAACTTCATAATATATCAAATAACTTACAAATTTTCAAATTCTGTTACAAAACTAGAGCAATCCAAAGATACCTGACCAGAAATGCCAGCCTAATGATGAAAGAAAGAAAGAAAGAAAGAAAGAGAGAGAGAGAGGGAGGGAGGGAGGGAGGGAGGAACTCCATTTAACTTAGAGCTCTGTCTCTTGGTACAGACGCAGCTTGGCTCTTTTCCTGCTAACTCTCTCAGCCTTCTTTTCTCTCCCATCTCCATTCCTTTGTGCTAGTCATCAACAGTCAGAAATGCTCTCTGGCCGAAATCCCCAGTGTGCACACTGGGCTCGGATGTAGGTGGTTCTCGCCATCTCTCCTATCCTCATCAAGACCGTTCCAGACTTACTCTTAGTCCCGTGGCAGCCTTCTCCCACCTTACCTCCTTTTCCTGCCACTCTGCCTCTTGGTACAGACCCCAGCCCCACTCCTAGCTCTTTCTAAAGACCCTCTCAATCTTCCCCCAAGCCCATATCTGTTCCTTTCTGTCACCTGCTGACCCACCATACTCTCTAAGAGGGACCCCACGGCCACAAAAATTGCCTGGGACCCAGAGAAGGCAACAGCAACCAAAAAACAGAACACACACCTAATAGAGACAAGACCAGACGTTGACACCAAGAAACACATTAACACCCTGACTCCAGAAACCTAGGTCCCAACACAGAAACACAAGCATGAAAAAGCGTGGCTATATCCCTTTTCCAGAAGCCAATAACTCCATTATAGTAGCCCTGAGAAATGCAATATAACTGAAGCACAAGGTCACGACTTCAAAATAACAATTATGAATGTGTTCAAGGACTTTAAAGAGGATAGAAATAAATTCCCTAGTTAGGCTCATAAAACCTACATTCACAAATAGCTAAATGAAATAATGAAAACAATTCAAGTCATGCAAGTAGAATTTAATAACTAAAATAAACAAAGAAAACCCAAACTGAAATAAAACTGGAAATAAAAAATTTAGAAAGTCAAGCAAAAGCCTCACAGGTCAGCCTCAGGAACAATTTACAATAAATAAAAGAGAGAATCTCCGTCATTGAAAACAAGGTAGAAGACATGGATATCTCAGTCAAAGAAAATGTTAAATGTAAACATTTCAGGAACAAAGCATCAAGGAAATCAAGGACACCGTGAGAAGAACCAATCTACAAATAATAGGGAAAGAGGAAGGAGAAGAAACCCTGGTCAAAGGTGCAGAAAATATTTTTAGCAAAATAGTTGGAGAAAATTTCTCCAATCTAAAGAAGGAGGTGTTTTATTGGGGTACAGGAAACATACAGAATTTTAAATAGACATGATCATAAAAATTAACCCATAACACACACAAATCAAAAACTGAATGTGCAAAACAAAAAAAGGATATTAAAATTTACAAGGGAATAAAACCAAGTCACATATAAAAGCATGCCCATCAGAATAGCACCTGACTTTGAAATGGAGACTCTAAGCCAGAAGGGCCTAGGAGGATGTTTTACATGTGCTAAGAGATCACAGACACCTGTCCATAATACTATACCCAAAAAACCTATCAATCACAATCAATAAAGAAAATCATTTCACAATAAAAGTAAATAAGCAATTTCTCTTCACCAATCCAGCTTTATGAAAGGTACTAGGAAGAAAGATTTAAAGAGAAAGTTAACTACACCCAAGAGGACCCAATGAACAAATAATCCCAGAACAGTTAGTCAAAAATGGTATAACCCCCCCACACACAACAACAACAAAATAATGGCAACTGACAAACATTGGTCATTGATATCTCTCTTATTGACAGTCTCAACTCCCAATAAAAAGACAAACACTAACAGATTGGATTAAAAGCATGATCAACCTTTTTGCATTCAAGAAATATACCTCATCATCAAGGATAGACATCCTCTCAGGATACAAGGATGGAAAAAGTATTCCAAACAAATGGGCACAAAAACAAGTAAGTACAGATATTTTTAATAACTGAAAAAATAGATTTCAAGATAAAACTAAAATATACCAAGCAGATAATGCAATTATAAACATTTATGAAGCAAATGCAAGCCCTCCCAAGTTCATAAAAGAAGCAATATTACAATCAAAATCCCATATTGGTCCTCACACAGTGATAGTGAGTGACATCAGTGCCCTGCTCTTGCCCATCCAGGGAAAAACTGGCAGATATCTATGGAACACTTCTCCAGAACACAAAAAGAATTACTTTCTTCTCAGCAGCTCCTGGAACTTTCTACAACATTGACCACATATTTGGACACAAAGCCAGTCTCAAAAGATAAAAGAAAATTGAAATAAAACCTTGCATTCTACCTGATCACCACAGATTAAAGGTGGATGTCAACAATAACAGAAAGTTTACAAACTCACGGGAACCGGACAAGTCACTACTGAAGAAAAAATAGGCCAAAAGAGAAATCAAGAATTAAAACTGTTTACATTGAATAAAAAGGGAAACACAACATACCCAAACCCTTGGGATGCACCTAAGTTTGGTTGTTCAAAGGCAAGTACATAGAACTAAGTGCCTACATCATGAAAGAAATCTCATATAAGTAACTTATGACATCCTAAAAGCTCTAGAAAAACAAGAAAAAATAATACAACTGAGTAAATATCAAGAAATATATAAGCTTAGCTGAAATTAATGAAACAGAACAAAACAAAAAATACAAAGAATGAAACAAAGGCTTAGTTCTTTGATGAAATCAATAAACATGGCAAACTTTTAGCCAATATAACCACAATATGGAGAAAGACCCAAATTAATAAAATTAGATAAGAAAAGAAGGTATTACAACAAACACTAAATGTCTCTCTGAAGTCAAAAAATTCAAATAAAATACAATAATATACATAATCCAGACTCTGTGTATTTCCCATCTTTTATGGACCATTATGACTTTTTATTTTATTTTTTCTTTAAGAACCTCGGTTTAATATCCTTAAATTATTTTTTAATCTATGATACTGTACATCTTTTATACTCTCTGTCTTAGGGTCATGCACATTTATTAAACTTACTGTGGGCCATTTAAAGACTTTTTTTGTCTGAATCTGTCTTTACTGTGTGTCTGTCCTCCTTTTCTGACCAGGAGCATTTTTAAAGCTAGGACTAACACTACAATTTCGCCTGTGGCCTTTACCCTGTCCATCATGGCAAAGGTATGTTTACTGCCTCTGCGAGCCATGCTCACCATACCAGCTCCAGGGACACAGTGGGTCTATGTTGCCATTAAGCAACTAGTAGCATGCTACTCACAAACCCCATTTACTGCTTCATAACAAGACCTCCTGAAAGATCCAGAGCCGTGTGTGCCACCACCATGAACCAGGAAGCCATCCATTAAAGAAGCTGTGCCTCTCCTCACCTCCAGCAATCAGAGCCTATCTGAAAAAATGCAGCTACCGAGAAGCTGCAATTGACTCCCATTTTTGTGGGTCGAGATGTGCTTTTTTTAAGCTTTCTTAGGCTCTGTGTGGATGTACATTGCCAAATGTTGGGTGCCATTATGTAAACAGAGACTGTACTTTTGTTTCCCAGCTGCCCAGATCCAAATAATCACACAGAAACAATATTAATTACAGCAGTTTGGCCAGTGGCTCAGACATATTCCTATCTATCTCTTACATCTTAAATTAACAAATTTCTCTTAATCTATGTATGGGCATGAGGCTGTAGCTTACTGGTAATGTTCTGGCATCTTCCTTCTTTGATAGTTACATGGCATCTCTTTGACTCCACCTATTCTCTCTATATATCTCTGTTCAAATTTCCTACCTGGCTTTACTCTACTAAGCCACTGACCAAATTGGGTTTATTCATTAACCAATAAAAGCAACACAAATACAGTAGGACACCCCCACATCATAAAGTGTAATAATAAAAGCAATGGAATCTGAGTAAGAAATCCAGACAGACAGTGATCACATAGAACAGCCACAGAGAAATCTCCAACCTGATGGACTCAGTGAATGAAATGTGGACTACTAGCCCCCAAATCATGACACAGAGACTTATTAATTATAAATATTCAACTTTATCTTATGCTTGTTCTAATAGGTCTTATAGATTAATTTAACCTGTTTCTCTTCATCTACATTTTGCCTCAGGGCTTTCTACCTTTCTTTTATTCTGTATGTCCTACTTCCCTGCTTCTTCTGTGTCTGGCTGGCTTCTGGCTGGCTGGGCTCCAGCTGGCTAACTCCCCGTCTCCTGCTCACCAGCCCCTCCTATCCCACCTCTGCCTTGTTATTGAGTGTTCAATTCTTCATTAGACCAAACAGGAGGCTTAGGCAGGCAAGGTGAAATAGCAACACATCTTTACCTAGTTAAAGAAATGCAGCGTAAACAACTGCAACACATCTTTATGTAGTTAAACTAATGTTATATTTCACAACAGAAAGACATACCCCAGGCGAGTGCCTGACAGCCTAGAGCAGTCAGGGGAAATAATTTCTTAACTTTATGTTGTAATATGAGTGGCGGGGCTGCGTCCCCAGCACCCCGGCCGCCTGCTAGCTTATGCCCCGAAATAATTACATGGACACTGTATTCTTTTAAACACTGCTTGGCCCATTAGCTCTAGTCCTTACTGGCTAATTCTGATATCCCGATCAACCCATCTCTAATAAACTGTGTAGCACCGGTCTTACCTGGAAAGATTCAGCATGTCTGACCTGGTGGCTTGCTCCATCATGTCTGCTTCAGAGAGCAGAGTTATCACGTCTGCCCGGAAGAGGGGAGCATGGCATCTCTGAGCTCACTTCCTCTTCCTCCCAGCATTCTGTTCTGTTTACTCCACCCACCTATGTTCTAACCAATAAAATGGGCCAAGGCAGTTTCTTTATTTTTTTTAACCAATGACCTTCCTCCATCAACTTTAAGACAATTCTGTGGAAATTATAAAAACAATTGTAGAACAGAAACAAAAAGAGAGAAAAGAGTCAAATCTTAATAAATAAAACTGCCAGCATTACAAAGATGAACACAAAGGAAGAAACAAGGGATAACCAGAAAAAAATGAACAGAAACGAGTCCTTACACACTAATAATAGCCTCAAATAAAAATTACTTTAAATAAACAGATTTAAAGACTTAGACTGACTAAAGGAATATAGAATCAACAAAGCTTAGCAACATGCTGCTTAGAAGGAGTTGAGAGAGAAATGCAGTGAAAGTTACAGTCCGGAAAAAGAGATATTCCATGCAAATAGCACCAAAGGAACAGAAGGGGCCTATTTGCACTAGACAAAAACAGATGCTAGAACACATAACAAGAAACCCGTGATGTCACTCCACAAGGAGAGGGACGAATCCAACTGGAAGAAGTAACAGCTGTGAATGTCTGTGTACCTCGTTTCTTAATTGGAAAAACGTTGTTAAAACTAGAGGGAAAGATCATTTAAAGGGAAAAGAAGACGAACCAAAGAGAAGGAAAATCAAAAGGAAACAGAAAGGTGATTTCTTAAATGGAAGTGGAAACACAACATGGTAATACCCACCGAGACAGAAGAAGAAACACGTGGGGAAATCAAAGGTATAGGTGCTAAGCTAAAGAAAGAAAAGTCTCAGATAAACGGCCTTGCGACACGTGTTGAGTGAACAGAAAAGCAAGAGCAAACCACCCCAAGTTTATCTGAAGGAAAGACTGAACAAAGAAAAAAATGACAAACTGTTGTTTTAAACTTTATTAGGTAAAAGCATGTTGCAAATTAAAAAAAGAAGCACACGCCAACATTAATCAGACTCTAAGTCTATACAACACAGTGAAGCTGTATGCAGTTATAAACAATGTGAATGGAAGTTGTCAAGTTTCATATTATATTTCATACTTTTATTATCTAATATATATAATAAACATCAGATTTAGTTATTTATTTTATGTGTATAGTGTTTGGCTTGCATGCGTCTCTGCATCAAATGCTGTCTGGTCCCTGGGGAGGTCCAAAGGTGGCGTTGTGGGCAGTTGTGATCCATCATGTGTGTGGTGGAAATTGAACCCCAGTCTTCTGGATAAGCAGGTGTTCTTAACTACCGAGCTATCTTGAGCCCTACAGTGTATTTTCATGTGCTTCCCCACCACCTAAAATCAGAAGTCGATGTCAGAATTAGCAAAGCAATGAGCTTTACGTCCTCTTTCCTAACTCACGTCCATTACCAGCAATCAGCCCTGCCTTATCCCCTAATATTTGACCTCTCTTATTCTCCTTTTGCATGGCCTACTGCGCCCACATGTACATTTGTTTACATAGATACACATATGATTGACTAGATTTCATACATGAGTGAGAACATGCAGATGTTTTTCATTCTGAGATTGTGTGCCCCCACTTAATATTATATATCTAAGTTTATTCATTTTCCTGCAAATTGTGTGACTTCATCTTTTAAAAGACTAGTATTCCATTCTCTGTATTCTGTACCATGAAGATACTTGCACTCCGCTCCCACATTTATTCCATATTTATTCACTACAGCAAAGAACTGAAATCAACTTAGCCCATCAGCAGGTGAAAAGATGATGAAATATATATTTTAAAATTCAAAACCCAAGTAAGTAAAGAATTCAATTTTTTAAAGCTACAATTTATTTTTATTTATTTGATTGGGTGTGTGTCTATGTGAGTGTATATCACCTATGTGCAGGTTCCTGCAGAGGCCAGAAGTCATTAGATCCCTCGAGTTGGAGTTCCGGGTGACCACAAGCTACACAAAGTAAGCTAGGGGACTGGCGGTGGTGGTGCATGCCCTTAATCCACCGCATTCGGGATGCAGAGGCAGGCGGATCTCTGTGAGTTCAAGGTCAGCATGATCTACAGAGAGAGCTCCAGGAGAGGCTCCAAACCTAAGGAGAAACCCTGTCTCAAAAAACAAACAAACCCAAAAAACCAAAGTGTGCTAGAAATGGAACCCAGGACATCTGAAAGAATAGTTAATCACTGAGACATCTCTACGGCCTTAGGAATCTGGCTTTTGTTTTTCGTTTTGAAAATTTAAACCAATTTGATGAGCCTTTTAAGCTAGATTTAATTTTAAAAGAACAGGAAAGGCTTGTGTGAAACCTGGGATACAGAAGAGGCTTCGTCATGAACAGCTGCTCACCACTAATTAGAACACTAGCGCTGAATAAAGGACGCCATCTCCCCAGCACCTGCAGGCACCCCTTACCTGCTGTCCTGTTGAAATGTGCTTAGGAAAACAGACTCTCCCACTGCTGTTTGCGGAGCAAAGAACTACAAACCAACACAGCCAGGAGCAGCTGTGAAGGTCACCTTGTAGAACCTGAGGTGTAAGTTGATTCAGAATAGTGAGCGATCCTTGGGAGACCTTGATGTTGTCACAAATGTCCGTTCTTGGTAAACGATTAACTGAGGAGGAGGGGAGAGGGGAGCAAGGAAGAGTCATTCCTGCTGTGGTGTGTGTTGAGGAGGAGCAAGGTGCTTCGGTCCAGAACTGCTCGTGGTCCCTAGCAGCTGGGGTAAGGCCAGGTAGCAGATGTTTCCCTCGAGAGCCTCCAAGGCAGAGTACACCCTGCCCACCTTGACCGCAGCCTTGTGACTTTATGACGTCTGGGTTTCAGAACTGTCAGGGAACAAAGCCTGACTTGCCTTGAGCGACTAAGCTTGTGGGTTTTGTTGTTGTTGTTGTTGTTGTTTCTTTTACAGTAGCCACAGTGTCCCCTTCCAATGGCTGAAGAACATTATGGATTCTTAAGAACTGGTGCAAAAGCGATGTGGTCCTAAAGGGTTGAGGGTTTGTGTGATAATAGTTAAATAAATAAATAAATAAATAAATAAATATCGCCATCCTTTCCTCTGCATCCTGCATCATCTAATTTAAACCAATACTATTGTCTAGGAAAGTTTTCTTAAGGGTTTTGTTTTTTTTAAATGGGTCTTCTCACGTCAATCTACTAATTAGTTCTTTTTTTTTTAATTTTATGTACTTGGCTGCTTTGCCTGCATGTATGTCTGTGGAGCATGGACATGTCCAGTGACCTCAGAGACCAGAAAAGCACACTGGATCCCCTAGAACTGAAGTAACAGATGGTTGTGAGCCACCACATGGGTCCTAGGAATCAAGCCTGGCTCTTCTAGAAGAGCAGCCAAGATTTTTCATTGCTGAGCCGTCTCTCCATGCCCTACTAATTAGTTTTCACCAGGTCATATGACTACTTCCAATAATCTTTGGGCCTTCCTTCACTGTCAGGAAAACAGAAATGAAGGAAAATGAGAACACTCGTGTCCCCAGTCCAGTCTACTTCTGACGACAGTGGTCTCTTTTCACGAAGCTTAACTTCTTTTGTTCTAAGTTCAGCATGCCACATACGACTTTCTGCTGAAGCACTTTAAATAGCCCCTGCCCAACACTATTTTTGGTATACAGGACAATAGATTATTATATTGCAAAAGCAAAAATTCAGGGCAGAACTCCAAAAATGGGATATTGCATTTTAAAAATGAATTATCTCTTAATTGGCCCTGAGGTATTTTATAGGGACAAAATAGTTCCTGGAGGGACCATAGCAAGTGTCCTGACAGCATTTGGAAGCCACAAGCTTGTGTTCCTTCTGTTTTGTTCATCCTTAGTTTGATCAGTTTCTTGTGTCTCTTGAACAGTTCTGCAGCTCATCCAATAACTGGGCAGGCTGGCAATATCAATGCAACACTCAGAAAATTGCGGCCCTGTCACTGCAAAACTCAGAATCCAAAAAAAAAAAAAAAGCTATAAGCAGCAGTGTCTACTGCTCTGCGGTGTAGTGGGAACCATAGTCTTTATGTCTCAACAGATGTGTAGGATCTCTGTGCATCTCAGTATTCCATTTGCAAACAAGATACAGCACTGATGTCACTCTACAGAAACATTGGCTTCAGTGGCTTCTTTATGCTATCTATATGGGTGAGTTGCATTTCTTTCAATACTGGATTTTTCTCAGGAACAAATTGAACTGGATTCAAGCCAGCCTGTTAATGGGAAACGTGTGAGCTACTATGGCATGATGGGAACTGGTTATGGGGGCACAAGTGACACCATTCTTAGGGGACTCATTGCAGGAATACAGTATAGGAATATAAGGATAAATCATGAGGACAGTGAGTGGAGAAGCTCTGTGAGACAGGGTGAAGCAGCTACAGCCTCTTGTCTAGGGAGCTGCTTCCCATGGCCTCCTCCAGTCAAAATAAGAAGGAACCACAGTCTGATTTCAAAATCACACATTTTATTACCTGCTGTTTATCTTTCCTCCAAAGTGGAATAGTCCTCCTTTGGAAGGAATGAGCTCAATGAGATTCAGTAAGTGCAAGGAACTCATGGGGTTCTCATAGCTGAAAAGTTCTGAGATGCACCATGCCCTTCCTCTGCGCTCTAGAAGCCCTGGACAGTTGCAGGGGAGAGAGGACTCTGGTGGAGCCACCTACAGATTAGACAGAGAGATGTAGGAATGCAATTTTGTAAGTTGCATGTTGGGGTAGGTTTTCTGCCTTTGACTCACCCATTCTCCTGGAAGTAGCCCAGTAAACTCACTGGTTGCCCAGCTAGATTTGGGTGGAGTCATTCCTTTGGTTTGCTCTTGGTGCCCTGTTGAACTTGGACAAACATTTGTTCACACCTCCCCAGGAAACCTTACACAGTGTTCCTGTCCAGAGAGACTTAGAAAGCAATTTTCCAGTGTCCAAAGAAAGGAAGGATGATGGGAATAAATCCCATGGAGAGCAGATGAGACACACTCACCACAGTATGAGTCCATTTCAGTTTCATTTAGAGTCCAATTATCAACAATCATTGGCACAATCAGATGGAGGCAAGCACCATGGGTGTAAAAATCTAATAAAAAAATTCAGCAGTACATGCTTATAAGAGGTCCTCAGATAAAACAGCTTGATTAGCCAAGTAGAAATATATAACAATGGGCAAGATTACTGTCTAGAAAATAGCAGGGCTGAGGGTTCAACAGCCAGTGTAAACACTGCCAGTGAGGCCTGCCACAGTCCCAAAGCATCTCACTAAATCCTGAGTTGTTCTGTGTCTTGGAGAACAGGAATTGAGAGTAACTCAACTGCTAATGTTACATTCACTCAGGGAGAGGGACTCACTTCAACTTTTAACACAGTCGGTCATGTAGGGAGCTATGATGTTCACCTAAGAAAGGACAGAGCACAGCCTGAAGAGGTGATCTTCAATTTGGCACTTGTTTGTCTGTTCGTTCATTTGTTTTCAATAGTATGACGTAAGAGCTGCAAATGGGGGGGGGTGGCCTTCTGTGATGGTTTGAATAAGAATGGCCCCCATAAGCCCATATGTTTGGATGCTTGATCATCAGGGAGTGGCACTTCACGAGAGGGACTAGGAGGTGTGGCCTTGTTGTAGTAAGTGTGACCTTGTTGGAGAAGTATGTCATTGGGGATTGGCTTTAAGATTTCAAAAACCCAGGCCAGATCCTGCTTCCTGAAGATCCAGATGTAGAACCTCCAAGTACTTCTCAATCATGTCTGCCTGAACACCATCACTATGATCCCCACCACAATGAGGGCAATGGACATAACCTCTGAACCTAGAAGCAGTCCCCAATTAAAAGTTCTTTAGAAGAGTTGCCATGGTCATGGTGTCTGTTCACAGCAATAGCACGCTGACTAAGTTCTCTTGTTCTGGAATCTCTTAAATGTGAAGGGTGTGTTTTATGTGCTAATGAAATTTTAAGGCCAGTTGTTCCCAGATGACCACAGAATGGGAACTAATTGCCAGGAACCAAGTTTGGGTCTGAAAGTTGGAGATTTTAGCTACACCTAATTTCTGCAGAAAGCCAAGAAGCTAGAGGTCAATTTGATCACACAATCAATGACTAAATCTACCATGCATATATAAGGAAGTCTCTGTAAACTCTAATACTCGAGGTTCACAGATCTCTTGAGCCAGGAAAGCAGTTTGCCTAGAAGAGGAACAAGGAACCCAGATCCTGAACTTGTACTGTTGGGAATATCTCTTCCACCTGACTGCTCCTGAGTTGCCTTCCTTCATAATAAAGCTGTAATCCAGTGAGTAAACCTTTTCCCCAGTTCCCTGAGCCACTATATCAAATTAACTCAATAAAAGAGCAATAAGAACTACCAGTTCATTTCTGCTTGATCATGTAGACTTGTGATTGACATCTGGAGCACAGACAATTTTGTGGGGTTGAGCTCTTAGCCTACGGGTTCTGGCACTGTTCCAGAGAGGTAGTGATGGAACTCAGAGTATTCATCTGTCCATCAGGGAACAGAATTACATTATTCTGGGAAAAATCCTACACAATAATGGGCAGAGAGCTGAGTCTACCTATAAAGAAAACATTATTTATTTGTTTGTTCCTCATGGACAGGCAAAGGAATATAACAGAGAAAGATATGTCAAAGCCAAGACAAAAAAGAAAAACAACACCACCAACAAAAACCTATTGGCCTGGAAACCAAAACACTTCCATTGAAATGGAAGTTCCTGACCTTCCAGTCATTATGTTTGACTTCTTGCCCGAGCTTCAACAACAATTTACTCCCCTATTTCATCAGGAGACTGCTCAGACCAGCCAGAGCAGTAGACATTATATCTTTCTTGTCTATTTTTCGTATATGGAATGGAGGGTACTGATGCTCCAGGTCAAGGCAGAGCTCCACACGGTTCTTCTTCCTCAGGAAGTGTGGGAAGAAAACCATGCCAAGGATGGTTTACTCAGTGTTTGGTCCAAGGGTTTCCTGCAAACCAAGGGAGTTTCTCTTTCTCCTGTCTTATCACTAGGGCTGGTGACCTGGGCTGAGTCATAGTGTATGGGGAAAAGAGGTCTTAACTCCTTGAAGGCCATGGGATGAAAGGACCCACCACCATCTGCTGCAGCCAAATTCAGTGCCATATAAGAAATGAGCATGGAATCACAGTTTATGGAGGGTAATGCCAGCTCCAGTTTTCAAAATGGAAGAATAGTCATAGATTATTTAAGTTGTAGGAGATAATCTGATCCTCTGTGTAGCTCTATGATTTCTGCTTGTACACTTTCTTGTTTTCAATATTTGGAAGTTTTTTTTTTCACATGGCAGGTGGGAACCACACCCAACAATATTGGAGATAGAGACACAAAAAGACATATCAAGAAGTTTTCCATTCAGTTCGTGGGTGAACTTGACCATAGCCTTTGCTATGTTATAAAAGATGCAAGAATGATGGTCTGAGTATCCTCAGAGTCATTATGTGACCATGTCCATAAAGGGACACTCTAGATTTCAGTCTTAGCACGAGTTGTGGTCATGAGTTCTTTCATGTTTATAAAGTCATGTGGGATAAACTTTGTCCAAGTGACTAAAGTCCTTGCTGGTGCTGGAGGCATTGCTAATGGCTGATGCATTAGACTTCCCATGAAATAGCCATCACACACATGGAAGCTCCTGCAGGAGGTCAGAAATGATGGTCTTATTGACTTCACCCTTCAAGTAACCCCAGCCTGCACTATTGTAGAAGTTTGCCCCACAGCATCTTCAGGACAGGGTCACCCCATCATGGATTGCATTCCTGGGAGGTGGAGAGGAAATTTTCATTGATGACAAAGTTTTATTATTAGCTTGACTGTCATTGAAATTGCCACCAGTGCAATCAGACCTGGATGTAGACTAGGTAGTTGAGGTCAATGAAGGCCACATTAATGACAACAACATCCATTTTTTCTTCCAGATTAAAGGCAGATTTGGTGACTAGATACTCCAATGTAGCCAGTTCTATCTGCTCTGAACTTTATTGCCATGCCTCAAGGACTCAGCTGCCTCTGTGTAAGGAAAATACAGCTTCATGCAGAATAAAGATGATGGAGGAAGGTCATTGGTTAAAAAATAAAAAAACTGCCTTGGCCCATTTTATTGGTTAGAACATAGGTGGGTGGAGTAAACAGAACAGAATGCTGGGAGGAAGAGGAAGTGAGCTCAGAGGCCATGCTCCCCTCTCCCGGGCAGATGCATGCGATGAAGCAAGCCGCCAGGTCAGACATGCTGAATCTTTCCCGGTAAGACCGGTGCTACACAGTTTATTAGAAATGGGTTGATCGGGATATGAGAATTAGCCAGTAAGGGCTAGAGCTAATGGACCAAGCAGCATTTAAATGAATACAATTTGTGTGTTGTTATTTCTGGTAAAGCTAGCCGGTGGCAGGAGCCGGGTGGGATGAAAAGCAGACCCGCAGCTCCCTCAACATAAAGAGGATCCAGGGGCTATTGCTTTTTAATTCCTATTAGGTATTGCAGTCTTTGCAGACAATACTTCTAATTCTTTTAACAGTTTTATTAAGTAATATTTATTTACTTTTCAAATAGAAATACATAAGCTACATGAGAGAGAAGTGTATGAGCTGGAAATAAATGAGATTAACTTCTTTTTTTCAGTGACATAGACTTGGATAACAGTAAGTTGAGATGTAATGTTACTTAGATTCTTTTTTTCTTTCTTTCCTTATTTATTTACTCATTTCATTCATTCCAGGCACACACTGCTTCTTAACAACAGTTTACCAACTGAGATGGTGCTTTGCTGTTGGAGGCGAGGGAAGAAGTAGGTTGCAGTGGTGAGGTGCTTTGATTGCTGCCCCGTAATTGATTATCAAGACTGTGCCGAGCTTCTGAAAGTGCACGCGGAGTTTCATCAAATTGTCAGACAACGCAATCTATAGAAATGAAACTATTACATAACCGTGAGTGTTTTGTTGCCCTATACCCAGCCTAGAATGCCAGTTCAAACATTTCACTTGCACTTTGCTCACCACGTGGTAAATGTGATTGAATGTGAAGAGTTGGATCTGGATTAGTTAGCAGGGTCCCTGCTGCTGACAGGACAGAGGAGCCTGATTGAGTTGGGTTGCACCAGTGAGGGACTGAGCAACTGTATCTTTTCCTTCTGTTTCCTTTTGTTTTATGTTCAGACTGCATGAAAGAGGAGGTCTTAGGTTGCTATGCTATTGTTTTTACCATAACACTTAGTAATCTCTCTTTTTATTAAAGAAAAGGAAGAGTCAGGCTCCAATCTTTCACTGGGAAATTATAGCTAAGAATCTTTTTAATAAGATAGCTCTGTTTATCTTCACAGTTCTCTTCTATTTATGGAAAGTGATTCTCATTTTTTTCTCCTTATGGTAATGACTTCCATTTCTCTATTATAAAACTTTTATTTGAGTTTGCTTGAGTGAAGCCAAAGTGGGTCAATTTGAAGAAGACATTAAACAATAGACACCATAACGATCAGGCAGGACAGGAAATCAAGGGCATTGTATACCACGGGAGCTCCCAGACTGACCTGTCCTGGTTCTCCTGATGACCTGGAGTCCACAGAGAACTGCAGCAGAGAGCAGACTAGACAAGTGCAAACACCCTCTCTAGTCATCTTCACATCTGCCCTCCCCAAGTTCTGAAGATCTTTTTCTCTTTCCCATTTCTTTGTTCCCTAAAATTTTCTTTATATCAGTAACCTATTTCTTTTGCTGAAGTTGGGAAGATACCCATTTCTGTGGTTCCCAGCTCACAATTCGGGCTGATGAACCTTTGTATCTGTCAAAGGGCTGTTCCATCATGTGTGGTGCATGCGGGTCTAAGTCCAGCTGGAACCCCTGTGTTCATAGCTGAAGACATCTTTGTTGATGAGTGGTATCAAAGTGTATAAAGTGAATCTGAATATGGGGAATCTCTAAATATTCCTTCATTTATTTTAAGGGACATTACCCATGTCAGTAACCAGAAATAAATGCCAAGTACACAAAAGCAGCTAATTCAGTTATAATGTATTAAGTATCAACTATTTATCAGTCACCATGCCCAGCACTGAAGACACAGAATATGTTTAATGTCTCAACAGTTATCATTCACTGCATACATGCAATTTATAATGTCACTCAGTTCTAGAAACAAGCCTAGAAGGTAGAAGACCAACTACATAGAAGACAAACTACAGATGAAGGAACTTGGATCCACAGAGTTTAGAGTGGTCATCCAATGGACCAAACTCATGAGTGTCAGGATTAGTGTTTTATGTGCTCAACATTAGTTCTCAGGCGCTTGTGTTCATTGGTTTTTCTCTCAGAATCTAGTATAATACAACTCAGCAAGACCTACAAGGTATTAATACACACAAACTAACAGTCTGTCTGAAACGGTGTTTGAGGAAAGATAAATGGGAGCATGTAAAACAATAATCATGGAAAGACAAGACGGGGGCAGGGGACTGTTCTGGCTAAAGGAAAGGGTTGTGCTGGTAGGAGAGAAACAGAAGAAGAAAGGCTGGCTGGTGCTGGGATGTGCAGGTATTCTATGGGGAGGTTTGGGGTTGATCCTAGCAGCAAGATGCTCACAGAAGTCTCTTGAACAGTCAAAATGTGTAAATAATTGTGTTTTTTTTTTAAAAAATCCATATGACAAGAATGTTCAGTCTGAGTCCCTGTGGAAGATGAATGAGGAAATTGGGGCTGTGGACGTGAAGTCACTTCAGGATGATACAGGCTTGAACTGAGAAAGCACCATCCAAGCAGAGACAGGACTTATGTGTCTCAAAAACCACCTATATATTACATGTCTAGGGTGCCCCCCATGCAGTTTCAGGTCTCCTCTTGAGAAAAGGGCTCAAGGTCATGAATTGAGAAAAAGGAACAGCTGACCTTACTGAATAGGGACACGGAAGGACACAAGCTAACGGTGTCTTAAGATGATGTGTTTCATGGGAGAGCTAGGCATCGGTATGAATCACATGAAATGTAGACCTTTGGGGACATGGGCAGAGGAGCTGAGAGAAGCCCCCCACAACAAATAAGGCCATGTTAGCTAGGCGGGGCATGGAGAAGAATGCAGATATGGTAAACAGGGATGGCCTTGTAATTTTTTTTTATTTTTTTATTTTTTTTTTAATAATTTTTTTATTAAGAAAAGAAGAAAAAAAACATAAACAAAAAACAAGTTTCCACCTCCTCCCAGCCTCCCATTTCCCTCCCCCTCCTCCCACCCTTCTCCCCCTCCTCCCACCCTTCTACCCCTCCCCCCACTCCTCTCCCCCTCCCTCTCCAGTCCACAGAGCAGTCCAGGTTCCCTGCCCTGTGGTAAGTCCTAGGTCCTCCCCCCTCCGTCCATATCTAGGAAGGTGAACATCCAAACTGGCTAGGCTTCCACAAAGCCAGCACATTAAGTAGGATCAAAACCCCGTGCCATTGTCCTTGGCGTCTCATCAGCCCTCATTGTTCGCCATGTTCAGAGAGTCCGGTTTTATCCCATGCTTTTTCGGTCACAGTCCAGCTGGCCTTGGTGAGCTCCCAGTAGATCAGCTCCACTGTCTCAGTGGGTGGGTGCACGCCTCGTGGTCCCGACTTCTTTGCTCATGTTCTCCCTCCTTCTGCTCCTCATTGGGACCTTGGGAGCTCAGTCCAGTGCTCCAGTGTGGGTCTCTGTCTCTGTCTCCATCCATCACCAGATGAAGGTTCTTAGCCAAGAGGATAACTATATGTTTTTCCTTGGGTTCACCTTCTTACTTAGCTTCTTTAGGTTCACCTATTGTAGACTCCGTGGCCCTAATTTATGGCTAGAAACCAATTATGAGCGAGTACATCCCATGTTCATCTTTTTGGGTCTGGGACACCTCACTCAGGATAGTGTTTTCTATTTCCATCCATTTGCATGCAAAATTCGAGAAGTCATTGTTTTTTACCGCAGCGTAGTACTCTAGCGTGTATATATTCCATACTTTCTTCATCCATTCTTCCATTGAAGGGCATCTAGGTTGTTTCCAGGTTCTGGCTATTACAAATAATACTGCTATGAACATAGTTGAACAAATGCTTTTGTCATATGATAGAGCATCTCTTGGGTATATTCCCAGGAGTGGTATTGCTGGGTCCAGGGGTAAGTTGATCCCGAATTTCCTGAGAAACCGAAACACTGACTTCCACAGTGGTTGCACAAGATGGCATTCCCACCAGCAATGGATGAGGGTACCCGTTCCTCCACAGCCTCTCCAGCAAAGGTTATCCTTGGTGTTTTTGACTTTAGCCATTCTGACAGGTGTAAGATGATATCTCAAAGTTGTTTTGATTTGCATTTCCCTGATTGCTAAGGAAGTTGAGCACGACTTTAAGTGTCTTTTGGCCATTTGAACTTCCTCTGCTGAGAATTCTCTGTTCAGTTCAGTGCCCCATTTTTTAATTGGGTTAATTAGCATTTTAAAGTCTAGTTTCTTGAGTTCTCTATATATTTTGGAGATCAGACCTTTGTCTGTTGTGGGGTTGGTGAAGATCTTCTCCCAATCAGTAGGTTGCCTTTGTGTCTTATTGACTATGTCCTTTGCTTTACAGAAGCTTCTCAGTTTAAGTAGGTCCCATTTATTCAATGTTGCCCTTAATGTCTGTGCTTCTGGGGTTATACATAGGAAGCGATCTCCTGTGCCCAGCTCCTGTAGGGTACTTCCCACTTTCTCTTCTATCAGGTTCAGTGTGTTCGGGCTGATATTGAGGTCTTTAATCCATTTGGACTTGAGTTTTGTGCACAGTGATAGATAAGGGTCTATTTTCATTCTTCTACAAGATGACATCCAGTTGTGCCAGCACCATTTGTTGAAGATGCTTTCTTTCTTCCATTTTATACTTTTAGCTCCTTTATCGAAAATCAGGTGTTCATAGGTTTGTGGGATAAAATCCGGGTCTTCTATACGATTCCATTGGTCGACTTCTCTGTTTTTATGCCAGTACCACACTGTTTTCATTACTGTAGCTCTGTAATAGAGTTTGAAGTCAGGGATGGTAATGCCTCCAGAAGATCCTTTATTGTATAGGATTGTTTTGGCTATCCTGGGTTTTTTGTTTTTCCATATAAAGTTGATTATTGTCCTCTCCAGATCTGTGAAGAATTTTGATGGGATCTTGATGGGGATTGCATTGAATCTATAAATAGCCTTTGGTAGAATTGCCATTTTTACTATGTTGATCCTCCCAATCCAAGAGCAAGGGAGGTCCATCCATTTTTTGGTATCCTCTTCAATTTCTTTCTTCAATGCCTTAAAGTTCTTGTCAAATAGATCTTTCACTTCCTTGGTTAGATGTACCCCAAGATATTTTATGCTGTTTTTGGCTATTGTGAATGGTGAAGCTTCTCTGATTTCCCTCTCTGCTTCCATATCCTTTGTGTATAAGAGGGCGACTGATTTTTTGGAGTTGATCTTGTATCCTGCCACATTACTAAAGCTGTTTATCAGCTGTAGGAGTTCTTTGGTGGAGTTTTTGGGGTCGCTTATGTACACTATCATATCATCTGCAAATAACGAAAGTTTAACTTCTTCCTTTCCAATTCGAATCCCCTTGATTCCATTATGTTGTCTTATTGCTATTGCTAGAACTTCAAGCACTATATTGAAGAGGTATGGGGAGAGTGGACAGCCTTGTCGTGTTCCTGAGTTAAGTGGGATGGCTTTGAGTTTCTCTCCGTTTAATTTGATGTTAGCTGTCGGCTTGCTGTATATAGCTTTTATTATATTTAGGTATGACCCTTGTATCCCTAATCTCTCCAAGACTTTTAACATAAATGGATGTTGAATTTTGTCAAATGCTTTTTCAGCATCTAATGAAATGATCATATGGTTTTTTTCTTTCAGTTTATTTATATGCTGGATTACATTGATAGATTTTCGTATGTTGAACCAGCCCTGCATCTCAGGAATGAAGCCTACTTGATCATAATGGATAATTTTTCGGATGTGTTCTTGGATTCGATTTGCCAGTATTTTGTTGAGGATTTTTGCGTCGATATTCATGAGTGAGATTGGCCTGTAGTTCTCTTTCCTGGTTGAGTCTTTGAGTGGTTTTGGTATCAGAGTAATTGTGGCTTCATAAAAGGAGTTTGGTAATGACCCTTCTGTTTCTATCTTGTGGAATACATTAAGGAGTATAGGTATTAGATCTTCTTGGAAGATCTGGTAGAATTCCGCATTGAAACCATCTGGTCCTGGGCTTTTTTTGGTAGGGAGGTTTTTGATAACCTCTTCTAATTCTTCGCGACTAACAGGTCTATTTAGATTGTTCACCAGGTCCTGATTTAACTTTGGTATATGATATTTATCTAAAAAAGTATCCATTTCCTTTACATTTTCCAATTTTGTGGCATATAGGCTTTTGTAGTAAGATCTAATGATTCTCTGAATTTCCTCTGTGTCTGTGGTTATGTCCCCCTTTTCATTTCTGATCTTATTAATTTGCAAATTCTCTCTCTGCCGTTTGGTTAGCTTGGATAGTGGTTTGTCAATCTTGTTGATTTTCTCCAGGAACCAGCTTTTTGTTTCATTGATTTTTTGTATTGTTTTCTGTGTTTCTATTTTGTTGATTTCAGCCCTCATTTTGATTATTTCCAGTCTTCTACTCCTCCTAGGTGAGTCTGCTTCTTTTTTTTCTAGAGCTTTCAGGTGGGCTGTTAAGTCTCCAATGTGAGCTTTCTCTGTTTTCTTTAAGTGGGCACTTAGTGCTATGAACTTTCCTCTTAGGACTGCTTTCATAGTGTCCCATAAGTTTGAGTATGTTGTTTCTTTATTTTCATTGAATTCCAGGAAGACTTTAATTTCTTTCTTTATTTCTTCCTTAATCCAGCTATGGTTCAATAGTTGACTGTTCAGTTTCCATGACTTTGTATGCTTTCTGGGGGTAGCATTATTGTTGAATTCTAACTTTAATCCATGGTGATCTGATAAGACACAGGTGGTTACTAATATTTTTTTGTAACTGTGGATGTTTGCTTTGTTACCGACTATGTGGTCGATTTTCGAGAAGGTTCCATGAGCTGCAGAGAAGAAGGTATATTCTTTCCTATTTGGATGGAATGTTCTATAGATGTCTGTTAAGTCCATTTGATTCATTACCTCCACTAATTCTCTTATTTCTCTGTTAGGTTCCTGTCTGATTGACCTGTCCATTGGTGAGAGAGGAGTGTTGAAGTCTCCTACTATTAGTGTGTGCGGTTTGATGGCTGCCTTGAATTTTAGCAATGTTTCTTTTATGTACGTGGGTGCTTTTATATTAGGGGCATAGATGTTCAGGATTGAGACTTCATCCTGATGAACTGTTCCTGTTATGAGTATAAAATGCCCCTCTCCATCTCTTCTGATTGATTTAAGTTTAAAGACAACTTTGTTAGAGATTAGTATGGCCACACCTGCCTGTTTCTTAGGACCATTTGCTTGATAGGCCTTTTCCCAGCCCTTTACTCTGAGTAGGTGCCTGTCTTTGTGGTTGAGGTGTGTTTCTTGTAAACAGCAGAATGTTGGATCCTGTTTTCTTATCCAATCTCTTAGCCTGTGCCTTTTTATAGGTGAGTTGAGTCCATTGACATTAAGTGATATTAATGACCAGTGGTTGTTAACTCCGGTCATTTTTTTTTAGTCGTAGAGTTTGTGTGTTTCCCTTCTTTGTTTTGTGTTGGTGAAGGGTCTCTAGATGTCTGAAGTATTGTGGTCATTGTTGGACTCCTTGGTTAGTGATTTTCCTTCAATTACTTTCTGTAAGGCTGGATTTGTGGCTGCGTATTGTTTAAATTTGTTTTTATGCTGGAAAATTTTATTTTCTCCATTTATAGTGAATGAAAGCTTGGCTGGGTATAGTAATCTGGGCTTGCACCCATGGTCTCTCAGTTTCTGCAGTACATCTAACCAGGACCTTCTGGCTTTCATGGTTTCCATGGAGAAGTCAGGTGTAAGTCTGATAGGTTTACCTTTATAAGTAATTTGGCCTTTTTCCTTTGCAGCTCTTAATATTCTTTCCTTATTTTGTATGCTTTGTGTTTTGATAATTATATGGCGAGGGGATTTTTTTTTTTGATCCAGCCTATTCGGTGTTCTGTATGCTTCTTGGACCTTCATAGGAAAATCTTTCCTTAGGTTGGGAAAGTTTTCTTCTATAATTTTATTAAATAGATTTTCTGGACCATTGAGCTGCCCTTCTTCTCCTTCTTCTACTCCTATTATTCTTAGGTTTGGTCTTTTTATTGTGTCCCATATTTCCTGAATGTTTTGTGATGAGAGTTTGTTGGACTTGCTGTTTTCTTTGATCAGTGTGTTTATTTTCTCTATGGTATCTTCAGAATCCGAGAGTCTTTCTTCTATCTCTTGTATTCTGCTGGTTATGCTTGTTTCTGTAGTCTCTATTCGTTTACCTAGATTTTCCATGTCCAGACGGCCCTCTGTTTGTGTTTTCTTCTTTGCCTCCATTTCAGTTTTCAGGTCTTGAACTGTTTCCATTATCTGTTTGATTGTTTTTCCTTGGTTTCCTAGGGTATCATTCACTGATTTATTCAATTCTTCAAACTTTCTGTTATATTTCTCATCCATTTCTATAAGGGCGTTTTTTACATGCTGTTTAAGGGTGTCAATCACTTTCATGAAGTCAATCTTTTCTCCTTCCTCTTGATTAAGGGGTTCTTGTCCTCCCGTTGTGAGGTCGCTTGTTTCTGGTAGCTTCATGTTGCTTTTCAGCTTGTTGGGCGAATTCTTGCCTTGACGTCGGCCCATCTCTTCTTCCAAATGCTCCCTATGGATCTTCTTTTACCGGATTAGGTCTCCTTGCCTACCAAACGCTGTCTCTCCCCAATGTTGGCTCTCCCAATGCTGGGTCTCCCCAATGCTGGGTCTCCTGGCGCCGAAAGATCAGGCCTCCGTGCTGGTTGGGCAGCTCGCAGACAAAGCGCCTACCCCGCTTGGTGCAGGCAGGCCACAGAAACAAAGGAACTGCTGCCCCCCGGGAGCCCCGGCTACTCGGACTCAGCGCCCAGATAGGCTGGGCTGGGCGATGCCACGCGCCAAAAGAGGGCAGTGGGGGCGAAGTGGGGAGGGCTCTGGACGGAAGCTGGGTGGGCCAGGAAGAAAGAGGCAGCACCCGGGGAGTAGAGGCCCTGCAGAGAGCCCAAGCAGGACAGGGGGCCAAGAAACCCCCGAGCTCCCCGTCCCAGGCTGGCGCCGTGGGCCAGAAACTCACCCCAATGCTGGGTCTCCTGGCGCCGAAAGATCAGGCCTCCGTGCTGGTTGGGCAGCCCGCAGACAAAGCGCCTACCCCGCTTGGTGCAGGCAGGCCACAGAAACAAAGGAACTGCTGCCCGCCTTGTAATTTTTTGAAGACCTTTCCAAAACCAACTCTGTGGTGAAAATATTTCAGATCTGTGGTGTTGTCAAAAGTAGGCTTGCTCCATCCTGTCCACTAGGGCAGTATTGTGTGGCCCACAAATGGCCACCTGTCTGACACACCACTGCCATGCAACAGTCTGCAGTCAGGTACAGTTTCTGTTTGGCCTTATTATTTGACTGTCCATTTATAAAACACAATTAGCTAGTGAGCAATAAACAAGGTAGACTTACACTTTCTGGCAAATTCTGTAATGTGACTGATTACCCTTGGCACAAAACTGCAGTTGCATGAGCTTCTTAAGTAAAAACCGCAAAGTGATCTTCTCATCTGTCTGCGTCTCATGATAATCAAAGGCATCGACAGCGCATAGAATTAGCACGTCAGGATTTGTTCAGCGGTTTGGACAGACTCCATCTTCAGTTTGACAGATGGAGCTGGTTTTGATTTCTTCATATTGCTTGGATTTTTACAGCTACACAGTCCCTAGCAAGGGCCCATTGGAAGACTAAGACCTGGACCCAGGGTAATTGACTGCACACAGGACCTGCTAGCTTGCAGCCTTATTTATCACAAGACGTGAGCTGAGCCTCTTCTGCATGCCATTAGAGGGGATCAGTCTGCCCTGCTATCCCTTCCACACTGGAGAGAGCTCTTACAAAGGGCGCCCGAGGACACCTGGCATGCTCTGTGGAAGGAAGAAAGGATGACTTAGCTTTTTTTGGTGTGGCCTTCTCCGGGCACCTGCTGTGTACTCAGCTGTTGTTGTTACTACAAGAATTAGCAATGAGTCACCAGTTTTACCTGCAAATCCTAGCTTTAGCTATGACTTCACAGAGTAACAACAATGACAAGGACAGTAGCTGGAGCTGCTGGGTGTCATGTCCGAGGCATGGTTCTCAAGTGTGGTCTTTGTTCTACAGGTGTAGAAACAGGGTTCCACAGAACTAAAGTCTTACCTGAGTTCACATACTTACTAATAGAGTCAAAATGTAATTCTCTGCTCAGAATACTCTGTATAAATAGCTATGTCTCATGGTAGACAGAAAATGATTTATTTCATTTTCACACTCATGGAATGTCTATAAGAAAGATGGAACAGAAAATTAATAAATCCATTATTCATCTTGAGGTAGAAGTAAAAATGATACCCAAACCAGCTGAGTGATAAGTTCCAAAATGTGTCTATAAATTAATTTCATGGTATCTATCTATGGAAGGATATGTCTCGGGGGTATTTCAAAATAATAATGGGATGAGATTACGTACAGATGGTCATGTATTGATAATTTTTGAGACAAGGCAATGGATACACTAGTGTGGTAATATGTGCTGTAATATTTTCCCACAATAAAATTTAAAAATGAGACTGTTAAAAATCCAGTGACCTCATTGTGGAGAAATGAGCTATGAAGTGAAGTGGGGGGCATTTCAGTGCAGCAGTATAGCATGGTTTAGGGTGGGTATCTTTCTGCCTGAGAGCTGTGGGGATGAGTTAAATAGACAGGGTCAGTGCAGCCATGGTGCATGGTTTAGAGAGGGTGTCTTCCGTTTGAGAACTATGAGAACTAGGTCTTAACTAGACAGCGTTAGCTTCCTACATTGCTCTTACAAAATGCCACAGACCAGACAACTTCAACAACAGAAATGTATCCTCTTAGCTTTAGAAGCCAGAGCTTAAGATCAGATGTTAATAGGTTTGATTTCTCCTGTTTTGTATATAGGGTCTCCTCCTTACTTTGTCCCTTACTTTGTGCTATATCTTTATCTCAATCTCCTTTAGGGACTCGCTACAGTCACACTAAATTAGGGCCTATTCACATGACCTAATTGTATCTTAGTCACTACCTTCAAATATAGTTGTATTTCTATACATAGAGTTGGGGTGCACTAATCAATATATGAGTTTAATTGAACAAAATTTAACCCATTAAAGGGACCCTATAGGAAGAAGGAGTTGGAATGGGATTGGAAGGTGCAGTTTAAATGTGGTGACAAAGTCTAAATCTACAACTTTCTGATGAAGTCTACTTATTCTGAGATGTATTAGACAATGCCACTAGAAGAAAATGTTGAAGAGAGCTGGAGTGTGAAGTCAAGACTTGCGAAGATACACACTAAAAGCTATAGTGTGGAGAAAGCTAGATTGTTGGGAAACACCCAAGGCCTGATTGACACGAGGCAGGAGCAGGAAATAGTTTTCCAGCATCACTAACCAGCGAAGATGAGGGGGAGTTTATTCCGGATCGGGTTTTGTTGGGGTGTGATTAGAGTGAGGAGGCACAAGAAAAACATTGGAGGGCTGGACAGTGGCTCTCGAATCAGGTAGGGAGTGAAGGGAGGTAGGGAGTGAAGAAATGGAGGAAGAGGGTCTGCCACTGAATCTGAGGTTAAGAAAATATGGTGACATTGTTCTCCATGTGCTATTGAGCAATAAACTCAAAGAACCTAATGCTGTTTCTACAGCAGAACTATACATGCTTCCCCTATTCTAACTCATGGCTGTGCTTCTCCATGGCTGTGCTGCTCAATGGCTGTGCTACTCCACACCTGTTCTAGTCCATGGCTGCTCTAGTCCATGGCTGTTCTAGTCCATGGCTGTCCTATTCCATGGGTGTTCTATTCCATAACTGTTCTAGTCCATGGCTGTTCTATTCCATGGCTGTTCTATTCCATGGGTGTTCTAGTCCATGACTGTTCTAGTCCATGGCTGTCCTATTCCATGGGTGTTCTCTTCCATGGCTGTCCTATTCCATGGGTGTTCTATTCCATAGCAGTTCTATTCCATGGTTGTTTTAGTCCATGACTGTTCTAGTCCATGGCTGCTCTGCTCCATAACTGTTCTAGTCCATGGTTGTTCTAGTCCATGGCTGTCCTATTCCATGGGTGTTCTCTTCCATGGCTGTTCTCTTCCATGGCTGTCCTATTCCATCGGTGTTCTAGTCCATGGCTGTTCTATTCCATGGTTGTTCTAGTCCATGGCTGTTCTACTTCATGCCTTTTTTACTCTATGCTCATCCAGAGGCTGTAAGGTCACCATTCCAAGCAACCTTTAAACAGGAAAATTCAGATCCTTTGTTGCCTTATTGAACATATTGTGACTCTAGACCCTACTTTCCATCTCCACCCCCTCTTCTTTATATCATTTATAAATGACAATGGCTTCTGAGCTGCTCTAAAGGACTTCTTTTCAATCTCTAACTTGAGACAAAGGAGTTTGATCCTAAGATCCCTTGCTAATACTAAGCCATGCTACAAACCTAAATGTCAAATGCTAACAGAAACTCATCAAAGAGTCTACTTTAATAATGTTAGACTTCAATAATATCAGCATTTCAGTTACTCCTCATCTAAAGTTCCTGACTCATCCCTGCATTATAAACACATGTCAAATGTATTATGACCAACTATGTCAAATGACACTTTCCAATCAGCAAGCCTTAACTGAAAAAGACTTCAGGGGTATGCCCACTCCCAACTGCATTGTTAGGTAAAATATTTATGATCCCAGAATCCTGTCATGTGTGAGAATATGACATGGCATTTGGTGACCCAAATTCCAGGTATGTCTTCTGCAAGATCGAATTTATCGTTCTAAACCCATCTTTGAGACACACATCACAAGGCAGATGCACTGAATTTCTGAGCTGGGTCAGGGCCTCTCCACCCAGTATTCTCAGTACTCGCCGTGACATGGTAAGGCGAGCTGCTCAGCAGAAATCAAAGCCATCTGTCTAGACTCCAGATAGGTCCAGATCGTTCTTGAAGCTCTTAGCCTTGCCCTGCCCTGCCACATCCTGCCATGTCCCACCACCCCCGTCCCACCACACCCCACCTTCAAGCTTCTTTGGGAATGTAGTCTTTCCCCTTCTCTCACACCTGCCCTTTGGGCTTCCCTGTGTTGGTTTCATCTCCTTCAAAGTCGCCCACTGTTCTTTTTTTGTGGATATAAATGCTGAAAAGGGCTAGAGACGGCATGTATTCAAAGTCGTCTGCATGAACAGTAAATGGACTCTGGGAGTTAAAACAGAGTACATGGGATTGGGAGAGAACGGTTATATATTGAGTTGAAGGGGAAGAAGCAGGGAAGATTTTTAACAAAACACACCAAATTCACGTATGAAAGTCTCAAATAACAAATTTAAAAGTAAATAAAGCTCTCTGCATGGCTTCTGCTGCCCCCTTTTCATAAAATGGCTTGGAGACGATACCCTACATGTTTATTTTGCTAAATTCCAGAAGTTCTTCTACTGGTCGTTTATCCAATTTTGCTGAATTCTGATTCTTGTTTCGGTTTTGTTTGTTTCACTGTAATGATGAACATTACGCTTGGTATGATTATAATTTAAAATATTTTAGAAAGAGTAATACACTAACTGTTGCAGCTTCATAGAAGAAAAGTAGATGACATTAGATTCAGAGGTGACACGAGGACAGACACGGGGTTTAGTAAAATCGTTCTTATGAGAAAACAGACCTAGAAAAATAAACCTATGTAACATCTCTGGATGTGACTCTTATGTCAAATAAGTAGACATTTTCTTCTATTCTAAGTCCATAATTTTTAAAAATCCAGTTTGCTACATTCTAATGATTGTTTAAAAATTAATAGAGGATATTATCTTTTGAGACAGAATAATGGTTTAATCAAAATGTTCCTGATTTCTTTGATTTATTGATATAATTTCAAAAGTGAAGGAGTGAAGGCAGGATTCATCTATTCTAACACTGATTAGGTAGAACAAAATGTAAGAGTTAGTATATTAGAGAGGTTGGTTGAGGAGCTTCCCAGGCAGAGGGGTTTCCTTTAGTAATTTCTTTATCCAAAAGTGGGCATTGCCAGTGTGTGTGGATAACGCCATTGCAGAAGTGTCTTGGGGGGACTAAAATACAATAATGTGCTATATTTTTCATGGAAGCATTGCTTTGTTCTACCTGAAAATCACTGCTGGATATGTGATTCTTTTTTTTTCTTCTGTCTCACAAAATGAAGCTAGATGTAGCTGAGTGGCCCTTGACAATCCTGTACAAAGACAGAACCAAACCTCAAAACATGACTGCGAAACACCGGAGGCACATGCAAAAGAAAAACAACTTCTTATGACTTAAAGCAGTCTGAGATTTTGAAAAGATTCTTTCTAATTTTAGCAACTCATCATGTCTTCTTTACTCTCTGGGAAAAACAAAACCTAGAACATAAAAGTGACTCAAATAAAAATGTTCTACCAAAAGCCAGAAAAATCAAGGCAAGATTTAGAGCCCATATTTCAAAGAAAGTAAGGGGATCACAGGAATCTGAAACAATGAATAATTCATGACAAAGCCTGGCATATTTGAAATGTCCTTGAATTTTAATTGGGTGCCCAGATAGAAGCTTCTATAAATTCTGCTCTGTAATGGAGCTATGAAGAATTTTTATACTCGTATAATAATTTAGATTGCCTCTGCAAAACAGAAGCATGAATTGAGAATTTCTTAATGAAAAGTCGGTGCTTCTGTTTGAAATAGGACCAGGAAAGTCACTAGTCCCTTCCCAACATGGCTTGTGACTCTCATGAGCTCCTGTGTGAATTTTGTTTGTTTGATTTTGGGTTTTAGTGGGGGGGGGGCATTTGGTCTGCCTGCATGCCTAGCAGGCCAGAAGAGGGCATCGGATCACCTTGAACTGGAGTTACAGAAACTGTGCATGGCCATATGGATGCTGGGAATTGAACCCAAGTCCTTGAAGAGCAAAGTGCTTTCAACCACTGAACCATCTCATCAGCTCTTCACATGTTTGTGTTCTTCTTGGTTTTCTTTTTCAGTCATTGAGCCAAAAGCAAAAAATTTACATCTCAGTGAAGCCCACAAAACTGGACATGGGGACTTAGAGCTGGCTTACCCAACACCATCTCTTAGGAGTCGGTGATGTCAACAATTAAAACGCACCTGTCATTTTACCTTGACAATATGTGCATCTACAGTCATCTCTCAGAAGGTTACTTCAGTGTTCAAACTATTCTGCTCCATTAAGAATTTTGGATGGAGCTTTGTAAGTTATGGGAGCAACGGAGTGCAGCCAGAAAGCCCAAGCACCAAAGAAGACTCTGCTCTGAGGAGGACAGGTCTGCAGGCATGTGCTGTCAGTGAGGAAGGACAGATCTGCAGGCATGCGCTGTCAGTGAGGAAGGACAGATCTGAAGGCATGTGCTGTCAGTGAGGAGGACAGATCTGGAGGCATGTGCTGTCAGTGAGGAAGGACAGATCTGGAGGCATGCGCTGTCAGTGAGGAAGGACAGATCTGGAGGCATGTGCTGTCAGTGAGGAAGGACAGATCTGGAGGCGTGTACTGATGGTCAGTTAGGAAAGACAGATCTGGAGGCATGCATTACCAATGATTGGACTGTTTGTCTTTTGAGGATTATGCAATGTCAAAATTTTATTTTCATTTGAGTAGCATATGTTTAAAACGGCTTAGATGAAAATGATTGACAGAAATCAAAGATAAATAAATACACGAGCTTAAAATTATACTGCCTCAGACAGAACATGTGCTAATAATATTGGTAGAAGTTATTATTTTCTTTTACGCCAATAAAGACAACTCGTCTTAGAGTTCTTCTGTTTACTCATTTTAAGTCAAGGTGAACAAAAGTCCCTCTAAAATATAATCTCAATAGAAATTCTGAGTAAAATATGTTCCTGATCCAGAAGGCTCAAAATCTGAAATCAAGATGTTGGTCAGGCTCCATTCTCTCCACAGACTCAGGTGGAGACCCATCTTCAACTCTTCTTTCTTCCCACAGTTGCTGGCAAGTCTCTGGGTTCTATGCTGGAGTGCCTCACGCATTTGAGCCATCTCTCCTATCTGTCTTCACCCAGCCTACAGCTTCTTGTCTTCAGTTCCAAATTTCCCTCTTCTTTATAAGACACCAGTCACTGGATCGGGGTCCTCCATTCTGTGCTGCGGCCTTACCTTACTTTGATTATATTATTTACGAATGTGCTTTACAAATAAGGTCACATTTTGAGGTTCCCAGAGTCAGGACGTCAACACATCTTTCTGTGGGTCACATTTCACCCATTACAGTGGCTGGGAACGGTCATCCATTTCTTGCCACGGATGCCAGCAGCTAGCCATTCTCCATGCTGTAGTGGTGCAGCATTAACGAGAGTCGCATCTTAAGCACTTTGGGGAATATTCTGATGTCTTGCCTCACAGCTGGAAGCCCTGACATTTCATGTTTTCCTACCCATCTTTCAACTTTTTTGGATAACAGCCTGAAGCATGTCCTTTAGGTTTTGTCCCTTTATTCCTATTCCCATGAAGGCGGCTGCAGGGATAGCAATGAGGCAGCACAGCAAACATGGTCTCCGGACCCCACAGAGCAAAGAATTCTTCAGAGTGTGTGTCGGACTGAATCACACTAAAGATAGCTGGCTCTGGGACAGATACTTGAATACTAGGAGAGAACTACTTCACTTCTATTTTCCTAATCCAGGATAATGTCAGCTCACATAGACGTGAAAAAGGGAGAGGCATTATTCTCAGCAGATAATTTATTAGGAAGCTGTATTATGCTTCCACTAAAATATCAATCAAAACACTAATGTATGAAATAAAACAACAAGGCAGTTGCTTGTTCTCATCCATCCCTCCCTACAGTTCATGATGAATGCACAAAAATGGGGGGTGGGCTGTGCAACACATCTGGATTTTAAAAGCACAAACACAATTGGTATGAGAGATTCATTCACATTTCCTCATGTCCATAAAATATTACAGCTTTAAAAAGCAGATGCATTTTATGTCAAAAGCTAAATATTATACTTAATTCCTACAAAGAAGTGTCTCTCCCTCTTCTCCCCTCAGTAAAAATTTGAAACATTATTTTTTCTGCTCTCACAATTCCTTCCTCATTTCTTTAGTTCGACTTTATGCTGTAGGTGGCTTATGACATACGCACGCACGCACTGGTCTAATTTCAGGTCCACAAGCGCTTTGAGGGCAAAGGATGAGTTTGATTTATCTTTGTATTCCAGGGATTTAATTTAGTGCATAATTTGCATTTTTAAGTTAATTAATGACTGAGTGAACAATAGAGAAATGGTCAGAAGTCTCACTGGTAAGAGCCGTCGTGTGCCACACTGAATCATGAATGGCTATACCTCCTTTTCCTTATCACTTGCTCTTATTTTCTTTCTGCCCTCTCTCATTCAGTGTCTCCTTGGATTTATAGGGACAGGAAAACGGCCTTGCTTAGGGCCGAGTCTTAAACCAGTGCTTATCCGAACCTCTTGGGCATCCACGAGTCTTTGTATTCACAGCCTTTCACTGCAGAGAAGCTTCTCTGATAACTGTTGAGTTGCATTTGTTTCTGGGCAGAAACAGATACTTAGCAGGCACATTTGTGCTGTCGGTTTAGCTAAACAATGCTATTACCCCCTAGGTCATCTGATCTCCCCAGCCATGGGCATTTGACTGGGTTTACAGAATCAGACATTGACTCCCGCCTATGGAATAGGCCTAGAATCTAATCCCTATAATACTTGTGCCACTATTGCCTGAGTGGGCACATCTTTCCTGAAAGGTTGATATTATAGTATTTAGGGTTTCACGTCTGGATAAGACTACTAATGCCTTTCCCCCAAGACGCCTGTGAAGCACCTTTGGGCACTGTGGAAGCTATCCAGTATCTGGAAGCTTCCAGTTCAGTTCCAGTCTGATTTCTCAATATCTCGCCACTTAGATGCATCATGTCTTTCACTGTAGGGCTTTGTCATTTCATTCTGGTTGGCAGTCAAAAAATAACAAGATCCTGTACTATCTTGAGGATGTTTTAGGTCTTCTCGGCCAACAGGTTTTGTGGAAGTAGCCCACACTTAGTACTG
The DNA here is from genome assembly GCF_018167655.1 of Microtus oregoni. Classification (NCBI taxonomy): domain Eukaryota; kingdom Metazoa; phylum Chordata; class Mammalia; order Rodentia; family Cricetidae; genus Microtus; species Microtus oregoni. Next base: position 40,370,072 of record NW_024543069.1, on the reverse strand, counting down.
GGATTTTTTTTGCTTCTATGAGCAGGGTTATCTAGTCATGCAGATTATCTCTCTTTAAACATTTTAAAATTAATTTCTTATTTTTTCAGATTGTGTTAAAGACAGTATGTTTTTCTATGATTTCTTCATACACATTTTTTTTTTTGGTTACCAATCCTTTCCCCACCTCCTCATCTCCCCAATACTTCCAACCCCTCCCTGCTTACGGCTATCTGTCCCCTATGATCTTCTACACACACACACACACACACACACACACACACACACACACACACACTTTAAACTTCTTTTTACATTCCAACCTCAGTTCTCCCTTCCATCCCTCCTCCTGCCCCTCTGACCTCCCCACCAGTGAACCTCCATCGAACCTTCCCAAAGGTTAAGGCCTCCAATAGAAAGTCAACAAAGCCCGGACCATTAAGTTGAGGCAGGACCAAGCCCCTCCACTCTGCATTAGGGCTGAGTATAGCATCCCACCACAGGGAAAAGGCTCCAACTAGCTAGCTCATGAACCTGTTTCCACTGCCAGGAGTCCCTCAGATAGACCAAGTTACACAATTGTCTCCATGTACAGAGGGTCTAGTTTGGTCCCATGGAGGCTCCACAGCTGTCAATCTAGAGTGCATGGGTTCCTATGAACTTGGTTCAGGTGTCCCTGTAGAGTTCCCTTCCATTATCTTAACCTCCCCTGCTCATATATTCCCTCCCCTTTCTCTCTCTTTGACTGGATTCCTGGAGCTTGGCCTGGTACTCAGTTGTGTATCTCTGCATCTGTTTCCATCAATGATTGGATGAAGACCCTATGATAACAGTTGGGGTATTCACCAACCTGATTACAGAGCAAGGCCACTTCAGGCACCCTCTCCACTATTGCTAGGAGTCTTAGCTGAGATCATCTTTATGGATTCCTGGGAATTTCCCAGCACCAGTTTTCTTGCTAACCCTATAATGGCTCTATCAAGATCTCTCATTGCTCTCCCCCTCCATCCTTCCCCAATTTGACCATCCCATTCCCTCATGTTCTTATCCCCCATCCTCTTCCCTTTACTTCTCCCCCTTCACTTCCAGTTTTCCCAGGAGATCTCTTCTAATTCCCCTTCCTAGGGTGACCCCTGTGTCCCCTTTAGGATCTTCCTTGTCACCTAGCTTCTCTGGAACTGTGGTGTATAGTCTGGTTATCCTTTGTTTTACATCTAGTATCCACTTATGAGTGCATACATACTGTATTTGTCTTTCTGAGTCTGGATTACCTCACTCAGGATGGTTTTTTTTCTAGTTCCACCCATTTGCTTACAAATTTCATGATGGCATTGCTTTTTACAGCTGAGTAATATTCCATTGTATAAATGTACCACACTTTCTTTATCTATCCTTTGATTGAGAGGCTTCTAGGTTGTTTCCAAATTCTGACTATTACAAATAATGCTGCTATGAACATTGTTGAGCAGTGTCCTTATGGTATGATTGAGCATCCTTTGGATATATGTCCAAGAGTTGGTATTAATGGGTCTTGGGGTTGATTGATGTATGTGTGCACATGCACGCACATGCATACACACATGCACACAAACATATGACTTTTTCATTATCCATATATCAGTTGCTGAATTTCTAGGTTTTTAGGTTGAGTCCATTTTCTAGCCATTATGAGCAGATCAGCAATGAACACAGATATGCAAGCATTTTCTCTCTCTTCCTCTCTCTCTCTCTCTTCTTGACCTTTCCTATTTATTTATTATTATTTCACACACAAGTATATAAATACAGAATCCTGCTGAGTCCCTTTAGTGTTGTCTATATGTATATGTGTTTAGGGCTGACCTCCTGAGGTTGGATAGAGTAGTGGGGCTTCATCACTGCAGAAGACTGGTCCCCCTCTCTCAGTAGCTGTCTGCTGCCCACAGCTCTTCATCCAAGTATAGGACCATGTGATACTTGCTACTCCACATTGACATAGCAGCTGGTGCTCTCTCTTGCTTAGGCAACTATATTGTTGAGATTTCATAGGTGTAGATTCCTTGTCATATATGGAAAACACCATCTCCCAGGTGATGCCCTGGTCCTCTGGCTCTAACAGTCTTTCCAGCCTCCCCCCACCTCGTGGTTCCCTGAGCCTTAGATGTAAGATTGTTATGATACGATGTTCCTCTCTTTGGACTCCTTTGGGAGTCCCGCCACCCAGCTCCCAAGTGAATCACACACAGAATGTTATTCTTATCTATAAATGTCCAGCTTTAGCTTGGCCTGTTTCTTGCCTGCTTTTCTTAACTTATATTATTCCATCTACCCTTGGGACTCTGTATTTCTCCCTTTCTCTTATGTCTTTAAATCTTACTCTTACTCCATGGATTACTGTATAGCTGGGGACTGGCCCCTGATGTCCTCCTTTTTCTCAGGCTACTACTCCAAACCCCTTCTTCCAGTTTTCTCCTTCTATATATTCCCTCTGCCTGCCAGCACCACCTATCCTTTCTCCTGCCTTGCTATTGGCTAGTCAGATTCTTATTAGACCATCAGGTGTTTGAGATAGGCAAAGTATCACAGCTTCACAGAGTTAAACAAATGCAACATAAATAAAAGTAACACCTTAACATGATATTCCCAACATAGGAATTGGTTGTAGATGAAGACTTTTTAAAAGTATTTACTATTTGTTTTTTTGTTTTACTTTGCTTTAAGAACTCTAATTCCATAGCCCATTTTTAATTATTTAGTTTGTTTTCACAGAGGTTAATGGTTCTGTTTTTGCATAATTCAGACACTAATAGAACATCAGATGAATAGCTGTCAACGACTCTCCATCTGTGGCTGCCTCTTCACTGAAATGACAATTTCCTTCACTGTGCAAAATCTTTCTAGTTTCATGAGACCCTGCCTGTCAACAGCCGACTTTGCCTCCCAAAGTCCTGTTCAGAAAGTTCTCTCTCTGCCTTTATGTTGAAGTTTACTCCTTAATTTTTCTAACTGTTCTCTATAGCAGGTCTCTTTTAGAACATATGCTTATTTTTTTAGTTTCTGTGTATGTGTGAATGATTGCATGTATATATGTGCACCCCGTGTGTGTCTTGACAGTCATGGAGGTCTGGAGTTACAGACTATTGTGGGCCACCACATGGATACTGGGCGTTGAACCCACGTGTTCTGCAAAGGCTCTTAACCCTGAGCCATCTCTCCAGTCCTCAAGAGCAACAAGTCTTATATTGAGATCCTCGTTCCCTCTGAAGTTGCATTTTGTTGTGCAGGGTGAGATAGAAGAGTCCAGCTTCATTCTTCTGCATGTTGAAACCCACGTCTCCCAGCACCATTTGTTGAATATGCAGTCTTTTGTTTCCATTGTATAGATTTTGGTATCTTTGGCAAAACCCAGGTAGCTTCCTGTCCCATTCCTGAATTTCTAGACACTTCCCAAAGTCATAGCTAGCAAACAAGTTTCCAAACCTCGTTGACCACACCTGTGCCCTGACTCCCAGTTAGTTTCATTGCATACGAAGAGGCTAGAGGTTCTGTTCAGGATTTAGAAGATGCTTCCTATGTGCATCCAGCACCAAGTCTGTACTGGCCTACAATGGAATCCAGCACAACCTTAGGAGTGATCAGTAGACACAGAATCTCAGAAGACGCTGTTCCCATCCAACAACAAAGCAAAGGCTGTGCTTGCAGCCTTTGCATTTCAAACGTTACAAGCATGGGTCTCATGCAAACACAGAGCCGACATGGCCAGGCATTCTTTTCAGTAGTGAGGTGACCATTAATATGGCACGTCCATCTCAGAGGAGAATCTGACGGTATTTATGCGGTCCAATTACTCAAAAATAAGATGAAAGCAATTTACTAAGAGATGCAAATTTGATTAACATTTGCTAAGACAGCAAAGTCACCTCCTGGTGCTAACTTTTTCAACTGTGCAAAAATGACTTCTATTCTTACCAGAAATGAAATCTGCAAGGTTAATGTGAGCGTATAACTGGTGCCTGTACCCATGTGGACTAAATGTGTCGCCCTAAGTTTCCTCGGATGGATCTGGCACTTCTTAAGACAGTAAAAAACTACGCTGCCCTACTTTTCTGCCAAGTTAAAACATTTTGGCTAATTATTTTGAACAAAAATAAGACAAAATAATGTCGCTGTTATGCAAGTTCAGCTTCGGGACAAATCTCCAGTCCAGAAAGCAGAGCTCCGGTGAGTCACGGAGGGAGGCCTATCTGCTCACCCTCGGTCTGACAAGTGAGGCGGTGGCAGGTGCCACTACTGTTTTGTTCTTATTTTGCTCAGACAACCGAGTAGAATGGATAGAAATCCAGCCTGTTTCCTCACCGTCTGATCGATTGTCATGTCTCACTCAGTCTCAGGACCTGGTCTCTGTTTTACTTAGACTTGGGACATCCCATGGAGTCATTTATGCAGTGACAGAGGGGCAAGAGAGAATCGATTACTCAAGCGTCCGCTGGTTTTGCTACCTTTAGCCATCAACTGTAAAGCTCAGGCTGGGTTGGGCTGTGGGGTGCCAGGGAAGACAGTGCCAGGCAGGTACCAAAGGCTGCTCTCTCTCTCTCTCCTACACAGCAAAGCCTGTGTACAGAAAGGCAGCACAGGGACATTCTTGTTTGCCTAGTCAAGAAAGAGAGGGGTTCACTCGGTATTGGAAAGAGTAATGAAAACGCTTCACTCGGTTTGAATTCAGGAGGGCTAATTCAATGTGGGCATGAGGAAATGAGCTGAGTTCTCAAAACCCCTGGAGATTCTGAGCCACATCAAGAATATTGATCGTCCTCTTTTTCAACAGCAGCTGTTTCCGCATGTTAAAAGTCATTGACCTTCTACCTGTCATGTGACAATAGTGATTTTTCAGATCTTTTCTCAGTCCTACCTTCAAGACTGGGTGCATTATAAACCGAGACCTTGTGTTATAAAGGGGCGGTCTCACTACAAGGTGTGACAATCTTGCTCCTGTCTGTCTCATTGCTTTACGAACTTGGGACTTCCAGTTGAAAGACTTAGCGGCAGTCTTCCATTTCATATACACAGCTTAAAACTATTTATGAGTTTGGAATGTTTTGTATCTTTTCGCACATTTTGACGGCACACACTCACGGGGCTCAACATGCCATTTCCACACAAGCACTGTGGGAATTTGAATGTAATTGACCCCCATAATCTCATAGGGAGTGGCACTCTTAGAAAGTGTGACTTTGTTGAAGTGGGTATGGCCTTGTTGGAGGAAGTGTGTCACTGTAGGGGCAGGTGTTGAGGTTTTCTATACTCAGGATACCACCCAGCGTCTTAGTCAACTTCCTGTTGCCTGCAAGATGTAGGACTCTCAGCTACTTCTCCAGCACCATATCTACCTGCATGCTGTCATGTTCTCCACCATGATGACAATGGACTGAACCTCTAAATGTAAGTAAGCCACTCCGATTAAATGCTTTCATTGATAAGAATTGCTGTGGTCATGGCGTATCTTCACAACAATAAAAACCCAAACTAAGACAAGAACACACAATGAGCATTGGACCACAACCCAAGATGCTCTCTTCCTTCCTTCCCTCCTTCCTTCCTCCCTCCCTCCCTCCCTCGTCCCTCCCTCCCTCCCTCTGTCCCTCCCTCCCTTCCTCCCTCTTTTCATTCCTCCTTCCCTCTCTTCTTTTCTTTCTCTAGTTCATTCCTCCTTCCCTCCTTTCTCTAATTCATTTATTCTTTCATTCACTCTCTCTTCTGCCTCCTAATTTTTGTATAGCCCAGGCTGTCTTCAAACCCCCCAGCCTTCATGTCAACCTCCAAATACTGAGTTGAGACCATGGGTGTGCTCTGCTGTGTTCATGCATCTTCTGAGGAGCATCTTTTCAAGATGTTTGTTCATTTAATATTAAGGTTACTTATATTTTTTATTGTGAGTTTTATTTTGAGTTTCTTAATTTGAATACTGGCCTCTTTCTGCAGTAATTGGTTGGTATGCTGTATAAACGAATATCTGCTTAATCCTCTGAGCTACTGTGTAGTGTAACTCTGATTGATATTCTTTGTTGGGTTTTAATATGAGTGACTTGCCTACCACATTAGTGAGTGTGTGTGTGTGTGTGTGTGTGTGCATGGGGGTGGGTGTATGAGCATGTACACTGGAGCAGAGTGCCTGTTGTATAGAAGTCGTAGATCACTGTGCAGGCCACATAAGAGAAGGAGCACTCTAGAAGCTCAGGCAGAGTATATGGGCTTCTCACTCTGTGGTTACTTCTACAGTGGGAGCAGAACCTTTGTTAAGTTATGAGAATCCCTCTGGCTCTGTTGATCCTGGCTCTGATACTGCCAAGATCTCTGGCACCTGTATCCTCAGATGAGACAGAGGCTTGGAATGGTTTATTCTGACCAGATGTGGTGCAGAACTAAGTGCTTCGCACGGAAAGGTGGTTTCAGCAACTCCAGCATCCCCAATGCCTGTAGTGCTAACACCTAGCTTTAACAGCTGTTCATGGCCATACATGGTGCAGGTACAGCCAACAGTGGGAATCACATAGGAATGACATCATCGGGAACACATCATTTTCAACACACACAGTAATACCAGAGGCTAACCCCCAATTTTTACTGCTTGCTCAATTCCCAACTTCTGAAAGGATAAAGAGAGCCCATCTTGGGTCTCAGACTTGAGATTTTTTTCCTTATCCCACTCTAATTGCTGGTTCTCTCTTAGTAGAAGGACCTCTCTTAATTTCACCTTGTTCTGGAACAATGTCTACTTGGAGAAGTGGTCATTCCTCACCCACCTATTGTGGAAAACACACCCCATAGATCTTCCCTGAATGGGGCCCATTCTTATTTGGGTCTTTCTAGATTCCGTCCTTGGCCTGATAGACAAAGTGTGTTCATATTTCCTATCAGTCCCAGAGTGCTTCTGCTATGAGTGGCTAATTCTGTGCTCTAAGGCTATCCCGAATGTCCCCCATCTAACACTGATGTTTCCCAGAGGAGAAAGAAAGACCAGTGATTATTGATTTAGAGTACACAGAAATCCTCAACGTTGGTCACCCAGATGACTTAAATGGAGGCTGCTGTGACCCTGTGGACTCAGAGTCTTTTGGGGTGTTGCCCCCAGCAACAAGCAGAGGACCTGGTAAGGACGGATCCACATCATACACGATTGCTGCTAACTCTTTTACAGGCGACTCCAGATTTTTATTTTTTAATCTCACAATTTAAACACATCTACAAATTTTAAAGATATTAATAATACCATATGGGTTCAGACAACCGCCATGGGTCTCCAAAGAGGAAGAAATGATATAGGTGGCAAACCATGTCTTCCCAAATCCATTCCCTTCATCATGTTGGTTAACCTGGTGTTCACATGCAAATAAGATTTTTTTCTATTTGTTGCATTCAACCCAGAACAAAATCATTCAGAGCAAAACCTTGCTTTCCACTCAGTCATTCAACATAAATAAATTGCTTTTTCAGTGAAATAAAATTTCCTTTAAAAGACAAAAACAAAAGCACAGTCATCTCAATGCACAGTTATACCACTGCTGGGCATATACCCAAAGGACACTCTGTCCTACCATAAGGACACCAGCTCAACTGTGTTCATAACAGCTTTATTCATAATAGCCAGAAACTGGAAACAACATATATGGCCCTCGACCTAAGAATGGATAGAGAAAATGTACATTTACACAATGGAGTATTACTCAGCTCTTAAAAAATAACATCATATTCCCGAATATTTTTTTCTCCTTTTCGCAATAAAAAAAAATTAAAAAAAAGAGTTCAGAACCTAAAAAAAAAAAAATAACATCATAAAATTTGCAGGCAAATGGATGGAACTATAAAAAATATCAACCTGAGTACGGTAACCCTACTGAGAAAGGCAAATCTAGAACCAGGGACTGGATGACCAGAGTTGCCTCTTCCTGTTTGGGAACTCAGAGCACTTCTAGGACTGAGTCTCTTCTCTTAGGATCCATGGAGAAGGATATTTAGCAAAAGTTTACTGGTCACTTACAATAGCCTTAGATATGCAAAACTTTGATGGAGGGTTGCAAACCAATTTAAATAACAAGCTAAAAGATTTTCCAATAAAGCTAAAGAACCCTTTCTGCTTTTGAAGTTAAAAAATACATATTTGAAAAAAAACCCACTTGGGAGGCAGAAGCAGATGGATCCTATGTGAGTTTGAGGCCAGCCTGGTCTACAGAGTTCCAGGATAGCCAGGACTGTGACACAGAAAAACCCTGTCTTGAAAACTCAAACAAATAACAACAACAACAAAATCCTTGTGGGTTTTTGGTGACTCTAACAGAAATGTACTGGTTGGAAAAATGTACCAAAGCCCATGATCCAAAGACAGCTCACCGTGATGGAGAGGTAGGAAGACTGAACCCACGCCTGCATGTGGAGAGACGCTTTCCTCATGACTCCTTGATAAGCCTAGGGGGTCTCTACCAGGAGTCCTCTTTGCAGGGGTCAATGGCTGCCCTCTGAAGTGTCATCTCAAATGTATTATCAATCTTTTAAGAACAATTGGTCTATATTTATCTATCTATTTATTCATTCATTCATTCATTCATTCATTCATTTAAGGACTACACCTGTGTAGAAAGGTCAGAGAAAACTTGTGGGAATTGGTTCTCCTCTTCTGCCATATGGATCCTGTATATCAAATTCCAGTTGCCGGGCTTGGCAGCAAGTCCCTACATCCAATGAACCATCTCACCTAAAAGATAAGCAATCCTGAGTGCTGCCAAGTGTGGAGGGCCTCTTCACCCTCAAGTGTGGAGCCCCCTGCACCTTCAAGTGTGGAGACCCCTGAACCCAAGCCAGCCAGGATGTCAGTGTAGCTAGGCAGGTACCTGATGTAACTGCTGATCTCGCTGATGGTCCTCCAACTATAACGCCTGCGTTACTGTCAGTACAGTTCGCACGCCATTGTACCATTTGTGAGCGGGCAAGGGCCTGGAGATTGAAAGAACACACAAGACACCTGGGTCATTGGAAAGGAGATCAGCCGAGTGCCATTTACTTAAATTTAGGATTAACCTTAAATACCTAGCTGCTGCACAATGGAATACCTCCCAGGCAGGTGGGAAATGACCATGCCCAAGGTGGAGTAAACAATGGCCCTATAGCTAATCACCAAGGGGGCAGAGGGAGCCCAGGAACAAATGGGATGTTTAGCTGGTTGGCCAGAAATTGTCCTCAAGATGAAACCCGGCAGCAGGGGTAGACTCTTGGGCCCTAACCTGAGACCAGTGTTGCTCAGGACACCACACCAGTGCTGCTGGACTAGCTATACCCTCTCTTTTTATTTGCATAGTATTTGGAGAATATGTTGCCCTGTGGATGGAAAAGGCTACTGAAGTCTTCCAGAACTCGTCAGCGAACAGATGCAGGACCTGACAGCTGATTGGAAAGTTAAACCACAACCCCGCCTAAGAAGCATCTCTGTGTCTGAGTTTTTGCTTACATTGGCAACCTGGACCATGCAGTTACACAGATGAACTTCAGTCAGGGAAACTTAGCTGATTGTGCCTTCTGAATACAGTCTGGAAGGGAGGCAGGGTTTGCCTGAAGAGAGAGTAAAGGTTAATTCATATAAGGAGCAGGTTCTGAACCCAGAGGAAACCTGGGAATTCCTAAAGAATTGGTACAAAATATGGTTATCTTACCCCAGAATAAATATGAAAGGAAGGCATCCACAAAGAGTATGCCAGGCAGCAGAAGCCCACCATCAGGTCCAGGAGACCAGACAGCAGAAGTCCACCATCAGGTCCAGGAGACCAGGCAATGGAAGCCCACTGTTGGGCCCAGGGGACCACAAATATGAGGGGGCAGACCACCAAAATCTAAAGAACCAGAAGCAAACTTTATTCCATAAACAAGATTCCAGAAAAAAATAAAAAGTCTTCATGGGGCATAAAAAGCTTATCAGCTAGCTGAGACCACAGCCAGAGATGGACTTGTAAGGCTGTGACAAAAGATGGTTTCTGAACCCACCTTTTAATAGTAGGGACACCAAGCATTAGGTCTGAACAAAGGAATTTTTACAATCTCAAGGTAAAACTCAGATAGAGATTGCCTTACTTTACGATCTCCATTAACAGAGTTTTTCAATTAAACTAGTGCTTGTACTTAATCTATTGCCTTTCTTGGTGCTTCCAGGTAGTGTTTACTGAATCCCTGTGCTCTCCCCTTTGATGCTGCCAGTTTCACATAGCAGGGATAATGTGTAACCCAGAGGTCATATATCTATTTTCTAAAAGTTGGCCCAGCTCATATCTGTAGGCTAGCTCTCAGTTTGCAGAGAGATGCTTTGGCCTTGTGAACAGAGCTATGGGTTGTAAAGCAGAGAAACCCACCGTTAATAGTTAATCCTCAAGCTGCTGAGAAAGCCGCTGACATTCTGCTCTTTCTCCTATGCTTACAACTTTATATTTCCTTATTTCTACATTCCTATATCTGGAATCTACATTTTTATATTCTTATTCTTGGACCCTTCACCCACAAGTCAAATGGACAGCATCCATACTAAGCATCTACGCCAAGTTTGGACAAGTGACAGAAAGGAAGTGACTGGGTTCCAGGATACTGGGACTCCATGGTTACACGTGTTTGTGTTGTCTTCTGTTCTCACAGCGGGAAATGTGAGACTCAGACTATTACATGAGGAGAATAGCAGACAACACTAACCTGGCCTCCAGTGAGTCCCATGAACTTGCCAGGAAAGCTGATAAAAGGCCTGAGCATCCTCAGATGGGGGCAGGATTCTGCGGCTTTGTCTGATCTGAGAGAAGATTGTCTGCATAACTCACACTGAGGAGAATGTTAATTTTAGAATACTCTGGAAGAAAGAAGGCTAGAGCTATGAGGGAGAGTAATAGAAGAGTTTCAGAGTCACAAAGAAGGAAGAGGGAGAAGGACGGAGGGAGGGAGGTAAGAGGGAAGGGAGGGAGGACACACTCTGCCGCGTTCTCTCTCTCTCTCTCTCTCTCTCTCTCTCTCTCTCTCTCACACACACACACACACACACACACACACACACACACAGTTGCAAGTTGGTGAGTCCCAGCTCCTTAACCATCTGTGGTTTCATCTAGAGAGTTTAGTGAAGCCAGCATGCAGAGAAAGGGCAGCATGGGTCCTTAAGGAGCTCCAGGGTGTCTTTTTGAACCCTCAGGGCCCCAGCCCCCTCCCCCATCTGCAGCAGCTCTCTGGAATCTCAGGACTTTACCTCTCATAAGGCAGGCAGGGAAAGGCAAACACTGCATCTCCTCACTCCTGTGTGGCATCTCTGGAAGCTGCAGGCACGAACACGTTTTGCTATCTTCTAGGTTGGCGAGCTGATAGAATTAGAAATAATGTATTATGTACACAGAAGTGAAAGAGAGGATCTTGAAGGGACTTACCACAAAAACAACAGAAGTTTAACGTGAGGTATATGCTAATGAGCCTGCATTGACCCTTCTCTATATTCCTAAGTCCAAACATTGTATTATAACTCCTAAGTATGCGCAAATATTGTGCACCAGTCAAAAAGAAAATGAGCTTTAAAGTTTATTTATAAAGATGGTGATAAAGCTGCTGTCTGCATAGAGCTGCTGGGAAGTAAGACTAGCAAAGACTGACAATCCTAGGATGTTGACTGCTCTGGGTTACTCTCCTCAGCAGCTGTAGCACAGACTTGCTATGTCACCTGGAGAAACCTAGCACAATCAAGAAGGGGTTCTCCATGAGCTTTTATGCAAATTTTAGTTTGTGATGGAAAATACCAGCTCTTTCTGAAAGTAGCAACTTGTAAAAGTCACTGGATGCCTGTCAGTTAGCTCAGATCCATGGGCCTTGTCTTACAGAGACATGTCAGTTAGCTCAGATCCATGGACATTGTCTTATGGAGCTGAGTTACAAATCTGCAGTGAGCTAAAGCTGAGGGTTCTTGGGAGCAGCGAAACTGAAGATGGTTGACAGAGAGAGGTGCCCAGATTACAGTGTGCAAACGGAATACTCAGCTATGGCTGGCTTCCTCTCCTTCTGTCACTGAGACTTTTGAGCTGTCAGAAGCAAGCACCCTTGCAGTCCTTCCTCTCCTGCCCCCTTTGTTCCCTGTACTCCATGTTCCCTTCCTGTGTCTCTCCCACCCTGCCCCTCTTCCTTCTTTCTTCTTCCTTCCTTCTTTCCTCCCTCCCTCCTTCCTTACTTCTTTTCTTCCTTCCTTCTTTCCTTCCTTCCTCCCTCCCTCCTTCCCTTCCTTCCTTCCCTTTTCCTCCTTCCTTCCTTCTTTCATTCCTTCCTTCCCTCCTCCTTCCTTCCTCTCTTCCATTCTTACTTCCATGAGCTCTAAACCCCTCTTCTGTTGCTACTATTCTGATTGCCCTTCACTTCTTCCCCACCAAAGCCTACAATTTTCCTCAGTGTGTTTATTCTTAAACCAGAGAATTCTCAATAGATATAAACCCCAGAGTCTATGTTTCATCCTCAGATTGCCCTTGACTGGTTTTGAACCCTTGAGGCATTGGGAGAGCAAACCAAAGTCAAGTTGAACCAGGCATGGAGCACAATAGTCCCTGAAGACTTTCTCAGGCCTGCAGGGCAGGGAACCCAAATTCAAACTGCATTCTCCATGAATGGGTGCTTCTTCCAGACCAGTATTAGCAGTAAAATACAAGTTACAATGTCCTGAGCAGTGTTCTGTTTTGCATGCTGTTCAAAGCTTTTTTCCTTACATTATCTCATTTCCTTCCTCCAAGTGCGGTTACCTGACCACTGGTATTATCGGCAGCTCCATTTTATGTTCTAACAACAGAGTGGGATGAACGTGTCTACAGAGGTTCTCATGGACACCAAGGAGTCAGGTTTGAACCCGAGTTTGTTTAGCCCCAAAGGCATTCCAGCACTGTCTCACCCTGGGGGCTACTATACTTCATCTGCCTATGGAGCTTTGCTTTCTGCCTTGTGCTCCCATTACTGCAGCAGCTACACAAACAGCTCCCCACCACACCTGACACTGGTTCTACATCCTGTGTTCCCACCGGTGCAGATTCCCCTCAAGGAGTCACCGGGGAAGGAGGCATGAAGCCAGTGTGCCCCATCCTCTGGCAAGCACTCATCCCTCTGTTTTCTCCACAGGCAGGAGCTATTCCAGAGCACTGCCTTACTGCAGGGCTGAGAAATGTGCCTGTCGCTTAGACAGGGGACAAAGACAAACGAGGGTTCACTTCTTCCACCACGGCCCTGCCTCTCATGAAGACAGGTCTAGTCTCTATCTAATTCTCTCAGAGGTTTCTCCTGAGGTTCACTCATGTAGTCCACCAGTTGGAAACACAGACAGGCAAAACGTACCTGCACCAGATTTTCAGTGAGTACTTACTGCTGCAGCAGGTTCTGCTCCAACTCTGAACTTTGACTTTTCACCTTTACAAACAAGCCATCTCCAGGGGTAAACAAAGACTCCTACTACAGTGGTCTGATGCAAACTCAAGAGGAGGCAAGGCAAAAAGTTAACCTTTGGGTAGAGGCAGCAATACATTCCCTTTGTTGGTGTGCACAGTGGAGAGAGGTTGGGATGACCTATTAAGGGTCTATGTCAGAGTATCAATCATCCTCCCCGTGGTCACTCATGTGCACAGAGAGGTATGCACAACAGTGCTCCCTGAACCAATCTCTGCAGAGTCAGAAAGATTGAAAGATACCATCTAATCAGGCATCAGTTGAAGACTAGTTAGACACATCCACAATTTGAGAGATGGCTAAAAATACAAAGCGGTGTGAACGAGAATGGCATCAGCTAGGGAAAAGGTTCTCAACACATGCCGTTAAATAAAAAAGCAGGTTGCAGAATAATTGATTTAATGCACTCTTTGTTCCTAAAAATGACAAATGAAAATGTGTACAGAATTTGAGGAGTGTCGCTACAGCATGAACAATGACTACATCTGGAAACAGAAGGAAGAAGAGACAGGCACAAAGCAGGAGCTGCTAGTTTTCTGAGTATTTTGAACATTTTGAGAAGGGAATTGAATGCGTGGATTGAATTTCTGTAATGAAATTAATTATCTGTATTATACAGTCTTTTAAATGTTGAAATAAAGCAATGTATCATTCATACACGTTAGGTTCAGGTTCATTCAGCGTGAGACCCGATCATTTTCCATACTTTTAGCAACCAATATTTTCATAATCTTTGATGACCCATTGGATGAGTGTGCTGCTTTAAATACTAGAACCTGTGCACTGGACTTTCACCGTGTTAGAAATGTTTAATTTGCCATTAATCCTTTTAAAAATATTTTTCTATGCATGATTGCTGTGCCTACCAATATGCATGTGCACTCTATTTTAATACAGTGCCCCTGTTTTCAGAAGAGGGCATCTGATCCCCTGAAACTTGAGTTACAAATGGCTGGGAGCCACTGTATAGATACGAGGAACCAAAGCCAGGTCCTCTGTAAGAGCAGCAAGTGCGGTTAGTCATTGAACCAACTCTCTGCCCAACCCTTTCATTCTTAGTAATGCTGTTTTTGGTGGTTTGTTTTGTTTGTTTGTTTGCTTGGCAGAATTCTCATTTTTTTTTATTCTGAAGCAAATTTCTAGGTTGCAGCTTGGTGAGGTAAGTTGATGGAATGCTAAGAATCTCAATAAATTGAAGGTTCCTATGGAAACCAGTCCTATTGCCCTGAGTTCCATGGCTACAGTCTTCTACTGCCAAGAAGTCTCTACAAAAAGCAAGAATTTTTGCCAACTCTTCTCTCTGTGCTTTTATCTAAACAACACAACAATCTAATGAGTAAAGCTTATGTCATCTTGGATTAAATAGCAGAGCTGTTGTATAAGGCTACCCTGAACACCTACCATCTTAGGGCCCGCCTGCTAAAGCCCATCCCAACTGGGCTTAGTATCCATTTGCCATTTCCATACCCTAATAGAGAGGCAGGTCATGCACCCTCACTTGAGAATCCACCTGCTCCCGATCACTGTTGTACACACACGTCTGCCCTAACTGTATGTAGCCTTGGGGAGAGGCTAGAGCCCATAAGCTGGGAAAGGCTTGTGGGGGCATTTATTCAGATACGGAAAAACCTCAGCCTACAGAGTCAAGACTATCTTTGCCTATTGTGGGGGGAATAGCATGTCCCTGTAGGTGACCCCTCACCTAGGCTCTGTAAGCAAGCTCAGTAATCTCATTGTTTCCCTAGAGAGAACTCTGCTGGAATCAGGCCTTGTCTGTCACCACCTTTGCAGGAGGGGCAGCCCCGAATTCAGCACAGAGGGTCAAACAATGTGACAGGAAGACGTCTTTTCTACCTGAATGAGCCAGCACTTGGACTGGAACATCGACTTCTTGTTATTCCAGAAAACACTCTCCAGTTGATAATTACAACGTACTGGGAGTAACTCTCCCAGAAAGTTCTTCCAGAACCTCCTGTGTGGAAGAAAATGTGCAATGGACAAGACGGCCTGGGAACATTTGCTTTTGGAACAAGGTCTGTTCTAAACTCTCAGAACTGACTCGTGTTACCAAACAATAGTATGCAGGCAGTGAAAGTCAAACACATTCAGCTTTTCTCCTTACTGTTGCTGATACTTTCTCCTGGACACCTGATAGTACACAACAGTACAAGAATTCTCCAAGCTTCCTTTTGTCCCCGGCTCATTGGGCTACCAGCCATCCCTGTTTAAGTGCTGAGGAGCTCCATCTGGACGGGTGAGTGTGTGCTATCCAGGGGTGGATTGTCCCGGAAGGGAGCACAAACCCCCCCTCCCCCAGCTCCTTCTGCAGGGCTGTCTTTCTTACACACGACCCCCCCCCCCCCCGCCAGCCTGCGTGATCTGCAAGGTCCTCTGCTCAGGAACAGTTTTCTGCTCCTACACTAAGGCTACCCACCCAGAGAGGTGAGTGCCTGCCTACCGGGCAGGCCTCAAGGACCCCCAAAGGGAGCGCGGGCACCTTCAGTTTGCCCTGCAGCGTCTCCTGTCTTCTACTCGACCCTGCCCTGCCCTCCAAGTATGCCAGTTTGTCCACGGGTCATTAGATTACCAGGTGTCCATGTTTCGGTGCTGAGGAGTTTCATCTGGACAGGAATGGTTCCTGCTTCTACACTGAGGAGATACACCCAGAGAGTCAGTCACAGCAAAGTCTGGACCAAGACACCAGGCCTCTCCTGACTCCATTTGAAGGAAGAGATGGGAAGGCGCCAATGCAAGAATTCCTACAACAACCTGAAAGGCAACATGACATCACCAGAATCCAGGGATCTCGAAACAAGAAGAATTGTACACCCTACTCCAGAAGAATTAGAAGAAATCGACTCAAAAGTTAATTATATGAAATTAATAGAGGACTTTAAGCAGGAGGTGAAAAACTGCCATAAACAATTAGAGATTACAAACAAAAAGGTAGAGGAAGTGAATAAATCGCTCAAAGATATCCAAGAAAACCAAGAGAAACCAAGAAAAAGCAATCAAACAGGTAAGGGAAGCGGTTCAAGACTTGAAGAATGAAATGGAAGTAATGAAGAAAACACAAACCGAGAAGGATGGAGATGGAAAAATCTGGGTAAAAGAACAGGAACTACAGAGACAAATACTACCAACAGATTATAAGAGATAGAAGAAAGAATGTCAGACACTGAAGATACCATAGAGAAAATAAACACATTGATCAAAGAAAACAGTAAAACCAACAAATTCTCATCACAAAACATTCAGGAAATCTGGGACACAATAAAAAGACCAAACCTAAGGATTATAGGGGTAGAAGAAGGAGAAGTACAGCTCAACGGTCCAGAAAATATATTTAATAAAATTATAGAAGAAAACTTTCCCAACTTAAAGAAAGATATTCCTTTGAAGGTTCAAGAAGCATACAGAACACCGAATAGACTGGGTCAAAAAAAAATCTCCTCGCCATATAATAATCAAAACACAAAACATACAGAATAAAGAAAGAATATTAAGAGCTGCAAAGGAAACAGGCCAAGTTACTTATAAAGGTAAACCTATCAGACTTACACCTGACTTCTCTATGGAAACCATGAAAGCCAGAAGGTCCTGGATAGATGTACTGCAGAAGCTAAGAGACCATGGATGCAAGCCCAGACTACTATACCCAGCCAAGCTTTTGTTCACTATAAATGGAGAAAA
Organism: Microtus oregoni; assembly: GCF_018167655.1. Lineage (NCBI taxonomy): Eukaryota > Metazoa > Chordata > Mammalia > Rodentia > Cricetidae > Microtus > Microtus oregoni. The sequence goes on along the minus strand of NW_024543069.1, from coordinate 40,352,948 downwards.
CAAAATTTTCCAGGATAAAAACAAATTTAAACAATACCTAGCCACAAATTTACCCTTACAGAAAGTAATAGAAGGAAAATTACAACCCAAGGAGTCCAACAATGCCCACAATAACTCAGATATCTAATGACCCTTCACCAGCACAACTCGAAGAAGGGAAACACACAAACTCTATTACCAAAAAAAAAAAAAAAATGACCGGAGTTAACAACCACTGGTCATTAATATCACTTAATATCAATGGACCCAACTCACCTATAAAGAAGCACAGGCTAAGAGATTGGATACGAAAACAGGATCCAACATTCTGCTATTTACAAGAAACACACCTCAACCACAAAGACAGACACCTACTCAAAGTAAAGGGCTGGGGAAAGGTTTATCAAGCAAATGGTCCTAAGAAACAAGCAGGTGTAGCCATACTAATTTCTAACAAAGTTGACTTCAAACTAAAATCAATCAGAAGAGATGGAGAGGGACATTTTTTACTCATAACAGGAATAATTCATCAGGACAAAGTCTCAATCCTGAATATCTATGCCCCTAATATAAAAGGACCCACTTACGTAAAAGAAACATTACTAAAACTCAAGGCAGTCATCAAACCACACACACTAATAGTAGGAGATTTCAACACTCCTTTCTCACCAATGGACAGGTCAATCAGACAGAAACCTAACAGAGAAATAAAAGGATTAAGGGAAGTAAAGAATCAAATTGACTTAACAGACATCTATAGATCATTCCACCTAAATAGGAAAGAATATACCTTCTTCTCTGCAGCTCATGGAACCTTCTCGAAAATTGACCACATACTAGGTAACAAAGCTAACTTACACAGTTACAAAAAAATATTAGTAACCACCTGTGTCTTATCAGATCACCATGGATTAAAGTTAGAATTCAACAACAATGCTACCCCTAGAAAGCCTACGAACTCATGGAAAATGGACAGTCAACTACTGAACCACACCTGGATCAAGGAAGAAATAAAGAAAGAAATTAAAGTCTTTCTTGAATTCAATGAAAATAAAGACTCAAAATACTCAAACCTATGGGGCACTATGAAAGCAGTACTAAGAGGAAAGTTCATAGCACTAAGTGCCCACTTAAAGAAAACAGAGAAAGCTCACATTGGAGACTTAACAGCCCACCTGAAAGCTCTAGAAAAAAAAGAAGCAGACTCACCTAGGAGGAGTAGAAGACTGGAAATAATCAAACTAAGGGCTGAAATCAACAAAATAGAAACACAGAAAATAATCCAAAGAATCAATGAAACAAAAAGCTGGTTCTTGGAAAAAATTAACAAGACTGATAAACCCCTATCCAAACTAATCAAACGGTGGAGAGAGAATACACAAATTAACAAGATCAGAAATGAAAAGGGAGACATAACCACAGACACAGAAGAAATTCAGAAAATCATTAGATCTATATGCCACAAAATTGGAAAATGTTAAAGAAATGGACACCTTTTTTGAAAAGTACCATATACCAAAGTTAGACCAGGACCAGGTGAACAATCTAAATAGACCTGTTAGTCGCGAAGAATTAGAAGTTGTTATAAAAAACCTCCCTACCAAAAAAAGCCCAGGTCCAGATGGTTTCAATGCGGAATTCTACCAGAACTTCCTAGAAGACCTAATACCTATACTCCTTAATGTATTTCACAATATAGAAACAGAAAAGTCATTGCCAAATTCCTTTTATGAAGCTACAGTTACCCTGATACCAAAACCACACAAAGACTCAACCAAGAAAAAGAATTACAGGCCAATCTCACTCATGAACATCAATGCGAAAATCCTCAATAAAATACTGGCAAACCGAATCCAAGAACACATTAGAAAAATTATCCATTATGATGAAGTAGGCTTCATCCCAGGGAAGCAGGGCTGGTTCAACATACGAAAATATATCAGTGTAATCCATCATATAAATAAACTGAAAGAAAAAAAAACATATGATCATTTCATTAGATGCTGAAAAAGCATTTGACAAAATTCAACATCCCTTTATAATAAAGGTCTTAGAGAGAGTAGGGAAACAAGGGTCATACCTAACTATAATAAAAGCCATTTATAGCAAGCCAACAGCTAACATCAAATTAAATGGAGAGAAACTCAAAGCCATCCCACTAAAATCAGGAACCCGACAAAGCTGTCCACTCTCTCCATACCTTTTCAATATAGTGCTTGAAGTTCTAGCAATAGCAATAAGAAAACATAAGGGGATCAAAGGGACTCATATTGGAAAGGAAGAAGTTAAACTTTCCTTATTTGCAGATAGTGTACATGAGTGACCCCAAAAACTCCAGCAAAGAACTCCTACAGCTGATAAACACCTTTAGTAATGTGGCAGGATACAAGATCAATTCCAAAAAATCAGTTGCCCTCCTATACACAAAGGATAAGGAAGCAGAAAGGGAAATCAGAGAAGCATCACCTTTCACGATAGCCACAAATAGCATAAAATATCTTGGGGTAACTCTAACCAAGGATGTGAAGGATCTATTTGACAAGAACTTTAAGGCATTGAAGAAAGAAATTGAGGAGGATACCAGAAAATGTAAGGATCTCCCTTGCTCTTGGATTGTGAGGATCAACATAGTAAAAATGGCAATTCTACCAAGGGCAATTTATAGATTCAATGCAATCCCCATTAAAATACCATCGAAATTCTTCACAGATCTTGCGAGGTCATTAATCAACTTTATATGGAAAAACAAAAAAATCCAGGATAGCTAAAACAATCTTATACAATAAAGGAGCTTCTGGAGGCATTGCCATCCCTGACTTCAAACACTTTTACAGAGCTTCAGTATTGAAAACAGCTTGGTATTGGCATAAAAACAGAGAAGTCGATCAATGGAATAGAGTAGAAGACCCAGATTTTATCCCACAAACCTATGAACACCTGATTTTTGATAAAGGAGCTACAAGTATTCAATGGAAGAAAGATAGCATCTTCAACAAATGGTGCTGGCAGAACTGGTTGTCAACCTGTTGAAGAATGAAAATAGATCCATATCTATCGCCATGCACAAAAATCAAGTCCAAATGGATTAAAGACCTCAATATCAGTCTGAACACACTGAACCTGATAGAAGAGAAAGTGGGAAGTACTCTACAACATATGGGCTCAAGAGACCACTTCCTACGCATATCCCCAGCAGCACAGACATTAAGGACAACATTGAATAAATGGGACCTCCTGAAACTGAGAAGCTTCTGTAAAGCAAAGGACACTGGCACCAAGACAAAAAGGCAACCCACTGACTGGGAGAAGATCTTCACCAACCCTGCAACAGACAAAGGTCTGATTTCCAAAATATATAAAGAACTCAAGAAACTGGACTTTAAAATGCTAATTAACCCAATTAAAAAATGGGGCACTCAACTGAACAGAGAATTCTCAACAGAAGAAATTCAAATGGCCAAAAGACACTTAAGGTCATGCTCATCCTCCTTGGTGATCAGGGAAATGCAAATTAAAACAACTTTGAGATACCAACTTACACCTGTCAGAATGGCTAAAATCAAAAACACCAATGATAGCCTTTGCTGGAGAGGTTGTGGAGTAAGAGACACACTCATCCATTGCTGGTGGGAATGCAAACTTGTGCAACCACTTTGGAAATCAGTGTGGCGATTTCTCAGGAAATTCGGGATCAACCTACCCCAAGATCCAGTAATACCACTCTTGGGAATATACCCAAGAGATGTCCGATCATATGACAAAAGCATTTGTTCAACTATGTTCATAGCAGCATTATTTGTAATAGCCAGAACCTGGAAACAACCTAGATGCCCTTCAATGGAAGAATGGATGAAGAAAGTGTGGAATATGTACATATTAGAGTACTACTTAGCGGTAAAAACAATGACTTAGGGAATTTTGCATGCAAATGGATGGAAATAGAAAACACTATCCTGAGTGAGGTATCCCAGTCCCCAAAAGATGAACATGGGATGTACTCACTCGTAATTGGTTTCTAGCCATAAATAAAGGACATTGAGCATATAAGTTGTTATCCTAGAAAAGCTAAATAAGAAGGTGAACCCAAAGAAAAACATATGGTCAACCACCTGGATATGGGAAGTAGACAAGATTGCAGGGCAAAACCTGGGAACTTGGGGATGAGGTGGCATGGGGCTAAGGGGAAATGGGGTGAGAAACGTGAGAAGGGGAGAATGGGGGGAGCTTGGGGGAATGGGATGGCTGGGATAAAGGAAGGGTGGACACGGGAACAGAGAAATATATAGCCTAATTAAGGGAGCCATCTTAGGGTTGGCAAGAGACTGGACTCTAGAGGGGCTCACAGGTGTCCAGGGAGATGTCCCCAGCTAGTACCTTGAGCAACTGAGGAGAACGAACCTGAAATGACCCTATCCTATAGCCATACTGATGAATATCTTGCATATCACCTTAGAACCTTCATCTGGCGATGGGTGGAGATAGAGACAGAGACCCAAATTAGAGCACCGGACTGAGCTCTTAAAATCCAAATGAGGAGCAGAAGGAGCGAGAACATGAGCAAGGAAGTCAGGACCACGAGGGGTGCACCCACCCACTGTGACAGTGGAACTGATCTATTGGGAGCTCACCAAGGCCAGCTGGACTGGGACTGAATAAGCATGGGATGAAACCGGACTTTCTGAACGTGGTGGACAATGAAGGCTGATGAGAAGCCAAAGACAATGGCACTAGGTTTCGATCCTAATACATGAACTGGCTTTGTGGGAGCCTAGCCTGTTTGGATGCTCACCTTACTGATCCTGGATAGAAGTGGGAGGACCTTGGACTTCCCGCAGGGCAGGGAATCTGGACTGCTCTTCATTCTCCAGAGGGAGGGGGAATAGAGTGGGGGGAGGGGAAGAGGAAGAGGGGAGTGGGGGGAGGGGGAAAGGGGGAGGGGAGTGGGGGGAGGGGAGTGGGGGAGGGGGCGATGTGTGCGAGGAGGGGGAGGGAAATGGGAAATTTTTTTACAACAACTAAAAAAAAATAAAATAGACAAAAATAAAATAAAATACATATTACCAAAAAAAGAGAGAATTCTCCAAGCCTTTGCACTAGTCATTTATCTGAAAGCCTTATAATTAGGAGAGACAAAAGGTAGGCATTACACTGCACGTCTTAGGGTATACGACAGAATAATATAAATAACCAGTTAGAGACGTTTGCATCATACTGCCCCTTTGTCAGAAAGAATCATTCAAAATGTTTAAGGGAATTTTGGGGTCTGGTCACCTCATCTGTATGAGGGCAGGTGTTAAAATGCTGTCAGACAGTTGGCACTTCCAAAGGCTGTGGGGGCTGATGTGATCTGACCCTCATTAACCACTCAAGATGATTCTCCACAGGTTTACCTTTGCTTCTCTGCACAGTCCAGTCTCTCTCTCTCTCTCTCTCTCTCTCTCTCTCTCTCTCTCTCTCTCTCACACACACACACACACACACACACACACACACACACACAGAAGACATGTTGTGTCCTTACTCTTGGGCACAACTCGACTGCTTCCTGACACAAAAGACACTCTCCAGAACCAAGCTAATCCTTCCTTGAGTCTCTAAAGAAAGCCCATGCTTATTAGAGGAAATGCTTGAAGTTAGTAGAATTTGGAAGGCTATACTACAGCTAGTGTATTATCAACAACCACGTGTAACTCACTTGGATTTAAATCTGGGTAACTTTAGAAAGAAAAAAATCCATTAATTCTTCCAACAAACTTACAAAATTTTATTATTGTTCACCCATTTTGCAGATGAGTAAATCATCACTTCTTCCCAGGCTGGTTAGATGGCGCCTTTCAGAGTTAGCCACAGCTGAGCTCAGAGGCCCACACGATCTGCAGGTTTCCTCAGTGCTCCACGCAATGCTCTGGAAATCTGGAGTGAAATGTGGCTTCTTGGTAAAGAGATGTCGGCAACAAAGTCACAGCAGTGTCACGGAAGGCCCTATGGTTTCTCCTGATGATGCCACCTGGGAGCAAGGGCATCAGTCTGGAGAAGCCATGCAGGGTTTTCACAGCCTGCGTGTGTCCCCACAAAGGTCCCATCCACAGCCACAGACAAGAGGCAAGATCGTTCAGATGCTCATTCCACATGTACTCCTACTTCAGACGTAGACAGCGATCATTTCTGGAGCTATTTCTGCTTTAGAAAACTGAAGGGAGAGTGTTGTTGGTATCTCCTCTGCAGAAGACAAGATGCTTCTAGAATCCTACAGTTCTCAGTCCTTCACGTAGTGTCCACATTACTGAGGTGGGGACCTGTTGTGTCAGCCCTCAGCCTGCATCTTCTGAGCCACGTGTGCCAAGTATATACGACACTGTGTCTCTGCCAGATCCTGCCTCAGAACAGCTCTGTAAGGCGCTGTGTTTCACAGTGATAATAATTGGAGTCAACTGAGTGGGAGAGCTGAGTCACTTTAGCGGGTCTGTGAGTGAAAGTTACACAGCATCCCAAACCACCCTGTAGGGACACAGCAAAACAAACTATCTAAGTGGCTCCAGCCAGGGCGTGACTATGCCTGGGGGAGGCAGGGTGTTAGATATAAAGGAAAGATTGTTACAGGGGAAGAGCAAAAGGGCCTCTCCACTTTCTTCATCTCAAGGAGAGTGCTTCCTCTTTCTTCCTTTGCCTGAAAAGAATGTGTGGAGACTATGCCCGCTTCAAAAGTTCCTCGCGAATGTGTCTTATGTGCATGTGTGCACTGCACATGTATGCACTCACAGACATGCTAGCCTGTGCATGTGGAGGCCAGAAGTCAACGTCTCATGTCTTCCTCTGTAGTTTACACCTTACATTTTGGGTCAGGGTCTCTCACTGAACCTGAAAGTCAGTAGTTACAAGCCCCAGGAATCCATCTGTCCCTGCTTCCCAAGTCCTGACACTACAGACATATACCACCAAGCCTGGGTTTCTACATGGTACTATAGATCAATCTTAGGTCCTCAACCTTGCATCTCAAACACGTCATAAACTCAGTATCTCCCCAGTACTGTGGACGCATGTTAGAAGTTGTTATGTCCATTGGTCCCAAATAATCCTCTCATGATTTCTTGTACCTGAGACCCTATAGAACTCTGCCTAGCAGACGACAGAAGGATTTCTACCTTAAGAGAACCAGTCCCAGGAGCTCCCTCAACTTGCATCTCACCTTTACTTTAGGAGAATTCATTTAAACACAAACCAGTTTCTATAGCATATCACCACCTGAAATAGAAAATATCAGCAATTTCATCCATAGGTATCTACCCTAAGAAAATAACCTGAAATTTGGAACAAAGATTTATATGCAAAACTGCATAATACAAGGTTATTGGTAAGAATTAAAAATTGGAGGGTCTAAACCCCCTTTTAAGGTAATAAGGTAATGGTAGCATGTTACAGTGTTCACCTTCAGCAGGATACAGTGAAAATGCCCCTGAGTTGCTCCAGATGGGCCCTCTGATCTTACCTGGTGCATCAACTGCACTTCTATTGTTGTAATAAAACACCATGATCAATGCAACTCCACAGAGTTTTGTAAAAGTTGCTCAAGCTGTAGGATGTTTGGCTCCATGCTGGTGGATTGGGGGCATCAAGAGAAGACAGCATGCATGGCAGTAGGAGCAGGAGCTGAAAGTTCCTATCTTGAACTGCAGGCAGGAAGTAGAGAGATCCAAGTCCAGCTCCAGAATGCACCTCCTCCAGCCATGCTGCACCTTCTCCAGCATGCAGTCATGTTGCACTTCTAAGGTTGCACCTCCTCCAACATGCACCTCCAGCATGCACCTTCTCCAGCCATGCTGCACCTCCTCCAGCATGCACCTCCTCCAGCCATGCTGCACCTTCTCCAGCATGCACCTTCTCCAGCCATGCTGCACCTTCTCCAGCATGCACCTCCTCCAGCCATGCTGCACCTTCTCCAGCATGCACCTTCTCCAGCCATGCTGCACCTTCTCCAGCATGCACCTCCAGCATGTACCTTCTCCAGCCATGCTGCACCTTCTAAGCCTCCTGAAACAAAGCACTATCTGGAACCAAGTATTCAAATGCAGGCAACTACAAGGTGAGGTACTTCAAGCTTCTAAATGTACGCGCGTGTGTGTGTGGTGTGTGTGTGTGTGTGTGTGTGTGTGTGTGTGTGTGTTTAGTTGTTTTGTTTTCCTAGAAGGCCCCTGCATCTCCCCATCATTTGGTCCACAGTTTGCTGGGTTTTGAAAAACCCGTGTGGCCAGGACTCTGCTTGTTTTCTAGCCCCCTCCTAGGCTGATTTACTTCTCCAAACATCCTTGCATCTTCTGACCCAAGCATGCTCATACTTCCTTCTACACTCTGCACACCCTCTCTGCTTTCAGCTAAGGGGCCCACACCTTTCACTGTCATCACTGGTATTCACATTCTAATGCTTAGTTTTCCTTCCATCGAAGCTCTTGAAGTTGTGAGGCTCCCTTGCCTCTGGTCTTCTTACTTTCTCTTTCTTCATTGAATTCCTCTTCAATAACACACACACACACACACACACACACACACACATCTACCAAGGAACACTCCTCGAACGACCTACTGTGGGAAACAAAACTCATTAACAGTCAAACCTATGTCCTATGAGGCTGTTAAACAAAGAGAAAGAAGTGACTGTGCAGTAACAAGAAAAAGCAATAGGAATAAATAGGCTAAGGCTGGGTTTGTCACAGCTGATGGCTTAAAGTCCATCTAGCAGGCGTGCCCAACTATCTGCCGTCGTGGTATGATGCTTTGATCTTCAAAGTCTACCCTTTAAAACTCTGCATCCTTTAAGGAAGTTTGTGATTTTGTGCTGGAAGCTCTCATAACTATCATGTGTTATATGCGGCTTCTGGGATACAGGTTTAACACACCTGAGAGGTGATGATAGTCCAGTGAGGGACATGGCTGCCACCAAAGCCACTAGTATTCTGCCGCTGAGAGAGGCACCCGTGTGAGTGAGGATGAGCGCTGGTGGTCATCTGTGAGGCAGCACTGGTGGCAGAAATGACTGTTACAAACTGAACCGTTTAATGGACATGATGAAGTAATAAGTGCCAGGAAGTCACTAATGGCAGGAGTCCCAGTCACGACCAGTGGAGCTGGGAAGTACCACAGATCATCAGTAAGTCCTTCTGTCTAGAAACACATATGTCTGTACTGGAGAAGTGCTGGACTGGATCACATGGATTCAGTGGTCTTTCCCATGGGGATGTCTGAAAATTCATTTCTGCCTTTTGTCTTCATCTGTTTTCGTGTTTGCCCATCGCACCACTTCCTGACAGATGACCCAGTTCCTCTGAGAGTTTGTTGCTCTTTCCTGTTTCTCATGCTTGAAGTTTTAAGAACCCTTCCTTGGTTGGGTGTTTCTTCCATGAGCTAGTCTTGTACCGTGTTTTACATGTGACGATTTTCTCTTATCCATCTAAGACCACAGATTACAGAATGCAAATTCAGAGGTTTTTTTTTTTTTTAAACTTTTGTTCTTTATGCCTTTGGTTTCTGTTTGTTTGGACCTCAAATTCAAAGGGCAGAGCCGGGCGGTGGTGGCGCACGCCTTTAATCCCAGCACTCAGGAGGCAGAGGCAGGCGGATCTCTGGGAGTTCGAGGCCAGCCTGGTCTACAAGAGCTAGTTCTGGGACTGGCACCAAAGCTACAGAGAAACCCGGTCTCGAACCCCTCCCCCCCCCAAAATTAAAAGGGCAGATTTTGCTGTTGTCTTTGGTGTCCCACGCATATCTAACAGAGGTTTCAAAACTGACAGGAGCTTTTGTGTGGAAATGACGAGGGAAGGGGGTGAAAGTTGGTCCCTTCTGTGGCCATTTTTTTTTAATTTTTTTTAATTTATTTATTTATTAAGGATTTCTGCCTCGTCCCCACAACCGCTTCCCATTTCCCTCCCCCTCCCCCGATCAAGTCCCCCCCCCTCATCTGCTCGAAGAGCAATCAGGGTTCCCTGACCTGTGGGAAGCCCAAGGACTGCCCACCTCTATCCAGGTCTCGTAAGGTGAGCATTCAAACTGCCTAGGCTCCCACAAAGCCGGTACGTGCAGTAGGATCAAAAACCCACTGCAATTGTTCTTGAATTCTCAGTATTCCTCATTGTCCGCTATGTTCAGCTAGTCCGGATTTATCCCATGCTTTTTCAAACCTAGGCCAGCTGGCCTTGGTGAGATCCCAATAGAACATCCCCATTGTCTTAGTGTGTGGGTGCACCCCTCGTGGTCCTGAGTTCCTTGCTCGTGCTCCGTCTCCTTCTGCTCCTGATTTGGACCTTGAGATTTCTGTCTGGTGCTCCCGTGTGGGTCTCTGTCTCTGTCTCCTTTCATCGCCTGATGAAGGTTAATAATCCTGAGGATGCCTATGTGTTTGTCTTTGGATTCACCTTATTTAGCTTCTCTAGGAACATGAATTATAGGCTCAATGTCCTTTATTTATGGCTAGAAACCAAATATGAGTGAGTACATCCCATGTTCCTCTTTTTGGGTCTGGCTTACCTCACTCAGGATAGTGTTTTCTATTTCCATCCATTTGTATGGTCAGGAAGGTATTAATCGCATCCACATGTGACTGGAGTTGGGGTGGCTCAGCAGTGCCCCAAGAAATGAATCCTAGTGCAGTCAGCCTGGGACAGGATTAGCAGGCAGAGGAAATGAACCCTAGTGCAGTCAGCCTGGGACAGGATTAGCAGGCAGAGGAAATGAATGCATCTACTCAATCAGACTCTGGTCTTCTTGTCCCTCTTTAAAATGCTGCTTCTTCACACATAACATTGAATACTAAAGTCGGCCTATAATTGAGAATTTCTAATCTATTCTCTGATACCTAGTGAGGCTCCAGTAACAGATTTCTAATTATCACAGATCTAAAATATACTTTTATATTTGGCAGTATAATTTTTATCATAATTCTGCTTTTCAAAACTTTCAACTTCTCTTGGCTGTTCTTATACTGGTTTAACTTTAAAATTAATTCGGGCCAAATTTTTAAACCAATTTGAAATGAAGGTGACTTTCTTTTATTATTCTGCGCATACAAGCACTCAGCACAAGTCTGTTTTTTAAACACAGCTTTGAATCAATACTGATTAATTCTCCAGTCTATTCATGGGAATTTCATGTTTGACTTTTATTTGGAACAAAAAGTTTTAACTTATATTTTATAACATGTTTTGCTAATAAAACATGAAATACTTCAGACATTCTAAAAGTCATCTCATAACTTGAAATTTTATGTTTCTAATCTTTCCTGATAAAATTCTTCTCAATCATGTGTTATAAAAACAAAAAAAATAATATAGTTATACCTAGGTTCTACTTGTATGCAGTTTTCCGTCCTACCAGCTGGCTCCCAAATATCTACATAGAGACTTATTATTAATTATAAATGCTCGACCAATAGCTCAGGCTTATTACTATCTAAATCTTACAACTTAAATTAATCCATATGTCTTATCTAGGCTCTACCACATGGCGGTGCCTTTTTCATCAGCACAACAAGCTCATCCCCTGCTTCTTCTGTGTCTGGCTGGGGACTCCCCATGACTCTGCCCTCTTTCTTTCCAGAACTCTTTCTTTGTCCATAAGTCCTGCCTAACCTCTACCTGTATAGCTATTGGCCACTCAGCTCTTTATTAGACCAATAAGAACAACAAATGTTCACAATGTACAAAAAGATTGTTCCACAGCAACTACATGAAATGTAACATCAAATAATGGTAGCAATCTTGGACAAAATTCTCTTATAATTGATTGTCACAAGAATGTGTTTAGTGGGTCTTTGCTAAAAATAAATGTGTCTGCACTGCTGTTAGGAATGTGAGTTAGTACAGTCATCATGAAGACAATATGAATATTCTTCAAAAACTTAAAAATAGAGCTACCATATGATCATAATCCCACTTTTTGGTATGCATCCAAGGAAATTCAATCAGTGGAAGAGGTACAACATGGGCAGGCTCCTTGTAACACTCTTCATGACAGTCAATAGAGGAAATTAACCTATTTAATTAACTAGTGAAAGGGCAGTAATATGTGGGATCTATGCACATAGGAATACTACTTAGCCATGAAAACAATAAAACACTATCACGTGAGGTAGCATGGGTGGCATTGCCGGTGTGTGTTAAGTGATAGATCAGCAAGCTTTGCTGTTCAGCTTTCTGAGAAGTATGTCTTTCCATCAAGGCTACCAAGACACCTTGTATTGTTTTTTAATGTATTTAACATCTTAAAACATACGTGGCCTCTTACTTCTACTGGCATTTATCCGTTTGTAGCTTTAGCTAGGGCTCTGACCTGCTCACCATTATTGGTAAGCTGACCAGTGATGCTAACTCACCAAATCATCTCTCACTGGCATTAAAGGACACTTCTCCCACTGCGCTAGCTCACAGGCCGGGTCTTTGCCTTTAGCCTGCAAGATGTCTCAGTAGGTTAAGGTACTTGCTTGTCTCCAAGGCTGATGAGTAAGTCCCAAGGACCCACACTGTAAAAAGAGAGAACTAATTGCTGAAAATGCTCTTCTAATCTCCACACACAAGCTGCAGCACACTTTGCTCCTCCTCAGAGCAATTAATTAACTAATAAACTAATGTAATTAAAAAATGTAAATGGTACATGGAACACTACTTAGAATTTTCATATGATTTGCAATGTTCTATTATTATCATTTGTCTTTCTGGCCTCTTGGTTATGTTTCCCAACACATCAGATGTTATTTTGTCTGTGGTAATTGTTGTTTAGTTGGTTTTTTTTTTTTGAACTTTTATTGATTCTTTGCAGATTTTGCATCACGCATCCTAAGTTCACCCATCTCATCCACCTGCGTCCACCCTCTGTCCTTGCAATCCCCCCAAAACAACAAAATTTAAAAAAAAAAAACAACCAAACAGAACAAAACAAAGCCCCCTTCCGTCCTTTCATCTTCAGTTGCAAGTGTTCCCTGGCCTGAGTTCATCACCCCAGGCTCCAGCTACTCCATCCATCCTGGGCTCTCCCTGTGGCTTCTCTCGGATATCCTGCTGTTGTCCTGTGTCATGGAGATCCTGCTGCTTTGGATCTGTAAATTCACCCTCTTTTCATGCTCTAACAGTTCATAGATGTGGTGAATGTTGGGGTGGGCTAATCCATAGAGCCCTGGTTCAGGGCCTGGGCGGGAGCTGGGATGGTCAACCCACAAGCTCGCCTCCATCTTCACCACCTGAGCGAGCTCTCCTGCACTGCCTCAGCTAGCTCACCCAACACAGCCTGCAGCAAGGAGTGGGGCTGGTTCTCCTGCTCTCATGTCCTCAGGTCAGGATCACACGCACTCACATCACCAGCACCAGCCCACTGTCTTGCCCAGAGTAGGTACAGGACCCTCTCTCTTCTGACTGCTGTAGAGGACATACGTGGAACGCAGGGGTAGAACACCTCTCCTGTTCTCAGGCTCGCAGGGCCAGCTCTTCTGTGCTTCACTCAAAGTGTGCAGTATCCCGTCTTATGCACTGTGGCAGGTGAGGGACTGGGTAGCATTGACCACTATGGCCTTCTTCTGAATTCATTTCAGACCACAGACTGTGTATTCCTGTGTAGTCTGGTCAAGACCATCTCATTTTCACTCCATTTTGCACATGAGAGGTTTTCAGAATAGACAAATGTGAGGTTAAATAGAGTTCTGAGAGCTCTAAGGAGGAAGTGAGACACCACATCCTTAACCAATATTCTAATCCTCCTAGTGACACTGTTGTCCATAAATGAGACAAGATTTCCATGCTTCAGATGTCATTTACTTTTCTTTTGGATGAATGGGGATGGGACGAGCAGTTGGGGGTGGGACCAGCTTGCTTCTTTCCCTCCATCTGCTCTGTCTCTCTCTTTTCATCATAGTTGTACCATTATTTTCAATTTCCATGCGGAATAATACTATTAAACTACCCTACCTCTCCTGATAACAAGACACACAACTTTCAACTAACAGCACATCTCAAGTGATACCATCTCTCCTGTTGCTTTGATAGTTCCATTTACAAACATTTATGCAATTTTATAGTATTATTATTTCATCCGTGGCCTTCCTATGAATAAGAAGATTCTAAAAGTTAAAAAACAAAGGTGACTTTCCAATTGACTAAGCATTTCAGCTTTCTTAATAGTTCCCAAGCTCAGATCTATCTATCTATCTATCTATCTATCTATCTATCTATCTATCTATCTATTTATTTGATTTTTTGAGACAGGGTTTCTCTGTAGCTTCAGATTGATTTTTTTTTAATCTATTCATTTGTACTGAAGTGTATATATTGAGTGGTGAGACACACAGGTGACAGTCACATGGGTGGGGACACACTGCAGCTCACGGGTGACAGTCACAGGGTTCTCTCTCTTCACTATGTGGGTTTCAGGGATCTCAACTGCTCACCCTCCTAGTACCTCCAATTTCAGACTCAGTTGTCCTATTTGTGCTGAACGGCCCGGTTACCCCAGTTTAGATGGCCACTTCCTTCATTCCGTTCACATAGTGTTTTCACATAGTTTTCTTCTGTTTGTTTGGCTCTCTCATGATTTTGTCACATCACCTAAGCTCTCCGAGGGAGCACTGCGCCCATCCAGCCATTGGCCACCCTTCCCTGCAATCAGGTCTGTTCTCTCAGCTACAGGCTGAACTGCACTTCGCCCTCCTTGAGCGTGTGTCCAGTTCCTGTTCATCTCCCGTTTTTATACGAGTACGTCCTTTTGAAGAATTCCAAGGAGGATCACCAGCGGTTCCAGCTTCGTTCTCGTGCTTGACTGGAAATACACAGGAGAAAACTGATTTAGACACATGCAGGTGTTTCGTGTGCAGCCTTGTGAACCCGAGTGATCCTGCAGACCACGGTTTCTCTTGGCATGTTTAGGAACTTCCCTTTGCACACGAATTTCAAACACTTGTCAGGAGGGCGTGTTTTGACTTCAGTCCTCTGTCCATCCATCTCCAACAACAAAAGATGGACATCTCTCCTCAGTGCAAAGACCACAGTTCTATAATCTTAACAACTGTATTTGTAATGCAACCACTTTCTAAATCCTCCCTGATTTCTCTTTGGTGATGTTTAATAATTGGATAATGACTTCTGAAACTTGACTCTCTGTGTCTGCTACACTTTCTTCTCACACATCTTATTTCCCCTGATCAGTCTACATTGCTGTGCAAGTCTTCAGCTTTCAACCTCATATTATTTTTACATATATCAATTACATGCTTCATTTCCAAGCATTTTCTTTTGTCTCCATTTTCTTTTCCCACGGTGGAGTACTGGTTTTGTGCAACTAATGAGTTCACTATCACTTCAATAGTATGCTTTTTGAGACTTGGGTGATTCATGTATTTTTACGCCTAAGTATGTTTTCTTGTCTTGCCAGTTCTTGGCCTTTCCCATGTTAGGTTAGTTTATAATTTGTACTTTTATCAATGGAATTGTATGAAATTTATATCCATCTACTATGAAACTTAAAAAGTCTGGGTGGCGGTGGTGCACGCCTTTAATTTCAGCACCCGTGAGGCAGAGGCAGATGGATCTCAGTGAGTTCGAGGCCAGCCTGATCTGCGAAGCAAGTTCCATGACACGTAGGGCTATTACACAGAGAAACCCTGTCTCAAAAAGAAAAATAATAGAAACCTCTAAGTATGCAGAATTTTAAATTTCCACCCAAAACATGGCACATGTCATTTGTTTAGGTTATTATAATTGAGGTGTAACTTTATAAACATCAAATGTCTACATGCTGTTTTATTTTGTTTTCCTTCAAATCTAAGACTATTTATTTGAATTGATAAATTAATTCCTCATTATTTGATTACACACATATTTGTGTTTATTTCTACCATGTTTTGCTCATAATTTGCTACTTTTTTCTTTCCTATATTTACTGAATCTACAAAATTTTCATTTATTTTACTCTTTAAATAATTAGTTCCCATTCAAGTTTCATGTAATAATTCCTCAAGTGAATGTTTATGAATGGCAAACTTCCGTAGGTTTTGAAAAATTCAGCATTTGCTCATTGTTAAACAATACTTTATCTGACAGGCATAGTTCCGTGGCTGTGCATTTTGAAATTTTCATGCCACTGTCTTCAGACATCTATAATTATGCCTGAGAAGTCTGATGTAAGTCCTCATGCTTTCACTTGGAAGCTAATTTGATGTAACCAAATAATCACTTTTAATGATAACTTAAAGAAACAGTAGCCTGCTCTTTGGGGTTTTATTGGAGAACTCATACCCACTCTCTCTATTAAGACAGCATTCTCTCTGATATCTCAATGCTTTTGCTTGGTTTCCCATATTTGGGATTCTTGTCATATGACATTAAAAACAACCTCACCACTTTGTTTTTTTGCTGTTTGTTAGTTAGGATTTCTTCAGATTAAACTTGTTTTAAATATCTTATAATTTTTTCTTTACTTCAAACTCTCAACCTGATTAGCATGAAGTTGTATGAAGTCATTTCTGTAATTCTGATTACCATCTTATTTATTTTATACACACGTTGCCATAACAGTTTTGCATTTTCTTTCTTTCAGAATTAGGACAGAAGTTATCTGTTTTTAATTGCAGATAACTGTATATATATATACAGTTATATATATAACTGCATATATATATATGTGTGTGTGTGTGTGTGTGTGTGTGTATGTGTGTGTGTATATATATATTCAGTTTAATGTGGTGTGCTGTTCCAAAGCTTGGCTCTTAAAATGATTCATCATTTTGACTTTAGTTCTTCTTTAAAATATTTTCTCATAATTTTAACTTTTTAAAAACTTACTTACTTCTTGTATTCCATACTGATTGGCTTGACTCTTTTTTCTTGCTTGCTTAGCTCTGAGCATGCTTACAGATACAGATTGTCTGTGCAGAAGGACTCACCTGTAACAGTTTGCCTTAAATATTTCTTGGGTGTTCATTTCCATTGCTTACCTGTCTTTAACTTCTAAATAACACACCCTACTGGCCCATTTACCACTCCTGAAAATTCCTATTGAAAGGTTTATAGACTATCACGCTCATCTAAAAGCAACAACAATGATAACAGGATACCTTCCCTTGACACCTTAGGAAACAGTTACTGTCTTCTACCAGCAAATCAAAGTACAGAAAAACCGACTAACACCTGGCTTTCCTGAGCACAGCCAAGATGCCCAAAGACACAGCAAGAGTCTAGCTGGTACAATGGCAGCAAACTGATGGCTTCTGCCAGTGGCCCGTTTCCTAATTAGAACAGGTGCATGAATTCCTTTAAAGCCAGAGCAACATTCCAGTAAACCTTTCCTATTATATCTTTTTTTGGAAAGAAGAAGCCGAGTAAATGAAAAAGCTAACTTCCCTATTCATGTGCATATGGATACGAACAGTTAATCAGGGTAGTCCAAGTGACTCTCAAAATGGTGGAGATAATTGATGTAGCCTGAGTGCCTCTCAGAAGTTGAAGGCAAGCCCCTATTGCTGAAAGCACCAAACACTCAGGACCCAGGGCTAGGATGATTCAAGCTAGATCTAACCTAAAGACCTTTCTCCCACAGTTTAGATTCCCTGGTTCCAGAAGATACTAGGCAAGCTGCCAAGGGGGGAAAAGAGTTAAACAGTTCTACCCAGCTACAACACCTGGGAACCAGGACAGCAAGATATGCATAAGGTGCCTCTTTCTGCCTCCCGAGTGCTGGGATTACAGTTGTGAGCCACCACCACCTGGCTTTGCTTTGGTTGTTCTTGTTTCTTACCTCTGTCTTCTTCCCAGATGCCATGAACATTCATTTGTGTTCCAGAGATAACAGTGTTGGGTTTTCTCCCCAGAGGGTTAAAATTTCTGCCCTAAAGGTATATAGGATATAAGGAGAGCGTGTGCCTTCCTCACAGAGAAGAGCAGACCTGTGTTCCAGAACTGCTGCCCATAACAGCTTTCTCTGAATTTTTTTTACACAGCTTGTCCCATAAGCCATAGCTGTAGATGTGTGAGAAGACCTTGTGAGTTAGTCAAGCTCTCCTCTGTCTGTGGATCCTGAGGAATCTGTGTGTTCATTTTCCATGGTTGGCTTTCGTAATAATTTTCCAAAAGTCATATCTGTAGGCAGACATTCTTGTCCCATCTACCAGCTCTCAATAACTCAGCCTATAGCTCAGGCTTATTACTAGCTAACTCTTACATTTAAATTAACTATCTGTACTTTCCATATTTCCTATCTATACTTCCCCATGTGACTCATGGCTTGTTAGGTCATTTTCTACATGTCCTGTTTCCTCTGTCTTCTGACATTCCCCTTGATGCCGACCTTCTTCATCCCAGTATCCTTAGTTTGGATGTCATGCCTATACTTCCTGCCTGGCTACCAGTCACTCAGTTCTTTATTAACCAATGAGAGTAATACAAATTCACAGTGTACAGACAGATTATTCCACAACATTTTCCACTTTTTGTCTAATTAAAAGGAAGGTTTTTAACCTTAGCATAGTAAAACTATATATAACAAAACAGTTAATAAGTAAGAGTTACAGTTTCACAATACAATCAAAATATCACACAACATATACCTAGCTAAATTTTTCTTGCCACCTTGGGTATCTCTTCCTTCTGTCCTTTGACCCAGGTTGTCAGACTCTTGACCTATCTCCTTGGTTGTAGGCTACTCAATTTACTCTAAACTTCACATTTTTGTGTGTGAATAATAAAAAATAATTTTTATAGTTCTTTTGACTTTGTCTTGTTAGAATAGGAATAATATATCTCATTTTTCAACATACTGGGAGGAGTTGACGAAAAAAAATTCTTTGTGATTCATTATGGTTTAATATTACTTTCTATAGGTACTAAGAAAGCAATACAAAACCAAAACTTCAACGGCTTAAATAACCTAGTGCCCAATATCTGGAATTCACTCAGGATCTTCTGGGCTCCAAAGAGCTTGGGCAGCTCTACTTCTCCATCTGTGTCACTATCAGCTTCCAGAGCTCCTCTCATAGACACAGGCCAGTTTCACTTCACAGAGGATTCTGTCCTTAGTGGCTGCCCCACGGTTTCTCCAAAATGCAGAGGTCTCCAAAGGCTGTACCATCACAAGTGGCCTCCTGGCCTCTTATCAGGGACTCCACCCCTGCCACATGATGCCAAGCATCCACTGTTCTCCAAGACCCCTTCAACCCTACAGCTTTTATGCTAGCAAAACCATTACCTGGGAAATGGTTTGGCTGACAGCATGCAATGCAATCTTGGGTCCTCTATACCTCAGCCCCTGTGAGCTGACCCTGAAGAAAGCTCTCCAAGTTTCTTGCCAGTGATGCTGGCCTTTTCTTAATTGCAGTTGTTTTTTTTGGGGGGGGGGGGTGTACAAAAATTCTTTATTTAAAGAAATGGTACAAATGAAAGAACTTAAGCGGATGTTTTGGTGCGACTTTTAGAAAAGATAAAGGCAGGCCGACATGCACGCACTGCCTCAGTGACCAGTGAAGTCACTTGTGCCTTTGGGGAAGTCAGCTTAGCTCTGATTACTGAGTCCCAGGGTGTGCTTGTCAAACAGATATTCTGCCAGGCCAGCTTCAGGGGCTCCCATCTTGCGCAAGTTGGTCACGTGGCCACCCAGTTCCTTGATGGATTTCACCTGCTCACTCAGGTAACGCGTCTCAATGAAGTCACACAAGTGGGAGTCATTTTTGTCAGTAGCCAGTTTGTGCGGTTCCAGTAGTGACTGATTCACACTCTTTTTCCAGGTGCAGTGCACACTCCATTGTATTCTGCCCGCTCTCCCAGTCATCACGGCCTGGTTTCTTGATCTCCAGCAGGAAGATTCCACCGCCTCGTTCATTCTGCGGCTTCATCAGTTTCTCAGCGTGTTCCCTCTCCTCATGAGATTGGTGGAGAAAGTATTTGGCAAAGTTCCTCAGAGCCACATCATCGTGGTTGAAGTAGCAAGACATAGACAAGTAGACGTAGGAGGCATACAGTTCCAGGTTGATCTGGCGGTTGATGGCAGCCTCCGAGTCCTGAAGCTAGTTTTGGCACACTTCCGAGGGAGACGCGGTAGTCATGGCGGCGTCTGGCGATGCTGGGGCGGTGGAGCAACAAGGTTGCAGAGGGTTCTGGCTTGGAGCAGTGGGCTGGGGTAGGAGGGGCCCAGCGCCGGTTCCATTCAAGCACTGTTGAAGCAGGAAACCGCGGCGACTCAGGGCGAGAATATCTCTCGCAGTTGATTTTTTAAAACCTTAGCTGATCACATTGAAGTCCCAGTAAAGCAGAAGGTTCACATCAGGTAATGGCCTCTGGTAAATCACAGTTGATTCTTCATTCCAAGTTAACCAGAACTAGAGACTTTTCGTTCAAATCTGATCGATTCCTTAAGGGACTCAGACTTCCCCCTCCAACTCCACAAACCGTGCATTTGTCTCAGCACGCATATTCTCCACACAGACTAACTCATTAAGCTTTGAATACTCAAAGACATTTTAAATCCAATGTTCCAAATTCCTTCCATAATCAAAACAGCATGGTCCGGGATGTCGGAACAACACCACATGATCCTGGCAGCAATTTCTGTCCTAGCTTCTTATCGTTGTGATAAAGACCATGACCAAAAACAGCTTGAGGAAGAAAAGGTTTGTTTTGGCATACAGGTTGCAGTCCACCATGAAAGGAAGTCCGAGCAAGAACTCATGCAGCACTGTGGGGCAGGAACTGAAACAGACACCATGGAGAGTCACTGCTTGCTGGAGAGTTCTTCACGAGGGGCTTCCTTAGCTTGCTTTCTTATATAGATCCTGCCATGTTCCCCATCTGGGCGACATCTGCCAGGTCCCTCTCAGCTTATTCATCGCACTTGGAGGGAAGCATGAGGATTAAGAAAGTGATAGACAAGCGACAACTGACAGAGTCAGGAGGGCATCTTATAAATACTGAGATTTTCCCGCATTTATTTCTCATAACCTTTATACACCCCAATACAAAGTGGGGGGAGGCAAGAGGCTTCTTTACCATGATATAAGGAATGAACAAACTAATAACCTTCTCAATACCCAAAATACCAAGTACCCACACCCCATAGGTCAAAACATTCTGTTAGTAACCATACCTTAAGTGAAACCTCCTGTTGTATAACCTTGAAGGAGCAAGAATAGGTCTGAACTCTCTGTCCTTTAGGCAATGTGGATCTACTTCTGCGGGTTCCCACACTAGCCTAGTACTAACTGCCCAGAATGGCACTGCCCACAATAACCTGGCCCTCCCTTATCTGTCATCAATCAAGAAATGCCCCACAGTCTTGCTTATAGGCTAATTTGATGGGGACATTTTTCCAATTGAGAGTCCCTCTTTCCAGAGGACCCTATTTGTGTCAAGTTGGTATAAAACTAACCAACACATTGCTTTTTCTTTGTTTTTCATCCCTTGGTATTTGTATTACTTATTTTTTTATATTTTAATTTATATGACTTCGTTCTAATGTATTTATTTGGTAAAAATGTTTTATTCTTTGTATGTATATACATGTTCACATGTGTGTCAGGGATTAAGTGCACATGCAAATGAAGGCTAGGGGTCGATGTCTCAATAGCTCTCCATCTTCTTTTTAATGATGTGGTCTTTATTGAACCCGGAACCTAGGCTGCCCAACCCCATGGAAGCTCCTGTCTCCACCCCTACAGAATCGGAATTGCAGATGCACTGGAACTCCCATTTACTCCTCCACACTGGTGCTGGGGATCCAAGCTCTACATTCCTCATTTCAGTGCAATCCTATTTATTTGTTTGCTAGTACCCGGCTTACTTCCCATAGGCTAATGTCCTCAGGGTTCAACCGAATTGCTGTCTGTGTCAACGTTCCTACATCTTCGAGTTTGGGCAATATTTCATTGCATGTAGATGCCACATTTCACTTGTGACGTCCCCTATCGGTAGAACCATGAGTAACCGCCAAATTTCGCTATGGCAAACAATGCCGTGAATGTGAGGACAACGCCATTTCTGAGCATCTTGCTGTCAGTTCTGCTGTGTATCTTCTCCGTGGAATTGCTGGACAACGTGGCAGCTCTGTTTTAACCGCCATACAGTCTTCCACAGGGTCAAGCTGTTGCTCTTCAGTGTTTAGAAAATTAATATGAGACACGACACTTCCGGCAGTGTGATGGGAAGTTCCACACAAGAAAACTTCCTGCCGTGAAATGGGAAGTTCCACATGAGTCACATGAGTGCTCTCCCATGTTGACATGCTTTTAAATATCTGCTAAATAGTCATGTAACCAAACTCGAGTGTTACTTTAGGATAGGTGCTTATTTCTTATGAAAACACACTTTTAAAGATCTCTGCTACGTATCAAGTTTGTAGAATGCAACACCTTAATTTTGTCTAGAATTTAGTCAAATGTTGTTCGCCATCTTGGAAATAATTTCTCAATAGCAATGCTTTTGTAAATTTTAACCCCTATGCAGCATACATTTGTCAGTCTGTCTGTAGCTCTTGTATTTAGTTTTCTGCATATTTTATTCTGCACATTCCACATGCATATATATCCTGTGTATATATAGTCTCTCCCTACAAATATATGTATACATGTATATACATGCATATACACACATATATGTATATATGTATGTGTGTGTATATATATATATATATATATATATATATATATATATATATATATACAAAAAAACCCACACACACACATGACCTCTTTACTGTGCCACCCAGAATTGCTAGTAACCATGTGCTCTGCGTACCTAGAAGATCATTAAATGATGTGGTATGGAGTGTCATCTAGAAAATGCAATTATACACCCCTTAATCCTTTCTCACAGTTAGCATTTCTAGGAAGAGTTACCAGTTTGCCTTCTCTCCCTGCATACCACTAACTGGGAATTGCTGCGACTTATTCCTATGTTCAGAGCTGATACAATTGTGTCTGCGTGTGACATTGGTTATTGTTTTGTTTTTGTCTTCTACTCTGACTGCTGTATTTACATGGGAGCCCCAATAAGGAAGGAGCTGAAAAAATGTTCAGAAGTCTTCCATATCCGGTAGTACCAGTTACCTTGACTTTCAGTTTCAAGACCAAACAGGAGAGGGGGGGAGGGAAGGATGGAGGGAGGGAGGGAGGGAGGGAGAGAGAGAGAGAGAGAGAGAGAGAGAGAGAGAGAGAAGGCAGTAAAGTACTTGGAACCTAGACCAATTTCAAGTTCCTACAAACACAGGAACAACAAGGAGAGAGAAACTAAACTCCAAAGGCTCTTCTGGAGGACAGAATTAGTACTCTCCACTGCCGCTTTGGCATGATCCATCACACTTTCCATGCTCACGCTGGTTTATTCATGACAAATCCATTTTTAGGTATATCTTGTGACTGAAAACAAAGCCCCATTCAAATAGGATGGGAAACCATACAGTCTGGGGAGCCAGGTGGTCTTTTATTCATCAGATTCTATTGCTTCAGGATGTTATGGAAGTTTCAAATAAGCAGAATCCAAAAACACACTGGATTTCAGCCGGAGGAAAGAAGGAGTATTTTTTAAATACCAACAATAAAATCTATCATATACAGTAGTCAATGAATACAGACAAGTTATTTTGACTTTAAACCATATTGCAATAAGGTGGTCACTAAGTTGCTTTTGCTAATAGGAGTTCTTCCTTTCCTCTTCGAGTGATGAAGCCAAGGACCAATAACTGAATGGGTTGCCTAGACTAAAAGAAGAAAGTGACAGACCGATTAATTACTTTCAGGGATTCAGCATCTCCTAGATATTTGTGAGTAACCTCTGACGTGGTGATACACAGAGCTCCCAGATGCACAAAAAGAAAAGGGCTTCTTTTCTTCTGGGAATATCCATCATTTGTCAGACCAACAAAAGTACATTTAAGAGTAGAGAGCAAAGCAGTTGGGAACATTATATAGGGATGAGAATAGAGGCCTGCATTCGTCTAAAGGGAAATGGAGGAGGAGTGGATCTGGGGAAAAAGGAAGGTGAGGGTTGTCACGGGGAGGGATAGAGGAAGAAGAAACTATGGTTAGGATGTAATATATGAGAAAAGAATAAATAAAAATTTTTAAAAAGAATCAGCTCAGTGAAAGCAAATAGCAAGTCTAAATGTGTATGCCCCATTTTAACTCCAAATATAAAAGGCAAATTCTAATAAACTTAATGGAAAGATAGTTTTTAATTTATAATTCTTAGAGACATTTACACTCCACCTTAAATAGTGGTCAAGTTGCCCAGACAGAAAATCAACAAACGCATCTTTGGACAAATAGATGTGAGAGATATTAACATACATTCCATCCAGTGGCTGAATAAATCAGCAAGTGAGAGACACACTGTCATGTACCACCGTTTTCAATACCAGGACAGAGAAACAGCCTCCATCCATCAACTTACGGAAGAAGAATGAAATATGGTTCATGTATAGGAAGGAAAATATTCAGATAGAAGAAAGAAATCTTGGCACTGACACAATATGAATTGAACTGGAGGACATTATTTTAAGTGAAACAGGTCAGGCACAGGACAAATATCACAACATCTCAATAACAGATAAAAATCTGAAAAAATAATGCTATAAAATTGAGAACAGAATGGTGATTACCAGAGGCTGGAGACAGTGGGGAAAGGGATGGGTGATCAATGGGCCCAAGTTGGAGTCAGAAGGAAGCAGCAGGTCCTGGGTACAATTACACAGTAGTGACCACAATCACAATTACATCCAGAAATTTCAAAAACATAAATGAAAATATTTTAAAAGATTTGCAAATAAATGATAAATATTTTGATAGATAAATATGTTTAACATAAATTAAATACCATATAATGCATATGCACAGTGAGCACTACACAGTAGTTAGTTACACCATTGTTAGGTATAACTAATGTTTTTAAGTATCAGTCACAAATGAAAATTAAAACAAAGTCTCATAACAAGAATATTTTCTGGCAATCAAACTTTCCAAACCTGAGCTGGTCGAGGAAAGAAATGGCCAATCACCAGGCAGTCGGGCACCATTGTGGTGGCTAAGTACAGGCTAAGTAAATGGGAGAGAGAGAGAGAGCCCCGTGGATGTCTGGGCCTAGTCTATTGCCAAGGGCCAGGCTTTGAACCAAGGCCCTGAAGCACCTGAGGGGGCCTTTGTAGATGTCTGTGGCTCCTGAAGGTCACACAGAAGTCTGTAGTCTGGGCTGCCACCAGGGGCCATGTTGGTATCCAAGGATCACACTGCCGTGGGAGCCATGCCGATCTGAGTAGTCTGCGGCCATAGTGACATCCACATGGTTGCCCAGGGTCTAGGCCACAGTGGGTGACCATGTTGATGTCTGAGGTCTTACTGCCACTAGCGCCAAGACGAATTGAGCAGTCAGTGCTGTCGCCTGTGTCCACGGTATTGTCTGGGCCAGGGCTATTGTGAGAGCGATGTCTGGGTTCACAGCCTGCCACAGCCAGGGTCTGTGTTGATATCCATAGTTGCTGATGCCATCGAAGGCCATGCTAATGCCTGGAGTCTGGGCTGCCATCTGGGGCCATGTTGCTGTCTAAGGGCCATGTTGCCACTGAGGCCATAATGATCTGGGTGGCCTATGCTCTCACCAGGGCCATGTGATATCTGGGCTCAAGCTGCTGCTGAGGGCCAAGTCTGGGTTTGTGGTCCTGCTGCAGTTAAAGCCTGTGATGATGTCTGTGGCCCATGTTATCACAGGAGTCATGGAGCCATGCTGTGTGGAGCCAGAACCATCCTTCACTGGCCCTGGGATAGCTGGTCCTGCCTTTGCTGGATATTGCAACAGGAGAGCTCACTCTCCCTCAGAGAAGAGCTTGTCCTGTACTTGGGAAAGATGGCCCCATCCCTCACCATGGGCATGCACCTCATCTGAGCAACAGACTAGAGATGATCCTGCTGTCAGTGATGCAGATGAGCTGTCCCTGTGGGTGTGAGAGCAGGAGAACTGGCCCCTCACTCATATGCCCGCAAAAGCAATTGGGAGAGAGGACCCTGTAGCTCTAGTGGGCACGGCAGTAGTGTTGGCCGGGGTGGTGTGAGCGTGAGGGAGCTGGATCTGAAGGCCTGAGAGAACTGATCCCTGTTGCAGGCTGCATTGAGTGGGCTGCCCGAGGCAGTGCTGAAGAGCTCACTCAGGTGGTGACCATGAGGTAAAGTTAGCGAGTTGACCAGCCCAGCTACCATGCAGGCCCAGAACTAGGGCTGAGTTAGCCCACCTCATCTATGAACTGTTGGAGCATGTGGAGAAGACAAACCCACAAATCCAGAACTGCAGGATCCTCAAGCCAGGCCAGCCAGCTGTCCAAGAAGAGTCCCAGGAGAGGCCATTATCAGTGGGGTAGCAGAAGCCAGGAGCCTCAAGCCAGACCGACAATGAGCACTAGCCAGTAAAGACGGATGGACAAAAGGGTAAACCGTGTGGCCCAATGGACCGCCACATGGCAGCTTCCATGATGAGGTTCTTCTTTGTTTTCTTTTTGTTGTGTTGTTTGGTTTGGGTTTTTTTGTTTTTGTTTTTTATTAAATTTGGTTTTATTTGAGGAGAGATTGCAAGAGCAGAAGGCAGATGTAAGGAGACCAGGAGATGAGTACGGTTAGAATGCATGATGTGAAAGAATCAATAAAAGCTTTTTTCAGAAAAATTAAAAAAACAAATATTTTCCATTAACAAAGGTTATTCTGAAAGTAAAAATCTATAAAACAATATTTTATTAGAGGTCATTTTTATAAATTGAGCTAGTGTATCATCAGAGTTTGAACTATTATTATTCATCAGAAATATCACTCTTCTTCTTCTTCTTCTTCTTCTTCTTCTTCTCCTTCTTCTCCTCCTCCTCTTCCTTCTTCTTATTTTCCTCTCCCCATCTCTTTCTCTTCCTCTCTCTGTCTCTCACTCTCTCTGTCTCCCTCCCTGAATGGGTTTTGAATTTTTTAAGACTTTCATACTTGACTATACTACGTTTACACCATTTCCACCCCTCCCTCTCCATCGTCTAAATCACTCTGTGACACTCCCTCCTAGATTCCTGACCTCTTCTATATTTATTTTTGTTTTAGAGAGAAATAGAGAGAACCTAATGAATCCATTTAGTGTTGCTCATTAGTACATGTGTTTAAGGACACCACAAAGAATTGGATAACCTATCCTGGTCTTTTCTCTGGAGAAAACTGATTCTCTGGAGAAAACTCTCTCGCATCCATTACTTGCCTGTAGTTCTTCATCCGAGAGTGGGGCTTTGTGAAATTCCCCCATCACCATAGGTATGTATGTTAGTTTGCGTATAATTGGCCCCATAATCTCCTAGGGAATGGCACTATTGGGAGCTGTGACTTTTTCTGAGCACAACCGACCTTGCTGGAGGAAGTGTGTCACTGTGGAGGTGGGGTTTGAGGTCTCATATATGCACAAGCCACGCCTAGTACCTCATTCACTTTATATTGCCTGTGGGATTGACATGTAGCTCCTTCTCCACTCACAGCTCCTGCTCTAACACTGTGTCTACCTGCATGCTGCCATGTCCCGTCATGATAACGGACTAAACCTCTGAAAGTGTCGTTAAATGTTTTCCTTTATAAGAGTTGCTATGGTCATGTGTCTCTTCACAGTAATAGAAACTGTAACTGAGACAGCGTGTCACGTGGTATGATCACTATGCAGGTCTTGTTCAGGCCACCATATTGTTTAGATTTCTCAAGTACAGTTTCCCTGACGTGTCTAGAAAACTCTAACTAGCGATGGGTCCTTTTCCTTTGGCTTTCACGGTCTTTCCAAACCTTTTCCCACAAGGTTCTCTGAACTGTAACTCTAGGGGCTGTTTTGTAGCTGTAATAACTAGGGCTGTGCATGGTCACTTATCCTCTGCATGTTGACTAATCGTGGTCACAGGGAGCTTCTGGTCTTTCAACCATTGTTCTGACTAAAATGCTATCCTCTCTCCCCTCTGTCCCACCATTACACAGACCCTACACTGATCACGCCTATTGTTTTCCAAGCATCCCCTCCTCTGAAATCATTCTCTTGGTTTGGATGGGAATCACTCCTCCAATTTCCTGTGTATGTCCCCACACTAGCCTATAATGCACTAACACCACTCTCTGTCTGTCACATCTGTGACTCCACCTTGACGCTTGTTATGGTCCATGACAAATAGTAATCAATATAGGCATTGATCTTTAGCTGTCTAGAAGCCTCTTGTTTCCCCTGGCTGCAGTCAATTGTCCAAGCCCCCTTGTTGCTAGAAGTAGCCATTAGCCTACGCTTCCAGATAATGATCTATAGGTAAGGGATTCTAATGGTAGCATATCCTTATATGGGTAAGGGTTTCTAATGATAGTGTATCCTTATTACTTGGGTCTGAACCTAATTCCCTACAATTTGACTTTTTTTCTCATAATAAATTCTACTGATGGTTATGGCTTGGAGAAAATATGAGGTTCGTGGGTAGAGGGGACTGATTTTAATCCTTTCTGGATCCCAAAGCCCCAAAGTAATCACTAAGTAGGATGTTTTGAAGACAATCACCTTCAAAGTGACTTTTTAGGAGGTTAACTTCAGAAACATTTGGCAAAGGGGACAATGACGTGTACCCACTAGACATGCACTGCATACAATTCTTCCTTTTGAAGGTTTTATGTATGAAAATTCAGATAAAATGCGTAAAACCGTGCTGATTGATTCTTCCATGACTTCGGGTGTTGAAATTCTTCACCCAGAGGTGCATCAGCCTCTGTAAGCAGGCTTAAGGGGCCATCCTTCAGAAGAGCATCACTGTGCCAGCCACGTGGTACATCGTTCTAGTGTAGAACTGCAGGAGCCAAGGTAGCAAAGTGGGCACAGAACCCAGAGTGAGAAACCACATTCAGATGAACGACTGATCTTGGATGCCTTATTGACATAATAGACCCAGCAAGAAAACTGACTTAAAAAGACGGAAACCAAAAGAAACCCTGCGTGGTGTTTGTTGTCTCTCACAAAGCGTCAAGAAAGAAGTTTTGATCTTGATGGCTGCCAATTACTGGCAGCTGCAGGCGGGGGCTGCATTTGCTTTCTCTAACTCAAAGCAGTGACAGCAAGGCGTGATTTACAGTTTTGTTGTTTAGGGCCTGTCAGATCACTAGTCAAGGACAAAGAAAATAATGGTTTCTTGAGGTGGAAAATTTTCATCTATAACCCAGTGTTCATCGTGTTTGTGTCACCATAGTAAATCCCTGAGATGATCAACTTATAAAGGCAAAGTATGATTCTGGCTCATGGCTTTGGAGCTTTTAAGGTTGTTCGGCCCCATTATTCTGGGGACTGAAATGAGGTAGGAGAGCACAGGGGAGCACACGGTGATGAGAATGACCCCCTCATTCACAGTCACACAAGGGAAGAAGAAGAGGGTGCTGGGGCCCCACATCCCTCTTAAGACCACATCCACAGTGACCAGAATCCTTTTCCAACCCTACCCTTTATTTTTTTTTTTTCGAGACAGGGTTTCTCTGTGGTTTTGGAGCCTGTCCTGGAACTAGCTCTTGTAGATCAGGCTGGTCTCAAACTCACAGAGATCTGCCTGCCTCTGCCTCCCGAGTGCTGGGATTAAAGGCGTGTGCCACCACTGCCCAGCAAACCCTACCCTTTAAAGGCCCCCACCAACCTCCAAACACCAGCACTCTGAGAACAGGTCTTTAAAGTGGCTTGGGAGGAATCTCAGCAATAAACTGTAATATCTGGTGTGAGCCTCTCCCGAGGCAAGGGGTTTTCAGAGACCAGCTTTGCTTGGAGCATATAGAGGAGAGAGAGGTTTGAACCCTATGCCTCCATAGCCCTTTAGTACCATGGTTAATATGAGACAATCTTCACACAAATCCAAGTGCCAATTGAGATCCCAAGACAGGTTCCAGAAATTTCAAGTGGGGCATAGTCACAGGGAGTCTTTGGGGAATACCCTGGTCACTTCTAACTCCTTTTATTCTCTGCTTTCTATCTGCCATGAAGGGACTGACTTACCTTCCTCCACCACACACTTTGGACACCATGACATTCTGCCGAGTAGACAGAGCCATGTAAGCATGTGTTGAACCCTCTGAGTCGATGAGCCAAAATAAACTACTAAGTGTTTGAGGGCAGAAATGTTGTCGCAGAACACAAAAGTAGCTAGCATACTTTCCTCAGGAGTTGTATCTCCCCACCAGAGTCTCAAGATACCGCGAGACCATGGGTTACACAAGGTGAAACACATAGCTTAACAGACCTTTGGGGGAGAAGCTACGAGAGGCACACTTTCCTATCAGAGCTGCCCAGAAGAAGTAAGCTATGGTCCACAGCTTCTCAAGTACTGAAAGAACCCATACAATATGTCATATAATATGTCCACCTGTCTAAAGTTTTTGAAGAACTTATTAACTACAAAGAGTTATGATTGACCCAAGGCTCCAGAGCTCACGTACAGGTTCTCTGAGTGAGAGCAATTCCTCATGGTACCACAGTGTACAGCATGGGTGACTGACTGCAAATCTGGCCATTGCTTCTTCTGAAGAGGGTTCTTTATCTCTCGAGTTAGTTCATGATCCCAGAGACTGCCTTGCTGTTTGTCTGTGGAATGTGAAAAATAAACCGTGAAGGTTATAACAAGAAACAAGATGAAGACTTTTAAAATTACATGAGGTATTGGCCACAATTATCTAGTTCCCACCAATCTTTCATTCATTGTGCGTTTATTGTTCCCAAAATATTAATATTCATGACCCTTCTCTTCCGTATCTTGTTACAAAAGACAGTAAACAGGATAGGTATGGAATCTTCAAATAATTTTTTTTGGCAATAAGGTTTTCTCTTATTCAAGGTTTTCCCTCATATACCATTGTAAACTATAACTGATTTTAGTTTAACTAAGACTGATTCTGTTTTTAAGCCTTAATTCTTAAATTTTAAATAAAATATATTTGTTGCTTCCACTTCCCTTTCCTCTGTCTAACCCCTCCCACAATTCCCCCATTACTCCCTTTCAAACTGAAGGCCTCATTCTCTTGGAAATCTATTGGTGTGTGTGTGTGTGTGTGTGTGTGTGTGTGTGTGTGTACATATACAACCTGCTGGACACATTTAGTGTTGTTTTTGAGCATATGATTTCAGGGATGACCACTCAGCAACAGGAGACCATTACAGAAAATACTACTGGTTATAATTCAGATCGTGTGATGCTTAGCTCCAAGGGGTTGTACATCTACAAAACTCCCACACCTAAGGTTCAGGCAATATTATGAAGCAGGTGGATGAATGATTGTGAGAGCCAGGGGACCAGCATTTGCTGTCATTATTATGTCTCCTAGAAATGACAGGGAAGCTACACCCATGATACCCTAATAATATGGCTGCCTAAAGGAGACCTGAATGATCACAACCCCAACAGACATGCTAATATAGAAAAGGGGAGTCTCAGAAGACTCCACCCATAGACAAGGAATCAGCAGCACCTAGTGACTGATGAGCGAGAACTCTCCCACGGATGAGCCCCTAACGGGTAATGCCACATAAAGTGGTCAGCCCTGAGTCTTACTTAAAATTCCAAACCCCAAACTACTAAATGCCAGCTAAGTAAAAGATGAGTATAGTAGTTCTGTTATGGCTCAAAGCACAACACCCAAGCATGGCATCTCAAAATAGCATCCTGCTGATCTTCCAACCCTACTTTCTCCCTGAGGCAAATCACAAAAAGCAGCCTTTCTCTTTCCTGAAATGGAGTCTAGAATACAGTCCTCAAATGATAAGCTCACCCTGCTCAATAAGCCTTCTCTTTCAAGAACTTCATTCTAGAAGAATCTGCCTAATACTTGTGTGGAACAATGCTACCCATGTAGAGAAGAATTTGACCAGAGAGTCCGTGCTGGGTTCCTAGCCTCTCTTCTCACTCACTGGAACCTTTAGTCCATTTGTACTTCTGAACCATCTAACCCAAGCATAAAACCAGGCAATCCGCCCGTGTCTTTGTGTAGTCACTCCTGAAAGCTCCAGGTTCGAGTACAACCTTGGCCAAATGGCTTTGTTAAGTTTTCTTCCTTTCAGCTTGCCTTGTGGCTTAGGGTCCACAGTCCTTATGGATGAGGGGTTGAGAACAGTCAACATCCTGCAGCCTCCCACAGTGCTGGAAGAGTACGCATCCCCTGGTAGTGGTATGGGAGGGGGTGCTCATACACAGCTTTATGTTGTAATAAGAGCGGCGGGGTTGATTGAGTGGAGCGGCAGGCTATATTCCTGGCACTGGGCCGCCCGCACGGCTAGCTGCTTCCTGAAATAATTACATGGAAACTGTATTCTTTTAAACACTGCTTGGCCCATTATATCTAGGCTCTTCTCGGCTAACTCTCACACCTGGACTAGACCATTTCTAATAATGTGTGTAGCACCCCAAGGTGCGCTTACGGAGAAGATTCTAGCCTATGTCTATCCTGGGTCAGAGCTTCATCGATCGTGTCTGCCCGGGAGAGGGGAGCATGGCCTGTGAGCTCACTTCCTCTTCCTCCCAGCATTCTGTTCTGTTTACTCCTCCCACCTATGTTTTAACCTATGAGGGCCAAGCAGTTTCTTTATTTTTTAACCAATGACCTTCCTCTATCATTTCCCCTTTTTCTGATTAAACAAAAAAGGGGGGAAGGCTTTAACTTAACATAGCAAAATTACATATAACAAAACAGTTATCAAGTAAAAATTATAATAATCTTTATCATAACTAAGAAAAACTATAACTATAACTAACTATTCTTCAACTCCATCAAAGACTCCAGAAAGATACAATATTACCTAAGCAAACAAGAAATAAGCAACTTTCAAACTCTAGAAATGACAGAGACATCTCACTGCCTGGACAGTCACCCAAAGTTCTTCTGTACCGTTGGGGCATCCATCTTCGGCCTACAGCAGACATTTCCATGAAGCAGGAAATTTCAAAGGCAGTTACTATCTGCTTGTCCTGAAGAATGTCTTGCAGACTCTTTCATGAATCAGGAACCCGGAAAGATCATCTCACCTTTAGGCAAGTTCAGCAGTCCTCTCTCTGCGGGTTCTTTGTGTCCAGTTTATGCAACAGTCCAGGCAAGAGCAGTTTCTTGCCCAAATGGCTATCAAACTCCATAAGGATCCTCTTCGATGCCCATTTTCTTCTTGAAGTAGATTGGTGCTGCCAGGAGCAGACATGTCTCATTGTCATGAAAAACCCTAAGTTATTAAAACATTAAATAGCATATTTCATAGTCTTTGAAAGATATGAAGAATGCCTATCTAACTGAAATATATATCTATATATCTAGAAAATATAACTAACATGACTACAAACTTGACTATTATTAATGATTATCCATTAACAACCTATATATATTACATGAACTACACAATCACAATACCTTAATCAAGATCAGAAACACATATACATATAACAAAATTGACCTTAAATTTAAATCACTAAAGCAAAATCCATATCAATGTAAATTATTCATACCTATATCATATCCCCCTTTAAATGTAAAAGAACATTTATAAACCATATTTGGGAACATGGGCGCAGTTTTTTCTCTCCAAACTGCTTCCTGATGAATGGGGGCGTCGTTAATTAGGTCTTTCATGGTATAACTAGTGTGCTAGTTTCATCTCAGTTTGCAGTTGAGCGAAGCAATTTTCTGAAGGTGTTCACAGCAACCCTTCAGGAGGGCGTGGTCCATCATACCATATTGGGATAGAAGCCTTCAGCTTTAGATAGTTTTTATGCCACAAAGAAGAAGGTGGGTGTTTCGTTGTCATTTACAACAAAATGGATAAAGCTCAAGTTTTCTTTACTAAAGAAATTTCCAGAACTTTTACATGGTAATTTGTATTATGAATCTCAGAAAATAATATACTACACTGTCCTTTTCAAGTTCAGTTGATTAAAATATTCTTTTCTCCATTGTTTTTTTTAAACAAAATTTTCCTCGACCAGTTTTCTAGATAGCTAATAGAGAAATCATGAGTTATCATAGTATTAAATGTAGACCATGCATCAGCAATATGCACCATACGCGTAGAATATACAAGCTAGAGTTTGGACTCTATCTATATCTACTCTGTCAGTCCCTGCCATGTTGTTAAAGCAATGTTTATAGTCTCGTGTTTGAGAAAAACTGGACTGGTGGCTGATCCCAAGGCCAAGGCCACAGCACTTAGGTTGATTAAAGCATACCGTGTTGTCTTTCTACAATACCATCTTCGTGATGACAAGGACTGTCTTTTTTTTTAATTTTTTTTAAATTTATTTATTTATTTATTAAGGATTTCTGCCTCCTCCCCGCAACCGCTTACCATTTCCCTCCCCCTCCCCCGATCAAGTCCCCCTCCCTCATCTGCTCGAAGAGCAATCAGGGTTCCCTGACCTGTGGGAAGCCCAAGGACCGCCCACCTCTATCCAGGTCTCATAAGGTGAGCATCCAAACTGCCTAGGCTCCCCCAAAGCCAGTACGTGCAGTAGGATAAAAAACCCATTGCCATTGTTCTTGAGTTCTCAGTATTCCTCATTGTCTGCAAGGTCCAAATCAGGAGCAGAAGGAGACGGAGCACGAGCAAGGAACTCAGGACCATGAGGGGTGCACCCACACACTGAGACAATGGGGATGTTCTATCGGGAACTCACCAAGGCCAGCTGGCCTAGGTCTGAAAAAGCATGGGATAAATCCAGACTAGCTGGACAAGGACTGTCTTACTCAAAGCTGTACCCAGTACACCAGAAGAGTGTAATTGGAACCCAGAGGTAGAATGGTATGTTATTTGTATTTTGTTAATTAAATCTTGCCTGAAGACCAAAGGCAAAGCTAAAGCCACTGAAAGTCAGGTAATGGTGGCACATACTTTTAATCCCAGGATTTGAGAGACAGAGGCAGATGGATCTCTGTGAGTTCAAGGTTACCCTGGGCTACACAAGATCAATGCAGAAAAAAATCCAGGATATAAAATGAGAGGAGAGAGAGGTTTAGGCTGCTTAGTCTGGGGTCACTAAGCCTTAGTAGAGCTAAGACTTCGCTAGTGGCTTGGCTGCTTTGCTTTTCTGGTTTTCAGGTTGAACCCCAATATCTGTCACTGAGTTTTTATTATTCAAGTTACACAGAGGCATTTGATAAATGTCCACAACTACGATGTATTGTGATCTCTATAGTGTCTTGATTAATTATCCGTTATGTGTTCCCTGAAGCATTTAATATCAACTTAACATCACCTTGATTGGCTGCCTCCAAGGGTGGGGCATAAGTTTTCAAGAAGGAATCGTGGCATTTCTAGAAGTCATCCATCCTGAATAAGCTTCAGCCCCCAAGATGGATTGCAAGGCAGAATAAGCTTCGTCTTTCCAGACAGACTACAAATTCATTGCAAACATAGCAGAAGATGATCGAGTAGAAAACAGAAATGGGAAAATAGGTAATAAATCAACCGTGGAAGTAAGATTTTTGTCAAGGGTTTTATCACAGGGTTTTCTGGTTGACTGTCAGAGAGTTGCCTCCGTGTTCTACACAATCAGATTTGGCCTCTCACTGAGGTTGTCTGCAGTGTGAGCTTCGTTTTGGTCTTTCTTTTCTCCTCACGCCTTCCTCGGGCTCCTATAGATTACAGGCCACATGTCTGGCAACACTAACGTGATTTGTGAGGAAGCTCTTTGGGATCTTTGCAAATTGGGGTAATGGATTTAACTCTTATTAAGGATAATTGTGGAGGCAGTTTTGATGTGAAATTATAAAATAAGGACACATTTCCTGATTTGATAATGGAGGAGCATTCATTTCTAAAAATACCACAAAAGTATAACTCAATACAAATGTGTAGTTAATGGAACTGAGGGCATCTTTGGGTGGTAGCCATTAGAGTATTGCTTCCATCAGCTATGAGGACAGAGCAGACAGCTGTTTGCCTCCACTATCTCCACAGAGCACTTTCTACTCAAACTTGTTCACCGATGACTTCTAAAGAAGCCCAGCTCTCATCTCTAGCCCTGTAATGTCTAGGATCTCTAGCACACCATTTACCTTTGACCTTGAGCCTCTCTGGTATCTCAATTTCCTCAGTGTTCCTCAGTTTCAGCCCTTCGTTTCTGTTGACCTCTGATCAAGGCATTCACTCCCAAAGACACCACGCTCACTTCGCCTTCTGCCTGCTTCTCTGTCAGGTGAGTTCTGTGAAGCTTCCTGTAATTTCTTGGGAAGAACCCCTATTGTGTCCTCCAAATAGATCACTATATTGTGTCTCTTAGGAATGTATTGGGTTTAGATCCTGATAGATTTTTGAGCTTCTCACAGGTGGTTGCCCAATTTTTCTCATTTATGTATTCACAATATCAATCACCAGTTGTCCAGCCACCCAATACAACAATCATTGTAAGGAACACAAAAGACAATGACTTGATGCTAAAACACTGTAAGCAATTGGCCTCCCATTTTCATGAGTTGCATGTTTTCTCGTGGATGCATTATTGCTGAGAGGTGGTGCTTCAGGGGGAGTTTAACACCATCACTGTGGGGTGGGAGTAGTGGCTCCTGATAAAGGCTGAGTTTCCCCTTCTCTGACTCACATGTGGTCTCAACATGTTACACTTCCACCACGTAATGCAGCTGGAAAGGCATCCACCGGGTCATGCAGCTGGAAAGGACACCCACCATGCAATGCAGCTGGAAAGGACACTCACCATGCAATGCAGCTGGAAAGGACACCCACCATGCAATGCCGCTGGAAAAAAACACCCACCGTGCAATGCAGCTGGAAAGGGCCCCCACCATGCAATGCAGCTAGAAAGTACCCATCAGATGTGATCTCTTAACCCAGAGCCTTCCAGTCATGAGAACTGTGAGGCGAACAAACTCTTATTTATAAATTGCTCTGTGTCTACAGCAGCACAAAATGACTAAGACAGCAAGATGGTTCTGAAACGCCATCAGTAATAATTAGAGTTCATTGTCAATTTGACAGGATCTGGAATCATTTAAGAAAACATATTAAGCCACACCTTTGAGGAATTATTCAGCCTCCTACAATACCTGAGGGAGATGATACTTGTAACATGACGGCTAGGCCTGTTTGTTTGTGTTTTCTGTCCTGCCTGGTACCCCCCAGCTGTTTAGCCCCAAAGAAAATCACACATAGGTCTCCATAAATTATAAGCTGATTGGCCCATTAACTCTAACCTCTCACTGGCTAACTCTCACATCTTGATTAATTCATTTTTCTCATCTATGTTAGCCATGTGGCTCAGTACCTTTTTTCAGTGGGGCAGATCACATCCTGCTGCTTGGTGGTCTGGGCAGGAGTAGGCAGAATCAACTTCCTCCTTCCCAGAGTTCTCCTGTTCTCATTACATCATTTCTACTTCCTGTCTGGTTTTCCCGCCTATACTTCCTACCTGGCCAATCAGCGTTTTATTTATAACATGATTGACAGAATACAGACAATTCTCCCTCACCAGATACTCATCAGGCTAACCCAGCTGGGAAGACACAGCCTGACAGTGGAAGGTATCCCTCCTGAGTTTAAATCCTAGCGAGCTGAGCACAGCCATTCATGGCTCCCTGCTTCCCAGCTGCAGACTCGAGGTGACCTCTGACCTCCAGCCCCTGTGATTCCCGAAGCGATGCTCTAGAGCTGAGAGCTGACACAATCCACTCCTTCTCAAGTTGCTTTGTCGCAATGACAGAAAGTTACTAAGATAACAGCCGATACAGGGTGTCATTCATTTCTTCACTCAATCTTCAAGTACTTTAAGTGAATTTTATTTTGTACTGATTGGTTTATCATGAATCCATAATGAGCTAACACCCCCTGCTCAATGACAGGCCACAACTGCCAAAGAACAGGTAGGCTGACATGGACCTTCCCCACTCTCTGTTACCTCAGACCCAATTCCTAGGTTTGCCCCTAGTGCTGGGAACAGAACACCAGGGGCAGCTTCCACTCCCCCTGCCCATGCCTCCTTTGAATCCCTCAGACCACCTACCCAAGCATCCTCCCTTGAATATACCAGCTGAACAGGCCAGTAAAACAGGCAACACTCAACCAACACTCTCTGAAAATCCAGAGAGGAATCCGAAACCAAAAAACAAAACACAACCAACAAAGACAAACCCAGAAATCAGCACCCAAACCTATAATTATCACAAACCCAGATGTCTAGATGCCATCATAAGAAATCAATCAACACCCAGAAACCAGCTATTCTGCCACAGCAAGCCCTGAATATTCCAACATAGCTGAAGCACAAAAAAAAGTGACCTTAAAACCAACTATATGAAGATTCATTTCCTTAAAGAGGAATTGAATAAATTCCTTAAAGAAAGCCAAGAAATAAAAACAAATATTGAGAAAACAAAAATAAACAAAACTGTTTAGACCTGAACACAGAAATACAAGCGACAGAGAAAACATAAAACTGAGGGAATTCTGAAGATGAAAAATCTAGGAAATCAAACAGGAACTACAGAGTCAAGCTTTACTAACAAAATACAAGAGATGGAAATGAGGATCTCAAGCATTAAAAATACAATAGAAGAAACAGCTACATTGGTCAAAGAAAATGTTAAATCTTAAACATTCCTACCATCAAACATCCAGGGAATATGGAACACTATGAAAATACCAAACCTAAAGCTAATAGAATTAGAGAAAGGAGAAGAATCTCAGCTTGAAGGCTCACAAAATATTTTCAACAAAGTCACAAAAGAAAGTTCCCTAACCTAGAGGAGGACACGCCTATAAAGGTACAAGAAGCTTACAGAACACCAAATAGAAAGGAAGGTCCCCTTGCAACATAATAATCAAAACACTATACATACAGAAAAAAGAAAAATATTAAATGTTGCATTGGAAAAAGACCAAGAAAAATACAAAGGCAGTTCTACTATAATTACACCTGACTTCTAACTGAAGACTCTTGGACAGATGTGCTACAGATATAGAAAGATATAACAACAGATACTGAGGAAATTCAGAGACTCATAAGTACATACTTTAAAAACCATGCTTTCCATCAAATTGGCAAACCTAAAAGAAATGGTTAATTTTCTCAACATGTAACTCTTACCAAAGTTAAATCAAAATCAGATAAATATTTCAAATAGACCTTCAATCCCTAGTGAAATAGAAGCTATCATTAAAAGTTTGTATATATTTTCCAGGGCCAGATGGTTTTGGCACTGAATTCTGCCAAACTTTCAAAGAAGAATTAATGCCAATACTTAAATTATTCCACAAAATAGAAACAGAAGGAACATTACCCAATCCATTATATAAAACTAGAGTTATCCTGATATCCAAACCACATAAAGCTTCAACAACAACAAAAAAGAATTACAGACCAGTTTCCCTGATGGACCTAGACATAAACAAACTCAATAAAATACTTGCAACAAAATCCAAAAACACATCAAAAGATAAAAAAGATCATCTCATTAGAAACTGGACAAGCCTTTCACAAAACCCAATACCCTTTCATGGTAAAAGTCTTGGAGAGATTAGGAGTATATGGAACATATCTAACATTAAAAAAGCAATATACAGCACATCGACTGCCAACATCAAATTAAATGGAGAGAAACTCAAAGCAATTCCACCAAAATAAAAAACAAGACAAGGCTGTCCACTCTCTCCATATCTATTCAACATAGTACTCAAAGTTCTAGATAGAGCAATAAGACAACAAAAGGAGCTCTCAAGGGATACAAATGGAAAAAATGTCAAATTATCTTTATTTGTAAATGATATGGTAGTATACATAAGTGACCCTAAAAATTCCACTAGGGAACTCCTACAGCTGATAAAACATTTTCAAAAAAGTGGCTGGATACAAGATTAACTTAAAAAAAATTCTATATACAAATGGAAAATGGACTGGGAAAGAAATTAGGGAAACCACACTTTCACAATAGCTTCAAATAATGTAAAATATCTTGAGGTAACTCTAATCAAACGTGTGAAAGTATTGTATGATAAAACCTTCAAGTCTTTGAAGAAAGAAACTATGAAGGTACAAAAGGAAGGAAAGCTCCCCCACACTTATGAATTGACAGGATTAACAAAGTAAAAATTACCATCTTACCAAAAACAATCTACAGATTCAATGAAATCCCTATCAAAATCCCAACACAATCTTATAGACCTTGTAATGGATGATTCTCAAGTCCATATGGTAAACTAAAACTCAGGATATCTAAATAATCCTTAATAATAACAGAATTGTTGGAAGTTTCACCATCCGTGATTTCAAGTTGTACTCCAGAACTGTTGTAATAAAAACCACATAATATTGCCATAAAAACAGACACATTGATCAATTAAATCGCACTGAAGACCCAGATATAAATTCACACAAATACAGACAACTCATTTTTGATAAAGAAGCCAGAAAAACACACTGGGGAAAAAAAGAATCTTGAACAAATGGTGCTGGTCAATAGAATGTCTGCGTGTAGAAGAATGCAAATAGGTCCATATTTATTGCCCTGCACAGAACTCAATTCCAAGTGGATCAAAGACCTCAACATAAAGCCAGACGCACTGAACCTGATAGAAGAGAAAGATAGAATTCAAAGGGATAACTTTGAATTCATTGGCACAGGAGACAACTTTCTGAACAGAACACCAACAGAACAGGCACTAAGATCAACAATTAATAAATGGGAGCTCAAGAAGCTGAAAAGCTTCTGTTAAACAAAGGACAATGTCAATCAAAGAGGCAGCCTAAGAATTGGAAAATATTTTTATCAACTCCACATTGGATAGAGGCCTAATATCTAAACTATATGAAGAATGCAATAAACTAAATATTAAAAACCTGAATATTCTGATTAAAAACTAGGGTACAGGTCTAAAGAGAATTTCCAACTAAGGAAACTCAAATGATTGAGAAACAAATTATAGTTCAACATCCTCAGCCAACAAGGAAATGCAAATCAAAACAACTCTGAGACTTCATCTTACATCAGTCAGAATGACTAAGATCAAAAACACAAGTGACATGTTGGTGAGGATGTGGAGCAAGGGGAACACTCTGGTGGGAGTGCAAACTTGTACAGCCACAGGAAATCAATATGGAAGTTCCTCAGAAAATCGGGAATCAATCCAACTTAAGACCCAGCTATACTCTTAGACATATACCCAAATGAAACTCCATCCTACCACAAGGACACTTGCTCAGCTGTGTTCATTGTGGCTTTATTCATAATAGACAGAAACTGGGAACAGCCTAAATGTCTCTCAGCTGAAGAATGGAAAAAGAAAAGATGGTACATTTGCACAATGGAGTATTACTTAATGGTTTAAAAAAATAAATAAAATCTGCAGGCGAATGGGTGGAACTAACTAGAACAATCATCCTGAGTGAGGTAACCCAGGCCCAGAAGGGCAAATATGGTATATATTCACTTATAAGTTAATATTAGCTTTTAGGTACATGATAATCAAACTACAATCCACAGTCGCGGGTTAGTTAGGTAAAGAGGAGGGCAATAGGGGAGAAGTGTGGATAACCCTGGGAAAGGGATAGAGAATACTTTCTGTGGATGGGTTGAGACCAGGTGAGAATGGGAGGATGAACAATCAGGTGGGAAGGACAGAGGTAGAGAGTACAAGTGGAGTCTGCTACAATTGGGGGAACTGTGGGAGGGCAGTGTGGAAACCTAGAGCAATAGAAAATTCCTAGAGTCTATGAGGCTGACCCTAGTGAGGAGACTAGTAATGGAGAATAGGGGGTCTGAACTGACCATTTATAACCAGGCAAGGCTTCCAGTGGTGGGACTAGGTTGAATAAGGTTGAGTTTTTGACTGAGGGGCTCCCATGCATATTCCTAAACAACCCAGGCTGATACTAGGACAGAGGGCAGCGCTCTGAAAACTGACAGGGATTACCCCACTGCTGAGGACAACCTCCATACAGTTTGTTTAACACAGAGAGGTCAATTTGGTGCCTGCATGGAGCCTGCACACCTATATTCTACTCTCTGTCAGGAGAAGCTACTC
The DNA here is from genome assembly GCF_018167655.1 of Microtus oregoni. Classification (NCBI taxonomy): domain Eukaryota; kingdom Metazoa; phylum Chordata; class Mammalia; order Rodentia; family Cricetidae; genus Microtus; species Microtus oregoni. The sequence continues at coordinate 40,310,970 of NW_024543069.1, read as the reverse complement.
TGTAGGTACAGGAAGAGAAACTTGGATACCACGTCCGTCACAAAACCCTCCACCTAAAATCTGTCTTGCTTTAAAGATGTGCTGGGGCAGTGGTGGCACAGAACCTGTGGCAGGGGCCAACCAGTGTTTGGTTTAACTTAAGGTTCATGCCATGATAGGGAGTCCATGTCCTATACTGCCTGGATGGTCAATAACTGGAGTTTCTTGCCCAAAGACCTAGGGTAGAAACTAACATGACTTGGAGGAAAATCAGTGAAATGATTCCTAATGATATTCATTTATACTCACAGTTTGGTGCCCTGTCTAGTAGTCATCAGAGAGGCTTCCTCCTGCAGCATATGGAAGCAGGTGTAGAGACCCACAAAGAAACATTAATCAGAGAGAGTATAAAAAGGAGATCTCTATCAGGTCCCTCACCTTAGAGATTGGGGAACCCCACAGAAGATGGGATGGAAAGACGGTAGGCATCAGAGAGAATGGAGGACACCAGGAGTTCATGGCCCACCAAATCAACTAAGTGGGGTGCCTATGGGCTTTCAGAGACTGAAGCGGCAAGCATGAAGCCTACAAAGGTCTGTACCAGATCCTCTGCATATATGTTAGCTTGGTTTTTGTGTGGGACTCCTAACAGTGGGAGTGGGTGTACCTCTGCCCCTTTTGCCTGTTCTTAAGACTCTTTTCCTCCTACTGGTTTGCCTTGCGCAACCTTCAAGTTGCTTTCTTGTATTTTGTTTTGTAACGTTTAGTCATCATCAATTAGAATCTTGCTCCTTTCTAAAAAGGAATGGCAAGGCAGTGGATTGGCAGGGAAGAGAAAGTGGGAGTAACTAGGAGAAGAGAAAGGAGAGAAAACTGATTGGGTTGTATTGTGTAAGAGACGAATCTATTTTCAAAAGAGAGAATCCATCATGAAGCAATGTTGTCCTAGGTACTTGATACAGAGATTGCTTACTTTGAACTACTTATGAATTCATTTGATTAGGGAAGCAAAACATAAATAAATTTAAACATAGACAAAAAATCATGTGATATTCAGTGATATACTTCTCTGGTTCCTGTTCCTCTAATTCTCTAAACAACTAAACAAACAGCTCACTTTCTCTTATGATCTTCTCAGTTTCCTGTGTACTAACTTGATTTTGTGGTTATTCAGTGAGCCCTCTCATGAAGAAACAACATCTTACATCATATCAAAGAGAAGGAAATAGTGCCTACTTCCAGAAGTCAGAATCTTCTTACCTCAGTCTCTACTGTTCCACTGTAAATGCCCAGCCCTGTATGTTTCTGTATGTGAAACACATAGAAAAAAGGAACAAAAATATCACATCAGAGTCAGTTAGGTTAAGATCTCAGAAAATAAGAATTACAACAGACTTCTTAAAACCAATGCCAGTCAAAGGAAAATAGAATGAGATTATTTTTCTTATAGTGATAGACAGGAAATAAACTAGTCTGATACAAATCCTTAGTCTGTAATTATAATCTAAAGTCTCTTTTTAAAAAAGTATTGGAAAGAAAGAAATTCTCAAAGACTAAGAGACAATAGCAAAAAGAATGTAAAATCAGTCTGAACCAAAGATAGACATAGAAATAAAGAACACTAAATAGGAAATACACAATGGCAAGTTAACTTTTTGTTTTTAATAATGTGTGTTTATAGCAGAGGTAAAAGCAGAAGCTCTAACAATAGCAAGATGACTATTCTTGCTTATCAGTTTAACTACAAAACTTAAGTATGGAGGGATTTTTACCTAATCTGAGGTAAGAAGATCCACTTCTAATCTGGGTATTTGAAATAGGAAGACACATCTTTAGTCTAGACCTTTTGAGCTGGTAAAACCCACCTCTAGTCTGGGCTGTACCTTCTGGAAGTCTCTATAAGGGCATAGAAGAAAGGTTTTGCTCTTTGCCTGATTACTCTCACATTACTGGCAAATCCATTCCTTTACTGGCATTAGAGCCCACTTCTTTGGGATCCCATCATATACTGAAGAGCAGATGAGATATCGTGAGCCTCATGGACTAAGCAACTACTGGATTCTTGGACTTTCCACTCACAGACAGCATTTGTTGGTTTAGCTGAACCAAAGCCTATAAATCATTCCAATAAATGACCTTTCCGTATACACACACACACACACACACACACACACACACACATACACACACATATATATATATATGCATGTATGTATATATGTGAGCATTTATGTGTGTATATATACATGTATATATGGAGGGAGGAAAAGAAAAGTAGAAATGATCTAATTATAATGTTAAAAATAAGAGATGCATACACACACTAGATAGATGATAGATAGATAGATAGATAGATAGATAGATAGATAGATGATAGATAAGAAAGAGAGATTCTTAAAGTTCTGTAACTCAAAAACAAACAAACAAACAAACAAAAAGTTCTGTAACTCTAGAAAACCCTGACATGTACAAATGGCATTAAAATGAGAGGAAATCTCTCAAAGAATAGTTGTAGATTCCTTTTTGAACTAGTAGGTTTCTTTGTTTTTAAGATCATAATTACATCATTTCTCCTTTCCTCCTTCCATAAGCTCGCACATATGCCTCTTTTCTCTCTTCCAAACTCATGGTCTTGTTTTCAGTCTATACAAAACTATAGGTATGTATATATTTCCAGGGCTGGAGATTTGATATGAATAACCAATTGGTGTGTTTTTTCCTAGGGAAGACAATTTTGTTGGTGGCTGTTTTTTATTTCTTTACTTTTGGGGGACCACCACCCAGCTCCCAGTTAAATACACAGATGCTTATTCTTTCTTAAGAATGCCTGGCTTTGCCTTGCCTTGCTTCTTGCCAGATTTTCTTAAATTATCCCATCTACCTTTTGCCTCTGGGCTTTTCCTTTTCTTACTTCTGTATATCTTACTTTTGCTCTTACCCCATGACTGGCTGGGTGGCTGGGTGACTGGCCCCTAGTGTTCTCCTCTCCTTGTTCTCTTGCTCCTTCTTGATCTCTCTCTCCACAGATTTCTCCTCTTATTTATCTCACTATCTGCCAGCCCCACCTATCCTTTTTCCTGCCTTGCTATTGGCCATTCAGTTCTTTATTAGACCAATCAGATGTTATACCAACAACGTAACACAGCTTTACCGAGTTAAACAAATTCAGCATAAAAGATCGCAACACATCTTTGCATCATTAAACAAATGTTCCACAGCATAAACAAATATAACAGATCTTAATATTCTACAACACAGTTTCTCCTGTTCTCAAGATTTCTTTATTGTCTCATGATCTTTGTTTGTGGTTGAGGCCTCCTGGACTCCCTGTCTCCCATCCACTTTGACATGACTACTGTTGTCCTTATTTAGCTCATGTTTAGGCAATTGGTGAGACCTTATGGGTGTAACTCCTGACATTTCTAGGAGACACGATCTCATAGCAAGCTCCCTGTTTCCCTGGATCTTCCAATTTTACTGTTGCTGCATCTGGAATAATCCCTGAGCCTTAGGTTCAGGAGTTGTGTTGTAGACACATTCATTATGATTGGGCTCTGAACCTCTGTATTTGGGCTGGTTGTGGTTTTCTGTAATGTTCTCCAGCTATTACAAATTTGAGCTATTACAAATGAGGGGCAAGATCTGCACTTACCTATGGGTATAAAGATAAATAGTAGAGTGTAGTTATGGATTGTACTGGTCTAGAAAAGTGACAGTTACAGGTTCTCCTTCGCAACTTCACTATCTCTGAACTAGCTGACTAGGTTTTCCATCCCAGACATGGTTTTGCCCTCTTTGAGTAGGTCTTAAAAAGCAATTAGAGAGTCCAAGGTATGTGTGCCAGCAATGCACCCGTAGGACTATCTTTTCATGCTTGTTATTGCTATCATTCAAAGGCATCATAGACATTCCAAGAAAGCTCCAATACATCACAAGCTATTTATATTACCCTTGGTTTCTCTGCAGAGGTAGAAGGCGAATCCATATCACTGAAAACATCATGCAACTCAGGCACAAGACCTTGAGCCCCTAAGTTAGACCTCACCTGAGGACCAGCTTTCACGGTATCAAAGAGCATCTTGAAAGCTTTCAAAGAGGGAAAACAACCAACAGTCCTACCCAGTTGTACACAAATGGTGGTGCCAATATAATTTGAAGGCAACCTGTATTAGTGTTGTTTCTGTTGCTGTGATTAGATACCATGACCAAAAATAACTTAACAAAGAAAGAATTTGTTTTGTCTTGCAATTTCAGAAGGATAGAGTCCATTGTGATGAAGAAGGCATGGAGTAGCAACAGGATCAGGAAGGTGTACGATCACATTTTCATCTGCACATGGGAAACAGGGAAAGGAAACAGGAAGGAGGGCAAGGCTATTAACTCCTAAAGCCAACCCCTCACAAGGTTGTACTTTCTAAAGGTTCAGTACCTTCCAATACAACACTACCAACTGGGGACTGAATGTTCAAACGGAGATATTTTTAATGAACCACCTCACAGACTTTCATTACAGATTTTTGAACAGTATGAAATTCATTGAAAAAAAAGGAAGTGTAGAATATTAAAAGCCAATGACGACTGATACTATATAGTTTGGGACCAAGAAGTTCACGAATGAAGGTTCTAAGAACCAACAGCAATGAGAAATGGGCCCAGCCTTCCTTCTCAGGGTAGAAGAGACTCCTGGGCATCACCTTCCTGTTTCCCTCTTTTGTTTGCTCCAGAGAAAGGATGGGAGAAGACTAGAAGAAGACATTCTAAAGAAAAACCTCCTCAAGAACTTCCTGTCTGATTTCCTCCTCATTAGCCCCATCAAATTTTGATTCAGATACTCCTCTTTCTCATCATCTAGAAGAAAAGAAAAACAGCCACTGACTTGTACCCTAGACCAGTTTGTCTAAACTGCTTAGGAAAGCCTTCATTCAAGACAGATGACTCTCACCACAAGACTGGAAACATGCAGAGTTATTCAAAGGTTTTCACGGGCTTTGTTGCATTTATCTTCTTCACTTAATGGTCAGACAATTACTGATGATCATTCCTTTGGCAAAGAACCTTGAGGGCGTTTAGGCTTAGATGTGTTGTGGAATTCTAGTTCAGGCGGTTAGTTGAGTACCCCAGTTGGTTTTAAATTCCAGTGCAAACCCAATCACTCCTGCATCATGCCTCTGGTATCTCCAAATCACAAGAAGGATGTAGGGAATGGAGAGGAAGAAGAATCTTAGGTAGAGATAAGCCAATAAATCAGACAAAGAGGCCACAGTCACATCCTGTATTATTCTCAGAATGCACATTAAAAGTATTGGTTCATCTGCCTATTTTCATGATCAAGAGATTGAAAATAAGGCCTGCACACACCAGGCAAGTGCTCTACCTCTAGGCTACACCCTAAATCCTAAGTTATAGACTTAATTATAACCATGCACTAGGTTTCCCTCTAGCCTGATACTCACCAAGAAAGCTAGACTTGGCTAGCTAGCCATCCCCAGGAATCCTCCTGCCTCTGCCTCCTCAGAATTAGGATTTGAACATGCTACCATGCCTGGATTTTTTATATGGAGCTTGGGGTGGAACTCAGGCTCTTATTCCTGCGAGGTAAGTGCTGTGCCCCGTGAACCATTTTCCCAGTCCCTTCAGAACATCTCGATGTTAAATAAATCAAATTATTCATTTGCGTTTTCAAAAGAAAAAAGGATTTCAAATTCCCACTTTCATCTTTGTTGATGTAAATGAAAGTTGTCACGTCAGCAGAACCTGTCTAATTCAGGAAAGTTTTCTGTGGAGCATCAGGGAATTCCGTTGGAATTCTCTTCCCTCTTCTGAGAGTAGAAAAACAGTTGTAGTCAGCTCCACAGGCTGCACAAATGTTTTCCATTTCTCTTCTGTACTCGATAATTAAATTTAATTATTCCTCAACATGTCAAAGGCACTTATCACATAGCATTGGTTTATGCTGAGCAGAAACTGTGAAGAAAATTCGATTTGGAAATACTTGCTTCTACCAATCTTCCTGAACTCTGAAACGGCATCACTGCTTGTGTCCATGTAAGCAGAAGCCTGCTGGGCCAACTGAGAAATGTCATTTGAAGCACAAAAGCTGCAAAACACACCATTCTTATTAATTCCACCACATCACAAATCCATCACTGAAAAGTAAAATTATATATATTTTCTGTTTGCAGGAAGTAGCTGCCAGGAAGTAATGGCTACCTAAAAGACAGCAATGAGGTTCAGAACTCAGACCAAGTTTATCAAATCTGATAGGACATTTTTTGGATTTGTTTATTAGTGTTGATAGATAACAACACAGCTGTGACAAGTACATAGGCTCTTTTGAAGATGTCACGGGTGAGAACAAAAAACCCAAACACAGAGAGTTGCTTTGAGATTAGATGGTTTGGAGAAAAGTGTGGAACATAGAAAAGAAGAAACAAGCAGGTGTGCCCTAGAACATGGTACACACAGACCTCATTGTCAAATGCTGCTCTGTGTATAAATCACTCTTCAGAAGTCACAGTGTCCTTACAGGAAATAAGAAAACAACATTAGCATTATCGGATGGTAGTGTGGGAGGTCCTTCCATCTACGTGTTGCTTTTATTGGTTAATGAATAAAGCTGCTTTTGGCCAATGGCTTAACAGAGAAAAGCCAGGTGGAAAATCCAAACAGAGATTTAGAAAGAGAGTGGGCAGAGACAGGGAGAAGCCGTGTAGCTGCCACAGGAGACAGACGCCACTGCCAGAGCCCACAGGAACTTTGCTGTAGGCCACAACCTGGTGGCGACGCACAGATTAATGGACACTGGTTAGTTTAGGATACAAGAGCTAGCTAGAAATATGCTTAAGCTATTGACGAAACTGTATTGCAAATAATATAGTTTCTGAATAGTCATTTCTGGTCTGGACTTCCAGGAATGAATGAGCGGCATCCACCATCAGGATGGTCCTGTGACTTAAATGAAATCAACTATGTAGGTGACGTGGACTTGTGTTTGGCAGTTTGGATATAGTTCGTAGTAGTGCAGACACAAACGCCACTAGAAAGCTACTTCTAGAAATAGTCTCAATGAAGTCATACAGGATTCTACCAGTAGAAACCCAACTGTGGACATGGTATCAATGACACAAACCTCCACATGCAGGGAGGAACATGGGACTGGAAGACTCAGGTTTGTGGGCTTTGAGGTAGAGTTAGTAACAATAGTTAGGAAAAGCAGATATTTAACCCAACCAAAGAATTTTGAATCAGGAGAAGAGGTATAAGTTTCCATGTCATTCTTTCAAAGATATTTGAAAAGTGTGGAGGAATTTTAGAAATCGTTTTACAGAGTCCACAAAGGACATATTCTGTGAACAGACTCCAGAAAAAGAGAATTTGACTTTTTTCAAACCCTTCTGTGGTGACAGCTGCAAGACTCAGCGATGAGCTACTCCTCCTGATAATAATAATAATGAGGAGAACCCATTTATACCTGATTATACATCAATCCGTTCACCACAGTCAAAGTGACATGCCTCACCAGTGTCCTACTGGAGCTGGAACAGTCCCACGAGCAGTCAGACTTGGTCATGTTCTCTTCTACTTCCTGACAAAGGAGGGAGGGGGGCTTAGAGGTAACCTTCCATGGACAGAGGGACAAAGGAGGAAAAGCATGTGGCTAGGCTAGTTCCCCAACACTTCACCACACTCCATATTGTTTTTTCTTTCCGTTTCTGTGGTTTTCCTTATGCAAATCTTTTAATAATGAAGTATCCCATAAACACTATTTCCAGTCATGACACAAACATACCAATTTCAGTGACTTAAAAAAGTAAGCAGCTACTTCTGTTCATGTTCAAACACCTGTTTCTGAGCATGGTAGAATAAAATTTACTTAGATAATTCTGTGTGTGTGTGTGTGTGTGTGTGTGTGTGTGTGTGTGTGTGTGTTGGGGTATGTGTAAATGAGTACAGGTTCCCATGGAGACAAGAAGAAGATATCCTATCCCCTTTGAGATGGAGTTACAGGTGGTTGTGGGCCACCCCAAGTGTGCACTAAACTCGGGTCCTGCGCGAGAGCAGTGTACAGCTCTGAGCCATCGCTCTCACCCCAGTTTCTAAGCTTTTCAAGTTATACCAAATATTTGCTGTTCTATGACTCTCCATCATAAAACACATTTTAAATAGAGATTTATGTTCCCTATTGATATCAAAGTTGTCCTCAGGCTCATCAGTTGCTCCTATGGAATCTCACCAACACATCTGCTGATGCCTTTCTGACAGGATGAAGATTCGCAAAAGCCACATATCAAAGTGTTAACAGCAACTACATGGAATTGTACTTTCTCCCAATACCACAGTTGCATTAACCCCCCAACTTTTCAGGAATTGAAAGTCAAGCAAGTGTGCCCCAAGACTTTGAAGGTGAAGTTATGACACATTGGGAAAGGTAGCGGGCAAAAATGAATGTCATCAACTCACACCCCAGAGTCACCTCTGCAGGCTCTGAAGATTCTGACAGCAATTTATTGAGACAATATATTAACAACAGAAACAAATATGTGAGTTTGCAATCCTGACTTTCAAAATGTAACCTGGAGATTAAAAATGCAGACACACACACATACACGCATGCATACACATATCTACAGTCACATGATCACAGTTTTTCTGGTTAATGACAAAAGCAAACAGTTGCCAACTTAGAAGAGGAAAAGGAGCAGTTGATTGCAACACAGAGCAGGGTGATTAATATATGTTTATTATTTAGAGATATTCACGCTGGTAAAACAACTAAGAGAGCGGGACTACTTTGTATCTTTAACTTACTTACTTGGTAGTGAATATTCAGCATCTTTTATTTTTCCAAAAAGAGCATGTTTTAATTCATCAACAATAATATATTTAGAATTATATAGAAACTTAACATTATAAATCCCTTTGTCTCCCTAACGCTTACCGAGGTGGATCTCACTCTCTTATTATATCATTTCACACAATGAAAGTTTCCCAAAAGTCTCAGAATTATTGCCAGTATGATCCTTGGCATGCCTATGTACCCTTTTAAATGCTGATATAATTTATAGAAATACATGACGTGGCCTAAACTCATATGATGAGCTGAGAGGAATTTTAAAGATTACTTGATTTAACATTGGCCCAAGTTCTCACTTTACAGGTATGAGAATTTGGGCTCAAGATGCCAGATGACTTCAAAGATTATGTAAGTAGCCAATAAGAGCCATCCCTAGACCTAGTTTCAAGCCATAGATTTTCGCCATTTCATTTATATAAAATACTACAAATTTGGTTGTTTGTGCTTTTATAACAAATATTAGCAATAATGCAAACACCCCTTGTTTCTTTTCAATATAAATTAAAATGGATCCTTTCATGTGTGTGAGTGTGCACATGCATGTATGTGAGTGTGCATATGCATGCATGTGCATACACATGTGTATGCATGAGCTAACATGCAGAGTCCAGCGCAGTGCAATGGGAGTCCTCTTGCATCACTGCTGCTCTTATTCCCCAAGCCAGCACTTCTTACTGAAGCTGGAGGTTGTCTCACTCCTTTTGACTTTCACTAGGCTGCCTGTCCAGCAAATGTCAGTGATCCTCACTTCTCTGATGCTCTCTCCAGTGCTGGGCTGACAGGTCTAAGCAGCTGCTCCGGCCATTTATGCGATGCTGGGACCTGAACCCAGGACTTCATTTTTTGTGAAGAAAGAATTCTTGCCCACCAAACTATCTTCCCTGCCCCTAGCATTCCTTCTCATAACGACTGACTTGCTTTGCATATTATTCAGTAGCTGATCACTAATTTGCATGTGAGCACTGCCTTGGCTGCACTTAGAACACATAAATGGTTTAGCATTTCATTGAGGTGGACTGATAGGGTCTACCTTTTGGGGATTCAACAATAACTGACTCTTATGAATGAAAATGAAATAAAAAGAATGCTGCTCACTTGTTCTATATCACATAGAATATCTATATAAGTAGAACCCTCCCCCAATCCGTATTACTTCAAATCATCCTGGCCCTGGTAATGATGCAATGACTGTAGGGACTGGATGAGCAAAGCGTTTGCCAGCAGTGCAGCGGGAACTCAGTAAGATAAGCTATAACACACACACACACACACACACACACACACACACACACCATAGCAGGAAGCATGCAGAATTTAAACCAGTGTCAAAGTGGAGGTCTGTGGCAGCTACACTCTCCTACCCCACTGCAGATATGCAATCTTTCTTTGTGAAAGGATTTGCGCCTGGCAGTACTTTGCTTCAGAGCAGTAAATCACAGCCATGGTCTAGCTATCCATCTCCTTCCTCTGAGAAGAAAATGAAACAAAACAAAACAGGAGAGAGAGGCTCTTGAGAGTCACAGAGGGGACTCCTCCCCCAGCCTTCCATTAACACCCAATAACACACATCTGTCTGATGCTGGTGCAGATCCCAGCTGGCTCTTTCCTTTGGGATCTTACCTACAGTCCTTTTCTTCAAGTGTTCTCCTTGCTCACTATGTATTCTCAATAAGATGCAAGCATTTTCTAGGCTGATTATGATAAAGACATATATACCTTGTCTTCAAGGAGCTCGTTGCCTTGAAACAGATGACAGACATGGTCCCTAGTGTCAGCAACCAAGACTCCAGACACCTGGGACCACGGCTGTGCTGTGTGCCACTTCCCGTCCTCTGAGGGTTATCTGACTTTACCGTGGCAGTGCCAAATGTTCCCCTCATGAATTATCTATGGGGAAGAAAAGTGTAGTCCTTCACAGCTTGAACTCAAAATGCAAACTAATTGGCGTCTTTCAATATCTGCTATGATTTTAAATATGTTGTGAACTATATGGGAGTTAGATATTTAGTTAACTATAAAAAGAAACAAGTGTCTTGGTTTAAAAAGCACTTTATAAAAAGATTATTTAAAATGTAATTAGAGAAATTTCTTACAAAGAAGCCCTGTATGGTTCAGACAGCTACAATTACAACCAGTTGCTATGGTGGTTTCATCTATACCTACCCAGCAATTCCCTTCCTTTATTGTATGGAAAAGAAATAATGGATCACTTAAAACAAATTAAAGAATGAAATCATACTTTGTCTGGGTGTGCTGGGGCCTGATACTCTTTTATTTAGCGGTGTTCCTGTGCACAAGGCAGCCCACTCCCTGCCCCAGCTTCTGCCCTAGCCCCAGGCCCTGCCCCAGCCTAGCCCTGGCCCCAGCTCCACCATCAGCCCCTTCCCACCCCCTTCCCCATCCCCACACTTTTCCTCTATAGACAAAGACCACACACTTGGAATGGTCTGATTGTTTTGTCAAATTTTTTTCTTTAAATGCATTCTCTCTTTCTCTCTCTCTCTCTCTCTCTCTTTCACACACACACCCTGCTATTATTTATTTTGAGGAAGATAGTACAGAATTTTTTATATCCTGATTTATTATTCTCTTAATGCAAATTATTATACTCTTTTGTCTCTTTAAAGGAATAGTTATGTCTTCAGGCTTTTAGATCAATCCTTTATTCAGGAATATCTCATTGGTTAATTTCTCTAGCTTCCCATCAGGTGGTATATCTGTGTGTTCTAGATTTAGCCACAATATGATTAATGGGCAGGCTCAGGTGGTGTCGGCTCGGATGCGTCCATTATAACCTCCCATTAGCAGCTCACCCGATCCTTTCTGGGGTCACTGTTGCCTCTTGCGTAGATCCATTATCTCATTCAGAACTGTAAAAGTGCAATTTTCAAATTTGCTGTGATACCTTTATTAAAATGTACTTTTTTTATCAGTATGCATTTGGTTGTCCTGAAATACAGCTTCTACAGGAAGGCAGAGGCGAGATTCTTTACTGGGGTCCCTTCTGAGAACAAAGGGGCTCTGGCCTATCTTGGTTTTGAGCCAGGTTTCCACCGTTTTCATGTTTGTTAATTACATATGACCTTTCTCAGTAGGAACTGATCTGGTCTTTAAAAACAAAAACAAAGTTTCTTAAATCTCAAATTTCCCGAGTCCATGAATCTGCTAAAACTGCCCTGTTCTGTGAGTCGGTCTGGAGAAGAAGCCGTGTTAAGCTCTTCAGTGGGTGGAAATCTAATACAGGACACTGAGCACAAAGTGGCAGCAGGGATCAGAATGTGGGAGGTGACTCTGGGAAGCAGCTGCCCACCAGGCTGAAGGATCAAATGTGGTGCTCACAGTGTCTCTCCAAGGCGTCTGAGCTTTTGTGGACACCCCTGGAAGCAGCGTGGCTGCTCAGGAGGGAGCTTGGAAGTGGATGGAGCTCTCGGAAGACCTAGTCACCAGAGGAGCTGCCTGCGTGGATGGGCGGCTGCCTGCGTGGACGGGGAGAATGCCTGTGTGGACGAGGAGGATGCCTGCGTGGACGAGGAGGATGCCTGCGTGGATGGGTGGCTGCCTGCGTGGATGGGCGACTGCCTGCGGGGACGGGGAGGCTGCCTGCGGGGACGGGGAGGCTGCCTGTGTGGACGAGGAGGATGCCTGCGTGGACGGGGAGGCTGCCTGCGTGGATGGGTGGCTGCCTGCGTGGATGGGCGGCTGCCTGCGGGGATGGGGAGGCTGCCTGCGGGGACGGGGAGGCTGCCTGCGTGGATGGGGCGGCTGCCTGCGTGGATGGTGATGACGGAATACTCCCTTCTGCTCTCACTGCTGGAAGCACTTTGTCTGATGGACTGGGAGCTGGCAGATTTCCTCCGTAGTTGTCACTGTTTGAAGAGCCACCGCATCAAACATAGGAAGAAAAATGACTTCTCCTCCTTCCACTTCTGTCTAATCTCCCCCGAATGCTTTCTGCTGACAGAAGCTAACCAGAGGAACTGGGCTGACAAGGGGGGGCTGCGTATTTTCAGGCCTCTGTCCCCCAGCAATCTCAGCAGAGTGTGAAAGGACAAGATGGTGTTGACATCAGACAGACAAAGGACCATGGGTGCTTCTTTTAGTAAGCCCATCATTGCTGAGACAGCCAACTCCTCAAACTCTGCCAACCTATACCATATCTGTAGCTGCAGAATCCTGCAATCCAGTTTATCCTGTGATTTTCTGTGTTTGCTAAGCCATGAATGGAAGGTGTTGTATGTGGCCACTGTGATCTTGTAGTCAAATAGGAGTTAAAACAGATCACAAACTCCAGATATGGCTTTAACTCTGGATTAATGAGTGAGCTATAAACATACATAAATCTTGTCATCGTGGTATCAGCTCAGTTTGGAGATCAAGCTCCCGGGGCACTGAGAGGAACTGAAGGATGTCAGCTAATCTACGGTTTGTCTGGATCCAGGCTGAAGTCTTCCCAAGCTCTCTCTGTATTCTCATCATAGTCGGTCTATAAGCATGGGGAGTCCCCTAACAGGACCCTCGGGGCACCCCTGATGCTCTCTGCAGACCAAAAGCCTATCTAGGCCTCTAAAACACATGCACCAGAGTGGCTTCTTACTCTACCTGGAGCAAGACCAGGAGTCTCCCATCTTTTCCCCCAATCAACTCAACATCTTGCCATTACATGGTTTTCAAGTGCCTCTAAAATAGACAATACAGAGCTTATATTATCATTTGTATCCCTTACTAAAGATCCTAATTCAACTTCTAATCAAAATGCTTATTGACTAGCTATAAAATCTATTTTTTCAGTGCTGCCATGTCTGTATAGTATTAGCGCTTATACCTCCAAGTGGTTGAATCTACAAAACACATACATGGTCTATGGTGAAATGTCCCCCTGCCTCTGTGGATGCTCCTTCATTCTTCCCCCACATTCAGCTCTATAAATCTATGAAACTATGTTTTATACCTATTTCTTTTGATTTGCACCTAGCTTTTTCCCACTGACAAAGTAACTGTCTTTGTTACTTTGCACTTGTGATAAAACCACACACCATGATGGAGGCAACTTGCAAACACAAGCATTGGTTTGGAGCTTACAGTTCCAGGAGGTTGGAGTCCATGACTGTCGTGCAGGAATGGCACCGGAGCATTAGCTGAGGGCTCACATCCTGAGACACAGAAGGCAGAGAGAGTGACACTGGGAAGGATGAGGTATTTAAAATCCCAAAGCCCACCTCTAGTGACACACCTTCTCCACAAGGCCACACCTCTTTATTCTTCCCAAATGGATCTACCGACTGGGGATCAAGTAGTCAAACAAGAGTCTATGGGGCCATTCTCATTCAAACCACAACAAGATATGCTGAAGATAATTCATTTAAGCACATAAGGAGATGAGATACCTAGATACAGTCCTAGAAGAAAGACTTCTGAGTCAAAAGTTACATCACTTTTAATTTTGATGGCCTGTTGCTAACCCACAGGGCAATCTGCCCTCTTACAGTGGTGTTTGACATGATGTTTTTTTTCATATTCTTACAGACACAATATGTTGCTTATTTGCAAATAATAAAAACCCATTATAGAGCAGAACTGTAATATAAATATCATATAAATGATAAACATGTGGTAAGGTATCATAATTGCTATGGTTTGAATCTGACATATCTCCCATGAGCTTATGTTTTGGTGTCTGACCCCCAGCCCGTGGGGCTTTTAGGAGGTGATTCCTAGCTCCTGGAAGTAGATCATCAGCGGTGGGTCTCTGGGGGTGATTCTGTTTTCTCTGTTTTTGGTTGGACTCTATCCTGGTTCCTTTTCTGAAACTATGACAGAATACCCTGACAAAAGCACTCAAGAAGGAAAGGTTTTAAGTTCCATCATGGGGGAAGTCACAGGAGCAGAAGTTTGGGGCAGGTGTGGTCACACAGCATCTGCAGTCAAGAAATGGAATTCAGTAAAAGCTGTTGCTCGGGTCACTTCCATTTGAAAGCAGCCCAGGACCCTGTGAAGCGGTGCTGCCCTCAGTGGTCGGGTTTTCCCATAACAATTGACATAATCAATGTTATCTCCCAGGTGTGCCCAAAGGCCCATCCCCAAGACAACTCTAGACCTCACGAAGTTGACAGTTACAACACATTTGTGCAAACTCCCAAGGTCACAGCTTCTACCTGTGTTTCCACAGCGTGATGGACTAAAGCTTAAAAACCAAAACCATAAATGTTTCCAGAGGATGTTTCAGTTAGACATGCTGTCACGGTAACGCAGAGGAACAAACACGACCTTCATTTCCCTGTCTGTGGATTGCTGAGTCATGTTCCCTATTCATTTTTACCTAGATTAATGCTCTTTTCCTCATTAATTACAGAAGTTTTATACTTTAACAAAACTGTTCCTTTACTGACTAGCTAAGGTCAAGATATGTTTCTGTTATACAATGTGTCCTTAAAATTTGGATTTGATACTTTCTGTAATTAAAAATCATACAGAGGCAAACTTATTGAACGTTTTCCCCTTAGCTTTTTAGTCATCTGCCCTGATAGGAACAGCCTCACATAATCTAAAGTATTTTTTTAATTATCCCTTCCAGGACATTTAAATTTTTGTAACTAAATATTTTATCTATTTAGGATATCTATTCATTCTATCATAAGACTGAAAAATTAGTCCCGATTTTACTGTCTTATGTGGCTACCCATTTTCCCGGAAGGTGCTCATAAAATAATTCATCTACCATCTATTAATTTTGGTCAGCTTACTATATTTTAATTACATGCTATATTTAGGTCGTTTCTTATCTCTGTATTCTGTTCTATTCTTCAGTCCATTTTACCACACACTAGTCTGAATAGTGTTAGTTTGGATGACTTAGTATTTAGCCAGGCCACTTCTCTCATTGATCCTGCTTAATATTTTAAAGGCTGTAGTCTTTCATAAGTTTGCGATCGACAAATCTAGGTCATCTTCTGACTGTCCATGCAGCAAGAACGGCTCTGAATGGATCAGATTCCGCGCACACTTGGAACTGGCACCCATGCCCAGGCCACTTTGCTGGGTACAGAGACATTTCAGTAAGTGGATGATCACAGATCACATTTTAGGACGAAGCGGGAGTGCTGAGCAGAAATTGCAGCATGACTTTACCCACCACTCCATCTCAAAGTGAAAGACACGAGTCAGGGAGCCAGAGAAAGAAGTCGGGGAAGATAAGAAGAAGAAAATGGATCGAGCTGTGAATCTAGACTAGAGCTAGGGAATGCAGCCTTAAATTGCATTATACTTGTGAAAACGGAGCCTGGGATGAGTTGTGTCTGTACTCTATTATGTTCTCATTTAGGAGATCTGCAGGCATCTTCTCTTGCTGTCTTGTCCAGGTAATTTGGTTTGAACTTTTTATATTGAGTTTTACTCTCTGCTCAGAGAGAAAAGCAATACCAAGAATTCTAAAGACCTTGCAGAATTCTGGATTCGATTAACTCAGTGAAAAGCCTGTTTTGTTGCTTCCTGGATGGATGCCTTCAGCTAGAAACATACCTCTGTATATATGGCATCTTCCTTCCAACCCCTGCAAAATTTTCTTATTTTGTACAATGTGGGCAATGGTAGCCATTGCTTTATCAGGTTGCCTTGAGGACTGCATGAGGTCACATTGCTTATCGCTTAGCCCAGTGCCAGTCTCTGTCAGGTCCTCAGTGAAGATGCTGTTCATTCCTTCATGCTCATATCATATTTTACTATAACATTGAAACCACTGATGTGAAATGTCAATGTCTTTGTCATCTGCACTTTACAATAACTAAGATTTTAGCCTCTTCCCTATCTCTTTAGCTAGGCTATTGCAAAAAAAAATGAGTATCTCTGAGTCCTATTTTGAGTCCATCCTAATAAAACTCTATATTTGTAGGTCTATACCCCCAAATTGTTGTGTATTTCCCAAATGGTCTAATGACTGATTTGGATGTTTTTGGGCACCCTTCTTTCTCTTAACTCAGATGCTTAAAATTTTAAAATATATTTAATAAAACTCAGCTTTATTAAACAAACTACAAATGAAGAGAGTTCTGGTTTTCCTTGTACCTTTTTAAAAAAAATATTGATTATTGCTTCTTCAGGCAAGTTTGACTGGCTTCCCTGACCCCAAATTCCCTTGTCTTATTTAAAGAAAGCTTGAATTCTTTTCCTCAGCCTTGCTTCTTGTCTCCTCAGTTAGTCCCTCAGTAAAATTATTACGAGGACTTACAGTCACAGCCCATAATAGGTAGTTAACTTTGAGGCAAAGCCCTGAAATGTCACTGAGACCTTCAGTGTTTTGTTCTGTATTCTGTCTTCTCACAAAATAATAAAAATGAAATTGTCCCTGGAGTTTTAACACAAAATGACTATTTTATTACATATAACAAAACATTCTTTCCCCTCAATAGAGAATTTGGTATGAAAGTCAACTTTCTCAAAGGTTCAGTTGATGTAGGTGCTGGGAAATACCTACCTTCCTGTTTCTAGGAGTAGAACGAATAGGTCACCTGTTGATTTGAATATAAAGAGTCTGTGTGTGCAGAGCTCTGAGGTAGTTCAACAACCGAAGGCACGAGGGTACCAAGTTATACTCAGAAAGACAGCCTGGGCCCTCGGAGCCACATGTCAGATGATAAGTCTGAGGGAATATGGTTAAATGATCTGTTATCTGTCTGTCACCTTTCCTTGCTGTCTGTCTGTCATCTCTCTATTTAAGCAGTTGAGTATCCATCAGTTCTTAGGCATTAAGTGTCTGTGAGAGTGGTGAATGCCATCTGTCTCCTCCAGCGTCCCAGAGCTTCACTGGAGTCTATTCTAAAATACGTTCAAAGTCAAACCTTAGTAGAAATGGTACTTAGGTCAAAGTCACAAAATCTACTCAAACTGGCTCAATAATTGGGAATGTATAAGCTCCCACATGTGAGTTCAGGAAGAGCTGGAACAAGCCCCCCACTGTTAACCTGGGGCTCCACTCCCCGGCCATTCTTCTTTGTTCGGGACTGTGTATTATCTATGTCCATCGTTGCACACTCTGGAACCTGTGACCCTCCAAGAGGGGATTTGCAGGGGGGTGGCTATCAGTGGTAGCTTATGAAGATGAAGTTCTCCTGATAGGATTAATGACCCTTTTAAAAGAAAGGCATGAGAGGACCTGCTTTCTTCTCTGGCCTCTCCATGTGAGGAGACGGCAAGAAATCCAGGAAGAGGATGCTCACCACAGGTGAAACCTGACCGCTGATCTCGCAGCCTCCAGGACTGTAAGGAATGATCTGAATCCACCCTGTCTATGACATCTCTTCACAGCATCCTAGCTTCTCCATTGACTCTGTTCTTGCCCTTGTAGCTTTATTATTTCTGCTAGGAATTCCAGATTGACCTTTCCATCATACCCAGTTCCAAACTGATTTTTTTTCCCCAGTGAGCCCAGCAAAATTCTTAAGATTCATGTCATTGAACATGCCTTGCTTTATAAGCCTATCTGTGAATCACGACCAAATGAAGGAACTAGACAATTTTGCTAGATCATGAGGCTAGAGTCAAAGTCATCTTTCCATGCACTTCACCTTGATCCCAGCAAACCACGTGAGCTGAGCATAGAGAAGGGATGGCTCCCTGTAGTGTAAGGGAAGTAGCACTTTTAGAAGGAGGAGACATGAAGTGCCAGGCAGGCAAAGAGATTTTTTACGTGACCAAAAATGTCATTATTTGTTCATTCAAACATTTAAAAAAAATAGAAAATAAAGCTAGGCATGGAGGCAGGTACCTGGAGTACCAATTATTTGGGAGGCTGAGGCAGGAGGATCGTTAGAGCTCATGAGATGAACTGGAATAATATCACGAGACCCTAACTATGAAAACGAAACCTGAAGATGTCAAAGTGTGGTTGTTGTGATGCTCTCCTAACTAACGCAATGGAACTCGCTCTGAAGGAGCACACAGCCTCCTAGTGAAATCACACAATATGTGCACGCGATGTCACCAGCAGACACAACATAAGCTATGGAAATACAAGCAACAGAATCACTATATTGGCATAGTGACTACGGCTATGGTCTGTATTACATTTCACATCTGAACATCCACAATCACATGCCGGAACACATAAATGTAGAGGAAGCTGGGACGGAGGCCTCCACCATCACTAGGGCGCACACGACTGCCTGTGCTAGATGCCTCCTTAGTCTGCCGTGGAATCTGCAGCCTGCGACTCCTCACTTCTACAGTCTGTCGCTGCCAGACATTTTCAGAAACGAGGGAGCTGGCAGCATCCACACCGAGAATCTGTTAACTTTACACACTGCAATTTACTTTTTGATGTACAGAGCCACAAATACTACTAAATTTCATAGGGTGACAGGTGTTCATGAGGTAGGAAACTGTTCCTTTTAAAAAAAAATGGCATCCATTCTCCCATGACTCTAAAATCAGAGCAATTTAATTGAAAATTGGTCCAGTCACTCTACAGTGGACTCCTGAGAAATAAGGTGTGTAAGTAACTACCTCCAAGAGGTTCCCCAAGGAAAAGCTTCCGTTCGGGCTGAGGAGATCTTCTGGTGATTCTAAGAACTAATCTCGCTATGAGAGATGACTGGCTCTCCAGCATGTCTGCCATGATGTGTGTGTATGTGTGTGTGTCTGTGTGTGTGAGAGAGAGAGGCTGCCAGCATGTCTGTGTGCCATGAAGAGCTTTGCCCATTTTGTCTCCTTGCTTGTTGCCTTTGCAGCTCAGGTTTCCTCCATAGAAGGAGCGATTAGTCAGGACAAGAACACCATGAGCACTGCCCACCTCCATGTTTATTTCAGTGTCCATAAACCTTAAAAAGCACTCATACAAAATGCAATAGGCCTGGCCCTCATTTTTGCTTCTAGGTCCCTAAAGTTTGTCTTCTGCTTTTATCTCATTAGTGAAGTGAGGCTCAGGAGTGGGGAAGAAGAATCCGAGCAGGTCCAGTTTTGAATTCAGGCCTAAACTGTAAGGTTCAGTGGGGGTAATGGAAACTGACGTCCCTTGAGTTCTTATGAAGACTGCCCAAGGCAGTGAAAGGGGACCACCAACCATCATACCCCACACTCAGAAAATGCACGTGTGTGGTGCTTATATTCAAAGACGTGGTAAGTAGTCGAGTTAGGGCTTCTGACCTTTACGTATTGTCTACATTGAAATCAAAATTAGTCTGATCGGTTTACCTTTATAAGTTACTTGGCCTAGACCTGGATGGAGGTGGGGGGTTCCTTGGACTTCCCACAGGACAGGGAACCCTGATTGCTTTTCGGGCTGGGGGGGGACTTAATTAGGGGAGGGGGAGGGAAATGGGAGGCGGTGGCTGGGAAGAGACAGAAATCTTTAATAAATAAATAAATTAAAAAATAAAATAAAATACCAATGTCGGCAAGGTTACTTATTCATAAAAATCTTTGCAATGGGATAGCACCACCTCTATCATATGGTAAGCTTTAACCAACTGCATGTATGTAAAATGTTGGATGAAATAGAAGAAGAAAAAAAAAGAAAGAAAGAAAACAAAATTAGTAAGCGTTGTATTTCTCCATTCAACCATGACGTTCACTGAATGAGCACTTCCATATACAGACACCATGGTGGACACTTGCACTATAGGGAGGAGAAAAGGCATCTCATGCTGTGTGCTGAGAAGTGGAGAGAGGTGGGCATCCTGCTTTATAGCATGTTGAGTCTAGAACAGAGCAGGAAGGAGGCCTCAAATATTGAAGAAATCAGAGCAGCTGCTGCAGAATGAATAACCTTCTAGCTGGGCTATAAAGAAGAAAATAAGGATTACTATGTGACTGGACTTGAAACATGGAGCCAGGACAGAGCATGCGCTGGGAATCAGGAAACAGTTGAAGGAGGACATGCCAGCCCGCTCAGGAAGGAACTCCATGAGATAGAAACACAGGAGATGAGCCATGAGTAGTGAACACAAAGGAGCCCACAGCCTAGCAGTTTGCATCTTTTAATCTGTGCATCTGCAGACTTTCTAGACAGCAAAATCACTTCTATATCTTTTGAAAACAGTAGAATACATCTAACTATCCTGAAGGAAAGTTTGAAAGCAGTACAGGTACATATGTTTGTGCATATATGTGCACATTTGTGTAGGTGTATAGACGTGTGTGTGTATATAGCAGGTAAGTACGTAGGTTTACGGATGTATGTGTAGGTATGTGTGAGTATATGCATGGTAAGTTTGAATCAGTGACATTGAGGAAGACCCAAATACGAAAGTGATGACAGAATGAAGAGAAACAAGCTGGCGTGGGGCCACGTGATTGTAATCCAACACTCAAAAGGCTGACTTGGGTGAATTGTGAGCACAGGTCCAGCTGGACTAGATAAAGACTCTGGCTCAAAATGTAAAAATAATAGAGATATCTGAGGATAACACAGGAAGCTGACTTGAAACACATGGATTAGAGTAAACGTGGTTATTATTTCCTTTCTTGTTTTGTGTACAGAGTAGCAATTTTTCCTGTTTATTTGTTTGCATGGGAGGAATACATTTCAAACTTTACAGATGCAGGTCTAATTGGGTCTAATTCTACTGGTAGCTATTGAATATTCAATAACGGGAAATGTCATGTTGCATATGCAAATGAAGTCATGAACTTAGACTTGAAGAGGCATTATTGATGTTTCTAGGATCTAAAATAATCACACAGCTCATAGGAGCAGCGAAGGATGTATTTCAGTATTTGTGGAGTATGTCTCTTGAGCATGCATACATCCAAAAGCTACGAAAAGCAAAAAAAATTTCATTTTCACCTGAAATGAATCTCATTCCCAGTAAAGCCGCCATGTTTTATTGTTGTACCTGTAGTTATTTACAGTGGGTTGCTTATCAGGAGTTATTTTAAGTTCATCTGTTACATGACATGGAAGTCAATCGAAAGCACAAAAATAAAGTTTGAATTGTTTAAGAAAGTCAAGCTGAGTATGGCTGGAAATGAAAAACTTAATAAACCAATTTAAAACCTTAGTGAAAAGTTCCATTGACAGAGTGAATCATGTTGAAAACAGAGAGTCCATTTTATTAACCCTCCAACCCACTAGGACTGATGACTAACAATTGTTTTTAAACTCTGGTCACCTCTGGGGAACAGTAACATATTCAGGACAATAGTCCTAAAGGTCTTCTTGGCCATGTTTTTGTAATGTAAGAAAAAAACAACTCAAAATGAAGGAGACTTTCTTTCCCACCTGACCAAAATGGAACCCTAACACTTCTGTTAGACACACCAATACTTAAAGAAAACTTTTCAAACATACTTTCCTTTTGACCCTCTAGCCCCAGACAATACCCAAGTTTGAAATTTGACTTCTATTTCACAGACATTCAGAAAAAAAAAAAAAACTCAGAAACCCAAGGGTTTCACAGGCATAAATATTTCTCAGCTCTAGAAGTAGTCCAAAAGATTACTCAGTAAGAGAAATGCTGTCAAACAAAAGTGGGCTTCCCGGACCAAACACTGCACAACATGAAGACAGGCTGGTACCACTCCATTCACCAGTTTGGAACTTAGGATGGTATAGTCCAAAGGGAAAAGGGGGAAGCCCAACAAGAAAAATAAGGGGGAAATAGGGAAGCCCCCACTAGATAAATATCAATGTGCTTACTAGATAAAGTTCCCTGTAAGGAAAGAGGACATTGGAAAACTGTCCCAGCTGCTCCTAAAAGGACACAGGCTTATACAGATGCAGCCACAAGAAGCCAGTCTAAAGGGCTAGAGCTCCACTCTATTAGTCCTCCAGGAGCCTTTGGTTAAGGCATCAGTAGGTAGGAAGCCACTCAGCCCAATTTCTGGTGAATGCCAGGGTGAAATTGCCCATCGCGAAAGCCCCACCAGGACCATTATGCCAAAGAAAAAGTCCTATTCAGGGGCCATCAGCCATCAGCCATCAGGGACTATTACGTCATACTTAAGTGCACTGTCAACCTGAATTCCAAGCAACTAACCCATTCCTTTCTGCTGGTTCTAGACTATCCCTTCCCTTTTCTGGGCCACAGCCTTCTCCACAGATTGAGCAACATGATCACCATTTTGCCCAAGGACACGGAAATCTCTGTCTCCTGCATACCAGTTCTATTTAACCACTCCCCTGTCTGGAGAATAGCTCCTAGTTTCTCCATAACTGTTACATGCACAATATGTTGTAGTAAATTAAGATTACCCATGTGTAGATTTTTAATTATCAACCATTTTGTTATATGTTTTATGTTACCCTTTTGTTATAGATTTTATATATCTTTAGCCGTATCTAATAAACTTGCAAATCTTGAGGTATGAAAAGTTACACAATAGCCTTGGAAATCTTGAGATAAAGCATATATTTTAGCAAAAGTCTTAGAGAGCCAAATAAAACAAGTATTCTATTCTTAGCTTTCCCTGTCTCAAAGCCAGGTGGCCCAGCTGACATGGGACAGAGAGCTTAGAGAAAACTTTTTAATCAAACATGTTTAAGTCTAGGGGAGGGAGCCATACCCAACTCCAGAGCCACTTTTCAATAAAGTAGAACAGCACAAAACATTTTTCAGCATTGTGCATATCAATCCAGTGCCCAGGGGAAAGGGACAGAGTAAACTGAGAACAAAGAAGGCTCAGAGATAAGAACTTCTGAACCCTGTCTATTGAACAGTGACCACGGGGGCAGTGGCCCCAATTTTCCATGAAGCCTCTTCTGCTGGCATTCAGTGACCTACTTAGAACTGGTGCTGACCAGGGAAATCCAACTGTTTAAAAACAACAACAACAACAACAGCAACAACAAAGCATTGCCAAGTCCCATTGTGAGATGCCCAGGAGCCATGGATTTGGGCACCAGTAAGGCAGGAGTGTTTAGACCTACAGGAAGTTGCGGTGTGTGTTATAGTGTCTATGGGGCAGCTTGCCTGGGGTGAGGGGAGGGGTGCATGCATAGCCCCAGCCCAGTGGCACAGGAGGAGGTGGCAGGCAGAGTTTCAGCCCTGACTATAAATGGGAGAAGGAGGGAGCTGAGAGAAGTACTAGCCAGATGGACCTGCCACACTTGCTCCCTCCCTTTCCTCACTTGCTGGGTCTGGCTCCCATGACCTCAGTAACTGGAAAAGATTAACTGGAGTACAAATAGGTACGAGAGATGGAGAGAGCAAAAATAAAGCCCACATCGCAGGACACAGAGGAGCATGGACGCGTACAAGAAATGGAGACAGAAAAAAAAGAAGCCCACACCACAGGATACACACTGGTGAGATCTTCTGAATCAAAGATCTTGACCCATTGTCTTAATGTCTCTTTCAAAACCAAGAAGTTACAATTAACATCCCATACAACATGAAACAGACATACACTTTGGCAGCCACCCAGACAAACTAACTCCTATTTCCTTCCCTACCCGGCCAAACAAGGGCTGGCCCTGTTCCTAACTGACTCAGAAATTAATGCTACATCCAACCTTTCCCATGAGTCTCAGAAATCAGTGCTCAGCAGACAGGGTCCTTACCCTCCCCTCCAGAGGTTTTCCGGTGCCCCTTTTCACAATTCTGGCATTGAGAACCTATTGGAAGCTCCCCAAGCACTGGGCTTCTCTGACACCTCAACCCCAGGCCAGAAACCCCATGATGGCTTCCCCAAACTCTGGGTTAACAGCACTGAGGAGAAAAGCATCCTGGCAGTCAGGAGTCAAGGAATACCACAAAGTCATATCACACCACGAACTTCACACAAGAGATTTACTAGGAGAGACACAAAGACGGTGGTTGCCTCTACTCCGGGGACAAGCGTCAGGGAACTGAGCAGGAGACAGGCTTATAAAGGGTTTCTTGGGAGGTAGAGTTTTCCAGGATAGAAATTTTCAGGGTAGGGATTAGTGGCATTCCAAGTCTTGATTTTGGGACAAGCCCAGGTATTGGTGGGATTTTAAGAACAGGGATTGATACATTTTTGAGCTCACGGATTTGTGAGATTTGGGTGAGTTTTCAAAGTGAGTGAGCCAGGAAGTTAGTTCAGACCTTTAACCCTACATGGAACTTCTCAGATCTATGTGTCAGCTCCCAGGCCAGAAGCCCTCAGGGACTCATGGCTCCTTTGTGAAGTCTAGGCATTGAGTACCTGCCAATGGCTCCCCTAAGCACTGAGGTCTTCAATCTCTTGGCCCCAGGCTGGGAGACCACAGGGACCCATGACCTGAAAAATGGTGAATCTGGTTGAACTGAATGCTTGGTGGCCCCTAAGCACTGGGTTCTCCATTTTACCTGTAAACTTCAGGCTAGGAGTCCCCAGGGACCAACAAGACAAATCTCAGTACGACCTCCAAATGTTACGGGTCTGGACTTGCTCAGAGATTCACCATGACCATGAATAAATTTAATAAGAAGAGGCTTTTATTAGATACTGGAAGCAGGCACCTGGTACCAGGACTGCATCTGAGAGCCTGCATCTAGCCAAGATGCAGCATCTGGTCACATCAACCCAGGGCTTATAAAGACAAAACCACAAAGTTATAGTTTTGAGGATCAAGTTAACGCATATCCTGCCTGCATGCAGGCAAAGCTTACTTTTTGTAGCAGATATACACATATATCTCCGTTATCCTGAGTGAGCAAGCAAGCATTTCATACAAAAGCAGAACTTAGCATATAGCTAAGCATGACCCATTCATTGTCTTGCAAGAATAGCTGAGGTAGTAAGAGAATTTTGTAAGACTGGATATGTTTTAAGAATAGTTCAGCTATTTCAGGAAGGAGGGAAGTGGGCTGACTGTATACAGCCGGTACAAGGGAAGGACTTATATGTTAGAGGCATTATTTTTTTGGCTCTCAGGCACAGCAATTTTAAAACTCATCTTAATATTAATTATCGCAGACAAAAACCGAGCTACCTAAAAGGACATCCTCAAACTACTGAGCTTCTGAAGGGAGCTCCAGGTTCCCAGGTTTATGAACTGTCACCTGTGCTGGGTGGGCTTTGGTGTCTTTGAGTCATTTCTACTCCTGTAAGTATCCCCTCACCCATATTCCTGTAAATAGCCCAATTAACTCATTGCTTTACCAAGCTGGACTTTTGGTCAGAGACTTGCCTCCTGCTCATCAATCATGTATTTCTAGACCACATCTACTTACAGACTTTTCGTCTTCTTCCTCTAAGAAGAGTATATGGAGCAATTGTTTCGAGGCTGGTTTTTAAATGAAGACAAAGTACAGATGATTGTTCTGATTTAGCCAGCCCTTCATGGAGCTGACAGGCTGCTTTGCTGTTGTTTCAGCTCATTCTTCATATACCTCCTCCTCATCTTCTTCTTCTTTTTTCTTCTTTAAAAATGTGTGCGTTGGCTGTGCATGCACCTTCCCACAAGTGAGTCAAAATGAATGCTTGCTTTCTATCCTTTTTAGGTCATCTGCCTTAATGTTTCTGTTACTGTGACAAAGTCCAATGACCAAAATGAAAGTTGAGACGAACAGTTTATTGAGTTTATCCTTCTACATTGTAGGCCATCGCTAAAGGAAGCCAGGACAGGAACCCAAGCAGGGTAGGAATCTAGAGGCGGGCACTGATGCAGAGGCTATGAGGAATTCTGCTTAGTGGTTTGCTCCCCGTAACATGTTCAGCCTCCTTTTTTAGAGAACCCAGCAGCCCAGTGTGGGGCTATGAACAATGGGCTGGGCCCTCATCTATCAATCACTAATTAAGAAAATGCATTACAGCTTGATCTTATAGAGGCATTTTTCTCAACTGAGATTCCCTCCTTTCAGCTAACTCTAGCTTGTGTCGAGTTGACCTAAGACCAGCCAGCACACCATCCATGGCTTCTCCTCCTGTGACATATTTGGCCTGTGATAAGGTGGATCATTATGACAGAAGCTTATGGTAGAAGACATTGATCTTGTAAACTGGAGGAAAAATAGAAAGGAGAGACTTTGTCACCACTCTAGAGGCAGTGTGGGATCTGGGAAAACAGATCAGGCAAATGAGGCAAACTAAGGTCTCATGAAATAGGCATGTGTATTCAGAGCCCTAGACAGTTCACATTCTGAGGGTTAAGAAAGGTCTCAAGAGTAAAGTTCTCATGAGTCTGACCTGTATACAATCACATGACAAGCTTCACGCGGCAGAAGTACATTTTTACACAGAGCCATATAAAGGATAGTTTAAACATTAATTGAATAGCAACAGCAAGCCCTAATGAGTAATCTAAAGTAAACTCACTCCTATTTGCTACGCCTGGGAGGAGCATGAACACACACTCCAAGAACACTTCCATGTTTTGAAGAAACTTGGGTCTCAAGACTCTTGTTTTCTTGGAGTATTCTCACAAGCACTCAAAATTCTCCCCACAGGACTCCATTTCTGGACTGTTTTGACAGGACATGACTCCCAGTGTTCCCTTTACAACACACTCCCAGTCACCCAACTTCCTTCCGTCAGGTCCTGGTTCCTATAGGCTCCATCACCTGCTAACAGCTCCAGACTGGGCATCAAGCCTTTAATTCACAGTTTAAACTTGTGAATGTAATTCATGTTGCCTAATTACATTAAAATTGTTTAAGTGACCACATATATGCTTTCACTTATTTTGCTTAAAATTAATAATGCTGTCATATACTTAATGGGATATCCAAGTAGGAGCTTAGAAGACAGCTGTGCTGAGAGCTATGTGAACTCTGAGGGCCACCTCAAGAAGTTTCAGAGGGAAACACTATGAGCAACTGGGCTAGAGGCCATTCTTGAGATAGCTTGACAGAAGGGGAGACTGCGTTCCACCCTCTCCAAAGAATTTGCTTGAGGCTCAATTTAAAATTAGTGAACTGATTTCTTTGGTGGAGGAGATGTCAAGGCAGTGTAATATTGACCTTGTCACATAGGTACTAGGGATCATTCTTACCAAGGTCTGCAGTGGCAAAGAACAAATGGATGGAAAGACATACAGAATGTCCGGGTAGAGGAGGAAAGGAGCACCAGGTGTAAGACTTATCATGTGGCCTACACAGAGAACTACAGGTAGTTAAAGATACTGCAAGCCAGAGAAGCAGTCTTCCTCAGAGAAGAGCACATCAACTGGTTATCCAGTACCAAATGTTCATTCCTGAAA
This sequence comes from Microtus oregoni, assembly GCF_018167655.1. Lineage (NCBI taxonomy): Eukaryota > Metazoa > Chordata > Mammalia > Rodentia > Cricetidae > Microtus > Microtus oregoni. Next base: position 40,283,062 of record NW_024543069.1, on the reverse strand, counting down.
AGATATATAATACAGGTAACATTATACAGACTGATCAAGTTGTATTTGTGACACACACACACATATGTAATGAGTTGTTTAATCTTCATTAGTTTGTGTATTTCTTAGAGATTTGTCTGCTATCAAATTTAGGTCTTATAGAATTGTGGTCAGATAGAGCATAAAATTATAAAGACGTATTTCAGTCTTTTGAATTTGTAAAGACTTCTGGGTTCCAGCATGTGGTCTATTTAAGAATAGCTTCCACATTCTGCTGATAAGCATTTGTATTTTTTGTTGTTTTGTTTTTGTTGTAGATATCTATTAGGTCTGTTTGATATATGATAATATTTAATTCTGATGCTTGTTTTTTTTTTGTCTGAGTGGCTTTCCTGATGGATAAAGTGGGGTACTGAAATCCCCTGCAGTTAATGAGTTGATATTAATGTGTATGTTTAAATAAAATAGTATATTCCATGACACTGTGTACACTATACTTTGGCCCAAGTGCATTTAGATTAGTTATGTCTTGGTTAACTACTCCCTTAATTAAAAAGTGTCTGTCTTCATCTCTTCTGATTTAATTTTAGTTTGACATCTGCTTGGTCAGAGAGTAGGATAGTGACAGCTGTTTGTTTCCTTGCTCCATTTATTAGAGAACATTTGTCACCCTTTTACTCTAAGAGTATTTCCCTTTAAAGCTCAGATGTGTTTCTTATTTTTAAAAAAATAGATGGATTAATTTAGTTTCTTGCTCCATTCAGCCAGCCTTTGCGTTTTGATCAGAAAACTGGATCGTTAATATTTGAAGTTATTGTTGGAATTTGTGTTAATTGTGATCATTGTAGTGTTGATTTTTGGTGGTGACATTTATGCTCTCAGTAGCACTTTGTGTTTTAATAATTGTGGCTTCAAATGTCATTTCACAGTCTCCTGTCTATGCTCATCCCTTTCTTCGGGCAGAAATATTTTTTGTATGTTAAGAAAAGATTTAGCACTACATATTGAAGGTTCTATATTTTTGTTCCTTAATTGGTAACTTTTCATCTGTGCGCAATATTCCATCAGATGAGTGCACCCAAATATGCCCACAGCTTCATCGATTGAAGGGCATCTTGATGATTTCTAGTCTAGAACAGCTGTGGATAAAGCTGCTAAAAACACTTGAATGAATGTTTTTTGAGTGGACAATCATGCATATGCCCAGAAGTGTAGTGTCTGCTTCAGTACTGAGCTGTGCTTAGCTACAAGAAATTGCTGTCCCAAGTGTCCGTGTCACTCTGCATGCTACCAAGAAGGAATTTGATTCCTGAGGCGCCACATACTCTGGATTCATCTCTTTTACCAGTGTGATGTGGTATCTCACTGCTGTTCACCTCCCCGATGATGGAGATTATATTGTGGAATAGATGATCAATGGCCTTGCACAAGAGTGAACCCTGTTTTTCTTCATAATTTTTTTTCTTCATAACAGTTTCTGCCTTGTATCTTTGGAAACTCTGATGTTAGGAACCTACCCAAAGGAGTTGTTAGGCTTCTAGAAACTCAAATCCTGACTCCGATCATTTGCCAATGCCGCTCCTTATACTGACAATCTTCTCTTTAGGTCTGTTTGTCCACACTGAATGCAACTACACAACTTTGATTTAGTTTGTGTTAACCTAGTCTACTGTTTTCTACTCCTTCACTTTTAACCTGCCTGCGTTTTGTAGACAATACTCATTTAGTTCTCATCTGTCCTCACAATCTCCTTTATGACACCCACATTTCAAGTGATTCATATGATTCAATGGTATCTTTATATTATATACTCATAATTCTTTTTTGTTTTTTGTAGCTTTCTGTTTCTTTTATTTCCATTTTTTTTCTGCCTTCCATGGTTTTAACAGAGTGTAGTAATAAGGGCGGCGGGGCTGCGTCTCCAGCACCCCGGCCGCCTGCTTGGCTAGCTTATGCCCCGAAATAACAACACACAAACTGTATTCATTTAAACACTGCTTGGTCCTTTAAGCTCTAGCCCTTACTGGCTAATTCTGATATCCCGATCAACCCATCTCTAATAATCTGTGAGAATCGGTCTTACCGGGAAGATTCTAGCCTAGTCCATCCTGGGTGGGAGCTTCATGGCGTGTGTCTTCCCAGGAGCGGGGCATGGCGTCTCTCTCAGGCGTCTGCTCCCGAGAGGAGAGCTGTGGAGTCTGAGCTCACTTCCTCTTCCTCCCAGCGTTCTGTTCTGTTTACTCCTCCCACCTATCTTCTAACCAATAAAATGGGCCAAGGCAGTTCCTTTATTAGCCAATGACCTTCCTCCATCAACAGAGTATATTTTATTGATTTTATTGAGTTCTACATTTTTCTCTGCTCCCCTCCTAACCTCTTCCCTCCCCTTCGACCCTCTCCCATGGTCCCCATGCTCCCAATTCTACTTCCCATGTAGATTAGATCCATGTATGTCTCTCTTAGGGTCCTCATTGCTGTCTAGGTTCTTTGGGATTGTAATTTGTAGGCTGGTTTTTTTTTTTTGCTTTATGTATAAAAAACACTTATGAGTGAGTACATATGGTAATTGCCTTTCTGTCTCTGGGTTACCTCACTCAATATGATGTTTTCTAGCTCCATCCATTTGCCTGCAAATTTCAAGATGTTGTTATTTTTTCTACTGTAGAGTACTCCATTGTATAAATGTACCATGTTTTCCTTATCCATTCTTCAGTCAAGGGTCATTTAGGTTCTTTCCAGGTTCTGGCTATGACAAACAATGCCACTATGAAAATAGTTGAGCACATGTCCTTGTGGTATGATTGAGCATATATACTCAAAAGTGGTAGTATTGGGTTTGGAGGAAAGTTGTTTCCCAATTTTCTGAGAAATCACCACACTGACATCCAAAGGGGCTGAACCAGCTTTCACTCCCACCAGCGATGCAGGAGTTTAACAGAGTACCTTATCTTGGCCCGCTCTCTCATTTTCGGTCTGGCAATAGCATTCAGTTCACTTTTTCTCAAGTTTTCAATGTGTAGAGACAGATGATATCTGAACCCACCATGACACTCTACGGGTAGGAGAAGGCCCACCTTCTCCTAAAGGAACATTCTGTTTCTCCCATGTGATATAATTGACTATGTCAGTGTTATTATTACTGGACTGAATTAAAGAAAACTGTTGCCTCAAAACTTTCAATATACCTTATTTTAAAGCACGGTTAAAAACCTACTCAGCAAAATTGAGAGAACAATACATGGACTTTTCATATTCTCCATGTACCCATAATAGCATCAATGCCTTCTCCATTACAGCACATGTGCCCCTATGTTTATTACAATAAGTAGAGCTACATTGACCCATCGTTATCAGAAAATGTCTACAGTTTACATCAGGGCTCATTCTTTGTGCTATGCATTTTGTAAATCAAGCTGGCCAAGGATTTGCGGTGATCTCCTGGCCTCTGTCTCCACAGAGATGGAATTGCATGCATCACTATGACAGCAAAATCTCCTGTTGGCAGTTGGTCTGAGCTCCTGAACTGCAGTCTTCAGCACTGGTCCTCAACTTTGCTTCTTCTTCCCTGTTCTGGTGATAAGAAACTAAAGGTAGTGAGAGTCCACCCATTACCAGTCCCCTTGGGCAGAGAGGAGGCCTATGAGTCGCAGCCTTTGGAAGTCAGGCTCTAGACACATAGGGAATTGTCCACTAATCTTTAAAGTGAGAACCTGGTGAGGCTTCTGGAAGCAAATCCATGAATGATTACAGCTGCCTCAGACAAGGGCATCTAGAAGTTTTAAATTCACAACAGGTACCTCCCCGTCCTCTAGAAGGTTCTTGAGAACAATTCTCAGTGTTTACCCCACTCAGGGTCAAGATTTCTTCTTTAAAGAAGCTTCTCTTATTGCCTCTCTTGGCCAATTTCTCCAAATTTTAGAGTGGCAATTGTCCCCCCAAAAAAGAAAAAAAATGAAGTAGTTTTTATTTTCAGTCTTCTGATTCAAAAATTTCTCCCAAATCCTATAAAACTCTGCTATAAATTGCACTGTTTCATTGCTAATGAACTCCCCCTCCCTCTTTCTGCCTCTCTGCCTCTCTCTTTAAGAGTCTTACCATGTAGCCTAGGCTATATGGAATTCACTCTGTAGTCCGGCTTGGTATCAGGCTCATTCTCCTCCTTCAGCCTCCCAAGTGCTGGACTACAAATAAAACCACGCACAGCTCCGGGAGCTTGCAGTTCTTTCTCTTGTTATACTTCCTTCTGCTGTCCAGAGTTTACAAGTTTACACTCAACCTCAAACTCCACGGTAACCATTCTGAACCTTAGGTATGATTGTACCTTGGAATTGATTAAAAGTTTGGGATCAGAAATGTTCAACATGTCCAGATAAGCTAAGTAAAAGAAATCAGCTTCAACGCCTGCATTTCCCCGTGGAACCTCAAATTCTTTCCTTGTCCATTTCCTCATTATCCTTACTGCCATATTTAACTACAGTAATTAGCAATATTTCCTCTTATATTTGAAACCTGGGTCTGCGCAAGCACTTTGAAGAGTTTGATCTTACGTACTTTGATGCGAAGCCTAGAAAGGTACTGGTTTCCCAAGCATGAGCTACTGCACATCTAGCTACCTGTGGAAGGGAAACTGAGTCAATGCAGCGGGGAAGATGAAATCTTGCTTCGCCTATTAAGAATGGTTGCACATGTGGAATAAACGTGAGAACACTCTGCTTGCCTGACCTGACCCCAAAGAGCTAGACTCACTTCAGATGCTCTTAGCATTTCAAAGTAGCGTTTACGAAAAAGAAATAGGTTCATCACCTGAAAGGCCATCTTGAATCAGGGACCTTTGAGAGCTGTTAGCCCAGTCTCTAGTTCTGGCTGCTGTTTGGTCAAGATGGGAGGAGGCTATGTCACACAGTCTTACACCAAAAGCTCTGCCATGCCTTCTCTGCTAAGATGGATCAAGTCCCTCTGAAGCCATGAGTCAACAAGTGGTTGTTCCTCTAAGTTGTATGAGATATTCTGTCATAGCAATTAAAAGTAGCTGATACATGTGCTAACAGAGGTCACAACACAAATGTTAGAAGGAAAGCATGGCCTAATGTGCTGCTGAAAAGGATTATATTATATTAATTTATACTATTATTCATATATACATATAGTTTATTTTCCAAATTTTCTGATTTCATAGGTTGAGGGGTGTGTGTGTGTGTGTGTGTGGGTGGGTGGGTGTGTGTGTGTTTAAAAGACACACAGCAAGTAGTGGGCAGAAAGCCCAATGTGCCCCCTGGGAACCTCTCCAAACCCTTTGTGTCCTCTGTCCCCTTTCAGAGACTGTCACTTCTCACCCTGCACCAGTGTCTGATCCATCTCCTTAACTAAAAGCTGAGGCTGCCTGTGTGGTCCCTGCAGGGTGACTACCTCTAACCAATGCCATGACAGCATGACTTAACCTTTCAGACCTCACAAATTGCAGGTTCTGTCCCACCATTTATTTGTTTGTTTGTTTGTTTATCTATTGAGTCAGTTTTATAGAATAGATCCCTTTCTTCCCTGGGAGATTAATTAAAAAGCAAAACATTATGGATAAAATCTTTCTCAGAGGACGTGGAAAGTCTCCTTGTGAGGAAGTCAGAAAATGGTAACGCTAACCCTCAGCTGCAGCAAAGCAGGCACCGTTGAACTTCTGTAAGACAAATGAGCTGGGTATCACCTCATTCCTTCTGGGCTCCAAGACCTGCACTCATTCTACTTCCGGGTCAGATAATCGCTTCTGTTCTCCCTTATTTTAATTTCACAGGATCCACAAACCCCCGTCTCCTCAGCGATTTAGCAAAGTAAACAGACGAGATTTGGGGCATCTGATTCCCCCAGTAGAGCTGAGAATAATAAATTGCCTTTGTTGTTTTCATTCTTCCAAAAAGTCGATCAAACGCCTACTGCTTTGTAAGGTTCACTGGCTATCTCCTGTGGCCTCACTCCTGTGGCCTCACTCCTGTGGCCTCCTTCTAGGACTCTGGCTGGGCAGCTCTTCAGAAGAGCCATTCCAGGCCGCGGTGCTCCTTGGTTCGCCTTTGCTTGCGAATAGCAGAATCATCTAAGACACGTTCGCGTGAAAGGAAATAAATAGAAGGGATGGGTTGCGAAGAGGTTGTGTACCCGGTACTCTCTGGAGATCCAGAACATTGCCAGGGCCCCAGGAAGTGCTTACTCCCAGTCAGTCCCGAACCCTCCCAGCGACAGCCTGCTCTGGTTTCTCTTTCTCCGCATTAGCTCTAACTCTCCTGAACTGTAGATAACTGGAATTACACAGGGTATCGTTTCCAGCGTTCTGCTTCTTGGCTCACTGTCTTATCCACGGGTGTGTATTTTTGCATGCACAGTGCTTCATTCTCCACATACCGGTGGGTTCCTGCAGATGGGGCTAGGTTTCTCCCAGCGCAGGGCTGGTTGAGCAGGCTAGGTCCACTCTCAGTTCACTCACCACGTATTTTCATTTCATTGACTAAATACTTAGAAGTGAAATTTCTGAGTTAATTTTTTGTAAGATTGTCCATGAAAATCTTCCAAAGTGTTTGTCTCGTTTTATTTTCGCTTTTATTATTGACTAACTAGAATTGATCTCCCCGTTTACCCAGCTCCATACCACCATGCCCACCTCTGAATTTCCCTTCTTACGGGTAGTATCAGTGTTCCCTTTGCTATTCGCCTTCATCAAGGTGCTGCCTGAATCTCTATTGTAACTATTCTAGTGGATCTCTAGTGATAAATTATAGTGGCTTTAATTTGCATTCTCCTTGTGACAATTAAACTGAGCCCATTTTAATATATGTGGGCCTCTCAGCGTTTTTTTCCAATAAAGTGTTTAAGGATGCTGGCATTTTATTGGCTTATATTCACCATTGATTTGTGTATTCTGGACATGTGTTTTTGTGCTATGCATGTATTGCAATATTTTTCCCAGTTTGTGTTTGCTCCCTTGGTCTTCTTACATGCATCTTCTAAGCATAAGACTCTTCTTAGCGTGTTGAAAACTAATTGTTCTAGTTTCTTTCTGTTGCTGTGATAAAACTCTCAGACCAAAAACAACTTAGGGGAGAAAGGGTTAAATTCATCTCAGGGGTTGCACAGTCCCTCGCTGAAGGAATTCAAGGAGGAACTCAAAGTAGAGACCTGTAGGCGAGTCATGGAACTCACCTCACAGCCTAGCAGTATAGCAGAATCTGTGGAAGAATGTTCCTTGCTGACTCCTCTGCAGGCTCAGCTTAGCTAGCTGTTGTGTGCATCCCAAGACCACCTGCCAGAGAACGGTGATGCCCACAGTGAGCTGGCCCCTCCTGCACCAATCAGCAATTGAGACAAATCCTCACAAACACCCCCCCCCCACACACACACACACCAATCTCATCTTGGCGTTCCCTCAATTGAAGCACCCTTCTCAGGTGATCCTGGGTTGTGACAAGTTGACAATTAATGCTAACTAGGACCCCAGAATATCAGTTTTTTTTAAATAAAATTATTATGTATTGCCTAACAATATGCTTGTTGTGATGCCATAGAAAATACTTTCCTTAATTCACAGGCTTCATAAATTCAAGTACAATATCCAGACCCGGAGCCACTTCTGATTCTATTCATATGCAGTCTGAGGTAGGGCAGGAGGCTCCTTTTCCTTTCTTCTCTTTTCTGTACTTTTATCCTAAATACTAATAAAAATGGCGTAATTGGCATTTGGTAGCAAGCAATGTCTTGTTATTTGGAAGCTGATAAGCTATTGAATCCCATTCCAGACCTTTCCTAGATGTCAAGGGCCTCTGAACCAATCATTACATTCACAGATGGCTCAGGTATTGCCAAATGTCCTCTGAGGTCAAAATTGCCCTTCATCACAACCAGTGCTTCGCACAATAGTTCCAGAAGCATCCTCTCACTGTGGAATTTGGGGACGACATTTCATAGTTCACTATTGCTGGTCTGCGACTCTCTCTTGAATTCTCTATACTGTTCACAAAAATCTGCAAATCTTATTAACATACAAATCATAATATGCAAGGCTTGTATTAATACAGGTAGTTATGTAGTTCACACTTACAACACTCAAGATTCAATTCCAAAATCCTTTAAAATATTTATTTGTTGCAGCGTTTTTTATAGAGATTTCTTGGTATTTTGTATAAACCAAGAGATGTCTTTTTCCTTTCCCACCCACATACTTTTTATTCTTCCTCATGTTATTGACGAGGGTCTGTGGTAAAAGACTGACAAGTAAACCCAGATGTCCTGATTCTTCTCCTGTCCTGGGGAGGAGGCTCTGGGTAGATCAGCAGTATGTGTGTCAGAAAATGCTTACCAAGGAAGAAAAGGATTCCTTTCTCTTCCCAGGCTCCTGGGAACTATAAATTAGGAACAATGTTGCTTACAAGACATTTTTCATCCTTCGTTTTCAGCACATCTGTTTTAGACAGCCTGTGTTTGGACCTTGCCTTTTATATACAGTCTGGTCATCCTTCCCTTTAGAGTGGAGTGTAACTGTTGACAAGGTGGGTTTACACTCAATTTGATTTCCACTTGTACACTCTAATCCTTAATTCTTTACTTCCTTATGATTAGTTTAAATTAGTTTTAAATTTCCTTTTGTTTTGAAGGTTGACTTTTCAGTTGAAGGTCTTTAATATGCATTTGGTAGTAGTTATGATAATATCCTTTAATTATTACTACATACTGGACCTTGAAGAGTTTCTCCCAATGAAAGGCTAGTTCTTCTTCGGAGAAGTCCTATGTGTCCCACACATCTAGACCTTTATTTCCAAATGGTTACCCCAGCTCCACCGTGTGTGCAGCCTGCTGTAGTGAGGAAGACCTGAAGCTTCTCCTTGGCCTCAGCCTACCTGCACCACACTCCAGAACAGGGCTCACGACTGACAGATGGGGCCATCACTGACTTTATACGCCAGCCTGAATTCTCACAGTCTGCTCTGCTCTGCTTGCTCTCCACAATCCTTTGCCTGAAGAGTCTAAGAATACGGAAATGTAGGTTCAGGAAATAGGAATGTAGGACTAAAGAAATATAAAGTTGTAGCCTAGGAGAAGGAGAGCAAGCTCAGCGACTTTCTCAGCAGTTTAAGGATTAACTATTGACAGTGGGTTACCTTGCTTTACATCCCATCTGCAAGGCTGAAGCTGCGCTCTGCAAACTGAGGGTCCGCTTTCAGATAACTCCCCGGCCACTCATGACCAGAAACCGATGTGAGCTCAGTTAACTTTTAAATAATGAGATGTGAGTGACATTTTGGTAGTGCCTTGTCCCATACCCTTCCCTGCTACACAAAACTGGCGGTACCAGGGGAGTGCAGAGCTTCAGTAAACACCATCAGGAAGTGCCGGAGAGAAACAATGGGCTAAAAACAAACACTTGTTTAACTGGAAAACCCTGTTAATGGAAATTGTTAAAGAAAGAAAGAAAGAGCGAGAGAGAGAGAGAAAGAAGAAAGAAAGAAGAAAAAATGTATCTGAGTTTTACCTTGAGATTGTAAAAATTCTTTTTGTTCATACCTAATGCTTGCTTCTATAGAAAGGGTAGTTTGAAAACCGCCAGTTCCCACAGCTACAGAAGTCTGATGTCTGGCTGTGGCCACTGCTATAGCTGATAAACTTCGTGTGTCCCATGGAGATATTTTTTCTCTTTCTGGAATAAAGTTTGCTTCTAGTTTAATAGACTTTGGTGGTCTGCCACCCACCGTCATTGCACGATGCCTGGATGCAACATTGCTGACCTCAGATGGCTTGTCCAGTTACCTACGTTGGTGGGGTGAAGCGAACACGAGTGTCACAGACGTGACTAAACCCAAAAGTCTCAGTACTTCCTCCATTTTAATTTTGCGCTTATACTATAGTTACTGAAGGGCTCAAGCAGGCAAATATGGTTTTGGTAGGTCTTGTTTTCACCCTCATTCCCTCTGCCTCACTAAAAACCATTAGATTACATTCCTAAAGCTAGCCACCAGGCCTGTTTCCTTATTTGGTCATTTTCTCCTACTAAAGCTGACTATCACAGTCCAACTATCAAAATATTGAAGTTCAGCAATCAGAAGCCCTCTTTTGGCTGTCCTGATTAACCTGTCCAATCAAAACAAATCAACTCATTCTAACACAGGGTTTCCCCTTGTCCCTTTATAAACTATCCCTTTCCTATGGGCCACATCTGTCTCCTCTCTGTACAGAGGCAGTCCTTGGTCCCTCAGGACAAATACTCTCACTTTCCGCTCTCCCTTTCTCTCTTGTCCTCTAACTTCTGTCTTTATATTTTATTTTATTTACCCTTTTTCCTTCTGGGGTAAATAAATCTCCTTTGGGCTGGGAACTTGGTCTTGGGGTGTGTGTTCTGTGCTGATTCTAGCCCTTTCCAGTCCATCACTTCTCTCCTCCCTTTGCTCCCCCCAAAACCTCCCACATACCCATAAAATCTCATCAGTATTTTTTTAATTAACGAAGATTGCTAGAGTTTGGGCTGTTATTTGAAGAGCATACCTTTCTAATCACCTCCTGCAAGCTCTTAGATTGCACGAACTTGTTCTCATCACATGCCCAATTCCTTAGGGAAAATAATTTCTCTAGTTGTAAACTTTCATCAAACTCATCAGGAAATTTACATTTTCAAAAATCTGTATTTTTAAAGTAAAAGGCCTTAAAAATCAAAAGAACACAGGCATCTTTCTGACTGGAAAAAAATAATAGACAAAGGATGATCCCACTTGACCTCCAGGTATCCCCTTTTGGCTTTACCTGTATTGGGCTTTCTCTCCTATAAGATGCATGCTTACCCCTAAGCAGCATTCTGCAGCACAAAAGAGACAGTCAACACAGCAACACCCTTCCTAACCTCATCACTTTTTCTGTGGATGATAGCATCTTTTCCTTACATAATTCACTGCTCCCCTCAGCTGTTAATAAGCAGAGGAAAGGAAGGGAGAAAAGATGTGAACGGCTTATGCTCAATAGAAAACTGCCTTCGTGGCATGATAATTCTTCCTTTGGGAGCCGGAGGCCGTGTCAGTTTATACCGTGTATTATAGTCACAGACAACTTTTGGATTCAGGAGTGACTAAGGTATTGTATTAGTTTACCCCCAAGGGCACAGGAGAGATAATCAGTAGAGCTTGATTCTAACACTGACTTTCACTAGCTTACTGTGAGACCATAGGAGATTTCATCTAACATCTTCAGTGTCCTGATTTCATCTACAAAATGACAGAGTTAGGTAAATAATTATAGTATTTAACATTTGCTGAACGCTTCCCATGTGTCAGATACTGCACAAAGAACAGGCAGAATGCTGATTAATTACCCCAAATTATGATAAAGGTATTGTTATTAACCATTGTCATATGACATGCTTGAAAACAAGTCTGGCATTTTTTTGGTTTTGAAATTTTAGATTTTAGTGTGTGTGTGTGTGTGTGTGTGTGTGTGTGTGTGTGTGTGTGTTGTGTAACAGTATCCGCCAAGATTGAAACATTGTATCCTGCACCAAATTAAGCAGAAAAGTAAATAACTCAAGATAGTTTCAGAAAATCCCTGAAACTGACCAGATGCACTAGGCCCCAGAGTAAGCAATTAAAGGTAGTAAGTTACTCCCAGAATAGCCAAGCTGTAAAGACTCTGACACCACACCAGCTGGAAGAAACAGAAACCAGTGAGCCTCCTAGAAGAGGTTTAGACCAACTAAGACACATAGAAAGGACCGTCTCTGGTCTATTGAGCTGCCTGCAGGCTATGTAGTCTGCTCCGGGTTCTCTGCATTTGTGAGCTGTCACTTATGCAGCTGGTGAGCTTTAGTGGTGCAGCTATTTTTGAGACATTTCTGCACATGTGAGTTACCTCTCAACCCCTACTCCTGTAAGTAACCTCAATCAAACTCGTTGGTTCACCTAGTTGGACTTTGGTTATCTGTACTTGTATCTCTTATGGGTTTCCTCTCTGGGGTCAGTAGACATGTGTGTTGAATTACAAGAGTGTGTGAGTGTGTGTGTGTCTGTGTGTGTGTGTGTGTGTGTGTGTGTGTCTGTGTCTGTGTAAGAGCATGCCATGAACATGCTGGTAATTATGGAGGCCAGAAGAGGGCATTAGATTCTGAGAAACTAGAGTTACAGGTGCTTGTGAGCCACCTGATGTCAGCGCTGGGAACTGAACCCAGATCCTCTGGAAGAGCAGCAACAGCTCTGAATTACTGAACTGTCTCTCCAATCTCATTGCTTTTTGTTGAAGGTGTTGGTTCTTTGAAACAGGTCTCTCACTCTATAGCCCAGGCTGACCTGAAACTCACTATGTAACCTAAGCTGGATTCAAACTCATGACAATCTTTCTGCCTTTGCCTTCCAGATGCAAGAGTTACAGGGGATGAGCCACCACCTCTTACTTGGTTGGCAACCTGAAGGAATCTCTTCTAAGTTGTACAGGAAAGAAGCAGCATTGGGCTTTCACCTGCCTGACCCTTCAGCCTATTCTAAGTTCCACAACTCCAGGTCAGAAGACTGAGATGGTTTCAATGACAATGTCCCCACGAGTCTCGAGCACTTGAATACATGGTCTCCAGTTGGTGACTGTTTGGGGAGGATTAGAAGTCAACAGCCTTGCTAGAAGTTTTACTGGTGTGGGAGCTGAGCATCCAAGACTCCCCATTTTCGGTGTGCTTTCTTTGCTTCCTGTTTGTGGATCGAGATGTCATCTGTCAGATGTTGCTTCAGCCACCTCCCATCTGGTACCTCCACTCCACCGTCATGGACGTCAACCCTCTGGAACCAGAAGCCCTAATAAACTTTTTCTTCAGTATCTTGCCTTTGTCTTAGTGCTCTGTCACAGCGATAGAGGAGTGACTACAGCGAAAGTTGGTACCAGGAAGTGGGCTATGGCTGCAACATACCTTCCTGTAGTTAACTGGAGGAATGTGGAAGACTTTGGGACTTTGAATGTGAATAGTAGCTGAATGCTGGAGAAGCGAGCTTAGTGGGCCATCCTGCTAGGAGCTTTGAAGATAGTCGTGCAGAGAACAGTGGGCCTACGGAAGCCTAGCTCAAGAGGTTCCAGAGAGTAATAATGTTAGCAACTAGGTTAGAGACTATTCTTTGAGATTTTGGCAGAGAATGTGGCAGCCTTCTGACCTTGTCCTGAGAGCATGCCTGAGGCTAAACTGAAGAGTAATGGACTAATTTCTTTAGCAGAGATTTTCAAGACAGACTAATATTAACGATGCTATTTTGTTATTAGTAATCATTCTTATGCAGGTGTACAGTACGGTGAAGAAAAAGTAGGAAATGCAAAATGTGTACAGTTTGGGAAGGAAAAGGACACTGGTAAGTTTAATATTACAGCCTAGGCTTGTGCAGGAGGAGAGGCTGTAATTGTTAAAGAGATTGACACCATTAAAGGAGATTGGAATAAAGGGAAGGATGCCCTCAGGACAAGATCACAGGGCAATAAGGAATTAAAACCAATAACTAAGATGTGATTCAATGGGGCCAGGATCCATCTCAAGCTGGCCCACTGTTCTCTGCACGACTTGGGCATTTGAGCGCTTGGTTCTTAATTGGTAACTCTTTGGGAATGGCTGAGGTGTAGCATTTCTGGAGAAAATATGTCACTAAGGGTGGGCTCTGGGTTTTCAAAACACTAGATCATTTTGTCTTTGCTCTTCCGTTTCCTGTTTGTAGATTTTGATGTCAGCTCTCAGCTGCTGGGCTATCTCCTCTCTGCCACCATGGACTCTTACCATATGGAACCAAGAGCCCCAAATAAACACTTTATTCTATAGGTTGCCTTTGTCACAGTCTTCTGGCATGGCAATAGAAAAGTAACTAAGCTATAGACCCGGAACATTCTTCTCCACAGTATTTACTGTAGCATCTCAGGAAGAAAAGCTTCCCTGCGATCTGGCCCGCCCTTCGATTTTCCTTCTGCTGATCAAATGGAAGCTTGCACTGTGTTTGCACATTGTCTGTGTGTCAAATTTAGTTCCCAAGCAGAAACTTCGTCTAACACAACATCCTGCAGGTTCGCACATAGCTGAAGTGTAGTGAGTGTTCATAACAACTTGAATGGCATCTGTTTAATAAGAAAAATTTTACCATTAATATCGCTCTGTTCATTTGGCATATTTAAATGCTGAAAATAGCACACTAAACTCAGTTCTATTATACAGTCATTTAAAATTGTGTCTCTGTGTGTATTAGCCCATTATGACCCCGATTTTTGCATGGTTCAGATAGGTTACATTTCCAGGAAAAAATCTCTGAGATTGGTCCTCATTCATCATCTCTCAATGCTGGAGCGTTTTCAGAATCTAGCCAGGCAAAGGACAGAAAGAAAGGGAGTTCAGAGAGAAAGCTGCTTTCCTACCATGTGCATCACATAGGATTCGTAGGGGCTTCTTAACATTTATAGCTTGTCATTCTCGTTAACGAGAAATCGGCCTTGTTTTTTTTTTATATTAATATAGCTACTTCTTTCTTTTTACTATGTTTATCCGGTCCATATTTATCATATGTATTTTTTTTCACAAACTCCTTTACCAAATTATAAACTGCAAAGCTTCAACACAGTCACTACTCTTAGGCAGTCAGCCTCATCACCACCACGCCTTTCTCTACCCCAACTTTACCTAATTCTGGTCTCAAAGACCAGTAGGCCACTTGGGGTTATCTAGCAGGACCCTGAAGAGCCCATCTCAAAAAATAAAAGGCTTTTAAATCATTATTTGGGAATTTTGTCTTACATCTTTGTTTAAAAACAAAATTTTAGTTTACTTTTTAATTTTTTCACCTTAGAAAAAAATGTATATCATTGCTATATGTTTAGAATGGCTGAGAACTCCAAATTAACATTGTGACTTAAGGGACCCTGAACCATTTTGGACATGGGGCACTGGCAGGTCCCCAGTTCCCTCTGCCTTTCTTGGAGCTAGCCCCCAAAGTCCATTTCCTTATTTGGCTATCCCTCCTCCTGAGGCTGATTACAAAGGTCTAGCTATCAAATTATTAAAATCCAGCAATCAAAGTTCCTTGTTCACGTAACAAACATGCCCAATTAAAATGAAATGCCTCATCCTAACTTGGGGTTCCCTGATGGAGGAAGGTCATTGGCTAATAAAGGTACTGCCCTGGCCCATTTTATTGGTTAGAGGATAGGTGGGAGGAGTAAACAGAACAAAACGCTGGGAGGAAGAGGAAGTGAACTCAGAGACTCAGAAAGCTCTCCTCTCAGCAGCAGACGCCTGAGAGAGACGCCATGCCCCGCTCCCGGGATGAAGCTCGACCCAGGATGGACTAGGCTAGAATCTTCCCGGTAAGACCGGTGCTCACAGATTATTAGAGATGGGTTGATCGGGATATCAGAATTAGCCAGTAAGGGCTAGGGCAGAAGGGCCAAGCAGTGATTAAAAGAATACAGTGTCTGTGTAATTATTTTGGGCATAAGCTAGCCGGGCAGGCGGCCGGGGGTGCTGAGAACGCAGCCCTGCCGCCCTTATTACTTCAGATGGCACCCAGACGTGTGGACAACTGAATCCACTGAAAGCCTGAGAAAGCTTGGGAAAGAGTAAAGCATCTTTTCTTGGTAGCTGCCATTTCTCGGTTCTACTCTGCTTGCTAGAGGCAAGCAAGCGCTCTCATCTAAGAGAAGCTTCCTGACTCAGCTTTAGCTGCAAAACCCTGCAGCTCATTAAGAGGTCCTGACACGAAACACTTAAATGATGTTGACGAAAAGCTGAACACATGCTTTTCGGTTTTCAGCCGTAGCAGGAAAAAAGCTGTGCCGTTTAAAAATGCCAGCTTTCTGGGCTGTCCTGCCAGGGCAAACTCTGACTATTTGAGACAGGAGGGCCGGCTACCGAGAGAGGACTTGAGTGTTGTCTGTTGTAGCTCACTTGCTGGCAGGGACCTTGAAATGCCATACAGTTGTTGCAGTAAACATGGCTACAGCCTGTATATCCGCCATGAGGCCAGAAAGCTAAGGAATGGACTGGATCTAGCTGGCAAAGCCACGCCTTTAGTCCTACTGAGATTGCTTGGTAAATTAAAGATTCATGTGGTCAGAAAAAGAGAGATATACAGTAAAGAGAGATTCAAAGACAGAGAAAATTTCTGAATGGTTTAAAGTGTGTTAAAAATATATGCAGACTAAAAGTTGAAGTTCTTAAAGTAAAAAACAAAAAAAGGAAGAGAGTTGTTGTGTGTGGTAGCACATGCCTTTAATCCCAGTGCCTAGAAGGCAGAGACTAACAGATCTCTGTGAGTTCAAGGTGTAGTAGCAAACACCTTTAATCCCGAATGCCTGGGAGGCAGAGACAGGATCTCTGAGAGTTCAAAGACAGCCTGGTCTACAGAGTTACTTCAGGTCAAAGATACAGAGAACCTGTCTCAAAAAACAAAGAGTTAAAAGTAAAAATAAACAAAATAGAGGTTAAAACAAAGCAGCACAAAGATGGAAAATACACAGAGAATTTTGATACTGTATGCTATTATGCTCTCTTTAAATTATTTAAATGCTGAGGAAGGAGCAACAGATGCTAAAAGATATTTATTTATAAATGCTGCTGAACTAATCCAACATACATATTGTGAAAATGCCTTGACTTTAAAATTTGGATCTAAGGACATGATACTTTGGAAAGGAGTTTCTTATTTTGTTTTCACAGAGGATGAGACGCTGTTTATTTCCTCTATTCCGATTTGGTATGATAGACCACGCCCTCCTGAAAGGTTGTTGTGAACATCTTCAGAAAATTGCTTCGCTCAACTGCCAACTGAGATGAAACTAGCACACAGGTTATACCGTGAAAGACCTAATTAACGACGCCCCCATTCAGCAGGAAGCAGTTTGGAGAGAAATAACTGCGCCCATGTTCCCAAATATGGTTTATAAACGTCCTTTTACATTTAAAGGGGGATATGATATAGATATGAATAATTTGCATTAGTATAGATTTTGCTTTATTGATAGAGATTTAAGGTCAATTTTGTTATATGTATAAGTGTTTCTGATTTTGATTAAGGTATTGTGATTGTGTAGTTCATTTAAATATGTACTGTATAATTAAGAAATATAGGTTGTTAATGGATAATCATCAATAATAGTAAAGCTTGTAGTCATGTTAGTTAGATTTTCTAGATATATAGAGATATATTTTAGATAGACATTCTTCATGTCTTTCAAAGATTACAGAATAGCACATTTAATGTTTTAATAACTGAGGACTTTTCATGACAATGAGACACTCTGCTCCTGGCAGCACCAATCTACTTCAAGAGGAAGATGGGCATCGAAGAGGATCCTTATGGAGTTTGATAGCCATTTGGGCAAAAAACTGCTCTTGCCTGGACTATTGCATACACTGGACACAGAGAACCCGCAGAGAGAGGACTACTGAACTTGCCTAAGGCGAGATGATCTTTCGGGGTTCCTGATTCATGAAAGAGTCTGCAAGACATTCTGCAGGACACAACAGATAGTGACTGAACTGACTTTGAATTTTCCTGCTTTATGGAAATGTCTGCTGGATACCATGGGCCTGAGGGCTGAAGATCGATGCCCCAACGGTACAGAGGAACTTTGGGTGACTGTCCAGGCAGCGAGATGTCTTTGTCATTTCTAGAGTTTGAAGTTTCTTAGTTCTTGTTTACTTAGGTAATATTATATCTTTCTGGAGTCTTTGATGGAGTTAAGAATAGTTATAGTTTTCCTTAGTTATGATAAAGATTATTGTAACTTTTACTTGATAACTGTTTTGTTATATGTAATTTTGCTATGTCAAAGCCTTTTTTTTTTGTTTAAACAGAAAAAGGGGAAATGATGGAGGAAGGTCATTGGCTAATAAAGGTACTGCCCTGGCCCATTTTATTGGTTAGAGGATAGGTGGGAGGAGTAAACAGAACAAAACGCTGGGAGGAAGAGGAAGTGAACTCAGAGACTCAGAAAGCTCTCCTCTCAGCAGCAGACGCCTGAGAGAGACGCCATGCCCCGCTCCCGGGATGAAGCTCGACCCAGGATGGACTAGGCTAGAATCTTCCCGGTAAGACCGGTGCTCACAGATTATTAGAGATGGGTTGATCGGGATATCAGAATTAGCCAGTAAGGGCTAGGGCAGAAGGGCCAAGCAGTGATTAAAAGAATACAGTGTCTGTGTAATTATTTTGGGCATAAGCTAGCCGGGCAGGCGGCCGGGGGTGCTGAGAACGCAGCCCTGCCGCCCTTATTACTTCAGTTCCCCCTTATACCTTTATAAACTGCCATTTTCCTGTGTGCCACGTCTGTCCCCACTCTATCCAGGGGCAGTCCTTTGTTTTCCAGAACAAATACCTCTTCCCCTTCTCCCTCATCCATGCCCTCTGTCCCTCTGGGGCAAATAAATCTCCTTTGTGCTGAGAACTTGGTCTTGGGGGTTCTGAGCCAATACTTTCAGTGACTTCATCTTGAACAAAAGCCATGGATTATGTTCTAATTCAAAGCCTTTGTGAGTCACCCCAAGCTAACCACTACCAATATGACTTCTAAAACAAAAACCTCTGCTGCCATGGGATGGCAGCAGGTGCCCAGTCCTTAGCTGTAAGCCGAGGAGGCTCACCTGTGCTTCCAAAGCCATAGCTTACAATGGACTCTGCTTCCTGCTTCCAGGTGAGTAAAATGCCCATGACCAGCACCAGGCATAACACCATAAACAAAAGATTTTCTTAAACAAGGCCAAATGCTGAGCACAAGTATCCTCCTTCCACGATGCTGCGAAGGGATTCTGGTCCTTCCCTGTCAGCAGTGTGGAAGGAAAAGACGTGAGAGACAGAACCACTGCGACGATCTTTCAGCATACGTCGCAAGACTCCTACGAGCAAGCTATGCTACTGCTCACTACATTTCTGCAAAGTCAGGTTTCCTTTCTCCTGGAGTGAAAGGGGTGAGGTAAGAAAGCATGGGGCCCTTTCTTAAGACCAACGACATCTATTTTCCTCAAAATCTTTCAGCGTAGCTCTACCGTTTTCTAACTCTGACTAATACTGAGAACACTGAGGTCACATTTCTCCCCTACATTTGTCAATCCAGCTAAAGATCCCTTATTTGCTATTGAACTTCACTGGTTGGCCTTGAGCGGTAAACCTAGTATTCAAGCCCTTACATATTTCAGCTATTACTTATTCATTCAGTATGTGGAGGTCGCTCAGAGTAAACTTGGAAAATAAATTGGTCAATGTCTATGGAAATGTACTGAGTGCCGACGCCATCCTAAAGAACCTGTACAAGGGGGTTCTGGTGTTACATCCTAACAGCTGTTTTCTGCAGCTGCCAGTGCCTGAGCAAATGCTCCTCTCTCACACCAACAAGCATTATTCTCTCTCTCTCTCTCTCTCTCTCTCTCTCTCTCTCTCTCTCCCTTTTGTTATTGGGTTTTTGTTGTTGTTGTTGTTTTTGTTTTTTGAGACAGGGTTTCTGTATAGCCTTGGCTATCCTAGAATTTGCTCTGGAAAGCAAATTGGCCTCTAACTCTAATCACAGAGATCCACCTGCCTCTGCCTCTTGAGTGCTGGAATTAAAGGTGTGTATTGCCATCAGCTGGCCTAAAGTCTCTTTTGAAGGCTTAGTCTTGCCTCTGATCCTGACTGGATTTATGTTGAAACTCCAGCTAAGCAGTTAACTCAGTGGCACAACGTGGTAGAGGTCATTGGTTGATTGATTGTTTGGGGGTTTGCGGTTTGTTTATTTAGTTGATGAGGTTTTTGTTTGTTTGTTTTGTTTTCCCGTTAATACCATCCCATGGAGGAAGGAGGAGTCTCAAGTGTTCTGCTTCCTGTGTACACTCACCAATGGAACTTCCTTCCCCACTAGCATCCAAAACAGGGTGTCTTCACTTTTCTCCATGCAGGTGGCTTACAGATGAGCTGTCTGTAATGATTCTCTCTCTGGTCACTCTTCTGAGATTCCTAAAGTTGACAGTGTAGCTCGAATTTTATACTTAGTTTTTTTAAAGTTAGTCATTTCTATAAATTCTAGACAAAGGGGAATTTTTACATACCTTAGCCCTCCATTTTTCCTCAATTATCAATAATACAGATTCCAACTTAGAAACTTAAGGATAAAAGTGAGGAGCATGTGGAGGGTGACCAGGAAAAGCATGACTGGCAGCCAACAGGATCAGCGAGACTCCAAGTACACCCTGGCTAACACATGGGCTAGCCATGGGGTGCATGCTTGCTTCTTAGATTCTGGTGAAAGGAATGGCAGACAAAAAATGAGGGTGAATACTATTGTATTTTTTGTTGTTCTTTTTTTTTATTAAAATAAGGCTGTGTATTTGACTGTGTAAACTTCATTAGCTGAGGATAAATAAGAACCAAGAGACAGGAACCACGGCACCTTTTACTGTAAATACTAGCCCAGCAACAGATGTGTGTGCTGAGCTTAGTGTCAAGGGCCCCAACTAATGGTGTCAAATATAACAGTGAACATTGCTCTCTAGGGTCACTTTGTGATTCATTCATCTACGTGCCAATGGTAAAAAAAAGATGACTACTATTTTTACAGGCAAAGTCACATGACTTCAGAAGATATTTTTTTATTGCTGCCAATTAAATTTCTCCAGAATTTTACTATCCATATATCACAATATACTATCATAAAAATGAGTAGAAAACTAATTATTGAACACATTCATGGCTCTTCAAGCAGAACTCAGAAGAAAAGATTTCAAAATTCTATTCAGATAAAATGTTCATCTTCTCAGAGAGTCCTATTTAAGTGGGTTTTGAAGCAGACGCATATTACTTAAAATGAAGGTAGCCATAATTAATATCATTTGAAGAACAATACATTATATCATACTTCAGCTCATAAAGTACATTCTGAAGACTCTTAAAGGCACAGACTGGTTCACCCACCTCCAAGGGGAAGGCCATTTTACACAAGCACAAAGTGGGGGACAAGAGACGTGTCTATTAATAGGAAGGCAGGTGGCACTGATTAAAAGAAAACAGCCGAAGATTATCATTTGGAAGTAATTTCAGAAGTACATGCTCAGAGTTAATCTAGTCTGGAAAACGCTTTCTGAGAGTAATGCAAACTTTTATAATTAGGAAGTGTTTAAGATGAAAACTTAGCAGCCTAATCACATTGTCGTATGTACAAAACACACAGTTAGATGTTTTTGCATCTGAATATCTTTCAGATTGTAGGGCATCCTTAGGCACCGTCCTCTAAGCCATACAGCTCCGGAGAGGGAATTGATCCTGTTGTTTAGCAAGCTGTTCTATATTTTATATAACCAATAGAAATGGTTGATCAATAAATACTTATCAATAACACCTTTAATGAGAATTCATAGAAAATCAATGTTTGAGGATGGTAGTCTTTCTCGGAGCACGGGACAATATTGACATAATTTCACGTAAGTCACCAGCTGAGCAAGTTTGGGGAGCCATCTTCCACTGCCACTCATTTTCAGTGTTACCTGCTCTCCATGGATGAGAAAGGGACAGGCACTGGGCACAGTGGAGTAGTCTGTGACATCTTACAATTCACTCATGTAATGTATAAGGAAAAATATTTTCAAGAGTTTAGAAAATATCGTGTTTGACCAGGGAAGCGGTTTTAAAGAGCAGACAGTAAGCCTTCCCCATTTTGCTCCCCTTCTATGAGTTCTTCTGTGTATAGTAGTGTGCTTGGATCCCACTGTCAGCAGTGACAACTTAGGGCTGCTGAAAAATTGAGACACTTGAACCTGGCCCCAAAGAGATTCTAATCAAGTACTAAATAATGATAGTCAACCCCCTTCCAGACTGAACTGCCCACTGGAAGAGGCTCTTCTGAACCTGAAAACTTTCCATGAAGCTTAAAATATCATTCTCAGAATGTCTAAAGAAGTCGTGGAGGAAAGAATCTAACTATGCAGTTCTAATTCACTACGTTAAAAGGATCAATTGTATGACCATTTTAGCATGTTTTGCGGTGAACCCATGTGCATACTTACATTGGAGTGGAGTAGAAGTAGAAACAGGGAGTCATAGGATGTGTGCGCACTCACCTTAGCAGATACTGCATGGGCTGGGGAGACTGCTCAGGGGTGCAGCACTCATCAGACAGGTGTGAGGAACTGAATTCCAGTACTCTGAAATCACAGAAGAGTCCGATGCAATAGGTCGCACAGGTCTGTAATCCCAGAGGGGAGAGGCAAAAACAGAAGACTCTCCAGAGCTCATGAGACCAGCCAACCTGGTTTGCTAAGTGATGAACAATTGGAAGGCTGCCTCAAACAAGGTGAGACGTGAGGACCAGCGCCCACGGTGGTCTCTGGCCTCTATGTGAGTGCTGTGCCGGGCGCATGCATACAGATGTGCAAACACTCACACACAGTTATATACACATGCAAAGACTTGCAAAGCGGATATTGCAAAATGGTTCTTTACCAATGTACAGCCCCCCTCGACAAGACGGGGTTCTGGCTGCTCCACATTTACGGAAGCTTGGTGTACCCTTTCAAGGCAGACACTGAAGTGCTGTTATTTTTCTAATGCCTATTTAAGCTCTTAGCCATGACTACCATTTCATTTTGATGAGATTCCAAGTCGTTTTCTGTGTTTGTGAGTATGTGTGTTTGTGTTTGTATGTATGCATTTGTATATGTTTTTGTATGTGCATGTGTAATGTAAACTAGTATTTTAATGTTAGATTACAACCATATATGCAGCTTTGTGTATAACTGAAATCTTTATGAGAATTTCCAATATTCATAATAGTCTTCAGAAATATAATTTTTTAATTTTATTTATTCTATGTATGAGTGCTCTATCTGCACATGCAACTTTATGCCAGAAGAGGGCACCAGATCTCATTGTAGATGGTTGTGAGTAACCATGTGGTTGCTGGGAATTGAACTAAGGACCTCTGCAAAAAATAGCCAATGCTCTTAACTGCTGAGCCATCTCTCAAGCCCCCAGAAATATGATTTTTAGGGTATCAGTCTAACCCACCTCATTGAATGTAGTTAATTGTGCTCTAAAAACTGATTAAAAGCATGCTGAAGGAAATAATACAGGAATTGAGATAGAGCCCATAATTTCACTAGTTTGAGTTTCTTGTTAATTTAAAAGATTTTATTTTTAATTATGTGAATTTGTATATGTCTATGTGTAGGTTTGTGCACATAAGTGTAATGCCCACAGAGGCCAAAAGAGAGTGTCAGATCCTCTAGAGCTAGAGTTACAAAGCTTTGTAGTTGGGAGCTAGGAACTGAACTCCAGTCCTCTGCAAGAGCGCTGTGCACTCTTAACCTCTGAGTCATCTCTTTAGCCCACTACTTTAATTTTAATTCCTTCTTTGATTTTAACTTGTCTAAATCATGGACCTTATATTAATTCACTTGTAATTGCTTTACCACAAGACAAACAGCAATACCATAGACCTGTGGTGGTCACCCCAGGAGGATAAAGGCATACAATGTGGTTCTATTAGGAGAATTTGGGACCAATGGAGTGAGGGTCATATGATCTGAAAACCATTTGTATTATGTAAGACGAGGTGTAATTGGCACACAGTATCTTGGAATATGGGTCTCTTGGTAAATGTGTTCTCAAAACCAGAAGTACAGTTGGGCACTCTGCAAATAAATTCTGAGCATTCTCCTATGGCAATAGCAAAAATGCCAAACTCTGCACACACCACAAGGATTAATTCTGCAGCTAATCATTATAGGGAATTTTAACAGTGGACATAAAACTCCCCATTAGAATAGGCATAAAAGATTACAAGACTTTAATAAGAATGTTGTTATTAACTAGACTTTAGTGTAAATATCCACCTAACCAAGGTAACTGTTACTGCTATAATCCTTTGTCTTAGCACATTTATTACTATAATTAAATATTTGAAGCAGGCTGCTATATGAAGAAGGGGTTTTATTTTGGCTCACAGTGATGAAGGAGCAAAGACTATGAGCTTTGGTTGGTGCCTTGTCCATGCTACATGGCAGCCTTGAGAGATGGGGGCCACATGACAAGGGACTGGGATCACATGACAAAGTATGGGTTACTTACAAATGTGCATGTATCTGGCCTCTTTCCACACCTTGATAAAGCACTAACAATCAGTCACAGGACTTCATTCTCGGGGTTTTATCTAGTTCTAACCAGTACTCAAAGACCCCTACATCTAAACGCTCTAGTTAGATTGTTTCCATCCTCTTAACACTCCAAAGTGGGGGCAAATTGCAACATTTGCCATATCAAAACCATGGCTGTCCCATGTAGCTGATTTAATAAACTCATTTTTTTCTGGACAATTCTTAGCATGAGATTATCAGTCTAATATCTTGTGCATGTTAGGATATACATACATACATACATACATACATACATACATACATACTGAATGTTTTGGGAGTGTTTGTTTTTCACTAATTTTGGTGTTGGTTTTGGTTTTTTGATGGCAGGGTTTCTCCACATAGCCCTAGCTGTCCTGGAACTCACTAGACAGACCAGACTGGCCTTGAACTCACAGAGATCCACCTGCCTCTGCCTCACAAGTGCTGGCATTATACCAGGAAGGATATATTTCAATGTACTTATCATACAACTGCAATGGAAGATCCAAAAACCACTCGTATACCTAATATGGTAGGAACGCATGGAAGAGCTCTCTGAGGTTGTAGAGGAAAGAGAAGATGTGATTATGACAGGGCATAAACCATCTTCCATGAACCCCACAAGTCAGTATAAACAACAGTATTCCGCTTAACCAGAACAGAAACCAATAGCTTGATTTTGTGATGAATTAGGCTTAAAAATGTAAGTGTTGAAAATACTGAAACAAACCAGATGCCAATGCGCTCAAGACACGCCACCTGCACTGAGTGTGTTTCAAAGCCCGTGGCCTTATCTTCCCTCTCCCTGCTGATGTGGTTGAAGATGCTGCACCCAGCGTCTGCATCTTCTTTTGCATTACTAAACTGAGGCCAGTTCAGTAATAACCTGCATATTACAAATTGTAACAATAGCTGCCTCTTCCTTGAGTTCACGTGTAGACCTCCATGTCATGATGGTTCATGCCATACATGGTCACATTGCACACATGGTCCTTGTTGTGGGCAGGATGGTGGAGCACCACAGTTAGCATGATGGAGTACCACAGTTCGCATGATGGAGCACCACAGTTCGCATGATGGAGCACCACAGTTCGCATGATGGAGCACCACAGTTCGCATGATGGAGCACCACAGTTCGCATGGTGGAGCACCACAGTTCACATGATGGAGCACCACAGTTCACATGAAGGAGCACCACAGTTCACATGATGGAGCACCACAGTTCACATAATGGGATTTCCATAAGGGATGACTTATTATCACAACCAGAACTTAAACCAAAAACAGATGAAGCTACCAGAGCAAAGCCCCAAGTGCAAACACTTGTTTCCTCTGACACGAATGCCTTCCTCACTGTTTCCTGGACTTGGGTGGGTAACTCCAAAGACATTCTCCTACTCCCATCCCATGGCCTCTTGGAGTTTCTGTTTGCCTGTACTGTTTTTTTTTCTCTCTCAAACCCTGGTAAAAATTATTCTCCAGAATAAAAAAATTAAAAAGGCTCAACAAGACCCTTAGATGGAAACCTCTGTGGTCTGTGACAGCCCGTCTCGATTTCTCCTGTTCCCAGATGGTTCCCGTTCATAGTGCAGTTGAACGTCTGTGTAGAGGTGTCTATAAGAGCCAGCCTTGTGAAACTGAGCTGCAGAATACACCTGGTCACCTAGCACGAGAGGAAGGCATTATGAGCACAGGTCAGTGCATTGTGTACAGATCTGCGGCCAGGACATTTATCATACCCCTTTTACCAGATGCTCTGGGAAGATGCATATAATGTGATGGCAGGTCCTGGAATTAATGACAATGAATCCCAGTGAACAGGCCACCACCCCTCTAAACTCTGTAGACAGTGTGCCACAGCAAAGATGGTCTGCAGTTGCTAGACAGCTTCAATGCAGGCTCCAGAAATTCCTGCTAGTTTGATGATTTCTTTTTTCCAGGGAGATTAATATTATTAGAGATTCACGAGTCTTTGTTTTCTCATCAGAAAAACAGATTCTGATACTTCTAAATATTTGAGGGTTGAGGAAGAAACATAGCTCCTGAAATGCAGTAGGAGGAGGTGTTGTGTGTAGCAACTTCCTCCGAGGCAAACCATCCTTTTCAAAGTAAATCTCGTCAAGACAGGAATGCTTAGAGCAGGGGTTCTCCACCTTCCTAGTGCTGCAACCCTTTAATACAGTTCCTCATGGTGTGGTGACCCCAACCATAAAATTATTTCATTGCTACTTCATGACTATAATTTTGTTACTGTTACCATTCATAATGTCAATATCTGTATTTTACCATAGTCTTCAATTAACCCCAAATGACCCACAGTGGTTGAGAACTACTGCTCTATGGGGAAGTGAAAGACTCCATTCTACGGGAAAGCTTCTCAAGCTCAGGAAGTAAACAACTCAGAGACTTCAGGAATTCCCTGAAACTAACCAGATTCACTCAGCCCCTCCCCCTTCAAAGCATATATAAGCAATAAAGCCTGCTGAGAACCACTCTTAGAAATATCAACTCTCAGAGATCAACTAAGCTATCTGAAAGAGACAGACCAGTCAATGTGCCTGGAAAGAATTACCTCCAACCCATGAGTTCTCTGGGGTGTGAGGTGTGCTCCAGGTTTCCAGCTTTGTGAGCTGTTACCCATGCTGGGTGGGCTTTGGTGATGCAACTATCTTTAAATCATTTTTGCACCTATAAGAAGTCCTTCACCCAAACCCCTGTAAGTAAACCCAGTTCACTCAATGGTCCAACGGGTTGGGCTTTTGTGCAATTCTTTACTTTGGTCTGTCAGCAATTCCCTATCTGTCTGAGTAGAAGTTTGTTCACATACACTCAAATAATGTAACAAAACAGGGACTTATTAAGCTTATGCCAATTGTAAAAATTAAGGCATGCTGAAAGGCAGAACGCACTGTGCATGTTTAGAACGAGCATAGATTCATGACAATCCTGCAATTTAATCTAGCACCATCTCATGTTTCCCATATGATATTAGGGAAGTCCCCTAATCTATCTATGCCTCAATCCCCACATAAGTAAAAAGGAGGATCATAATAATAACTATCTCATTAGGCAGTTTCAGCAATTTGGTCAGACAATCCTTGTAAGCCCCTTTGTTCAGTCGAGCACATCATAAACACTCAGCAAATATTGCTTCATTATGTAAATATTGTCAGATACTATAAGGACCCTAATTTATTATCATCGCTATAATTAATCTATATAACGTCCAGTCTGACCAGGATATCTGCTTCCGTATCTTACAGATAAGAACACTGGGCTTCGTAGGCCTAGGATCATTAGTCATCAATCATCACACTGCTGATACATGACAAAGTATGAATCATGGTCTTCTGCCTCCAAACTAATTTTATGTGCTTCTTTGCTCCTTTTTCTCTAATAATGGGAACCACTACCCCTGGCTCTTATTTGACCAAACTGTCACTTTCCTTTGGCTGTAGCTGTTGCTCCTGCATGGCTGATCACAGTACCTCAGAGAAAAGTTATATTCATTTTGGTCCATGGTTTCAGATGGCTGAGCCTGCAGCTGCTTGTCCCTGCTGACGCTGGGTCTGTGGTGATGAAGATCACCATGATAGCAATGGGAACACCTCAGAGACTACTCCTTTCGAGGCCGACAGACAGCAGAGCAGGAGGCGGGAACAGGGGACCAGGCATAAGCTTTGATGACACAGTCCCCAGGACTTACTTCCTCCAAACATTTCCCCAAATCTCCCAGAAAAGTGCCACTAGCTGAGGCAAGGTCATTCAAGACATACGGCTATAGGGCATATTTCATATTTAAGTCATAAAGTTGGCTAACCTAGTTGAGATCCAGTAAAACAAGTTTGAGATTAAGAGAAGCTGGGCTGGGAAGATGGCTCAGTGGGTAAAGTGCTTGCCACATAAGCATGAGGACCTGAGATTGATCCCTAGTACCCACTTCAAAAGCTGCTGGGCAGTGAGACTGTAATCCCAGTGATTGGGAGACAGAGACTGGAGGAGGACGTAAGATTGATCCCTAGCACCCATGTCAACAGCTGGGCAGTGAGACCTGTGATGCAGAGACAGAGACAGGAGGAGGACCTGAGATTGATCCCTAGCACCCATGTCAAAAGCTGGGCAGTGAGACTGTAATCCCAGCGTTGGGGAGACAAAGACAGGAGGATCTCTAGAGCTTGCTGTCAGTGTAGACAAACCCGTGCACCCCAGGTTTTCTGAGACCCTGTGTACAAAAATAAGGTGGACAGCGATTGGAGAAGGTATCTGCCATCAGCCCCCAGCCTCTACATGCATCTGCATAGACACATCTCTCTCTCTCTCTCTCTATCTCTCTCTCTCTCTCTCTCTCTCTCTCTCTCACACACACACACACACACACACACACACACACACATCACACACGCTGGGGAAAATCTTCATGTTGAAGGCTTCTTGTAATCATCAACCATCTATAAAATTGCCTTTATCAAATTAAGTCAGGAACAAGTGTCACACAGCTCTCCCCATTCCATCGGAATGCCCCTGTATTAGCCCCCATTCCATCGGAATGCCCCTATATTAGCCCCCATTCCATTGGAATGCCCCTGTATTAGCCCCCATTCCATCGGAATGCCCCTGTATTAGCCCCCATTCCATTGGAATGCCCCTGTATTAGCTCCCCATTCCATCGGAATGCCCCTATATTAGCCCCCATTGTCTTCCTTAGAACCAGTACCCCTGGCTCTTATTTTGTGTTTCTGCCCACTTAATCCTTGATGCTAATCCTAGATACTGTAAAAATTAGATTTCACTGACTAGTACCTTAGCTTAAGGATCCTCATTGGTTGGGGCTCGAGAGATAGCTCAGGGGTTAAGAGCACTGACTGCTCTTCCAGAGGACCTGGGTTCAATTCTCAGCACCCACATAGCAGCTCTCAACTGCCTATAATTCCAACTCCAGGAAATACAATGCCACTTCTGCTCAATGGGATCCTGCATGCATGTAGGGCAGGCACATAAGCTCACACAGCTATAGAGATATACACATAAAAATAAAAGATTAAATAAATAATTAAGAACATGAAAATAATCTAAGAAGGAATCTGCTTTGGTTATAATATCTGCTTTAAAACCAACCCTGCCACTTTGGCTAGCCCTATCGACACCACAGCCCAGGTCCTTGCCTAACTCCATGTTACTCTTCCCCACTGCAGTCACAATGAACATGCCAAATTTTACACGCTTTCCCCAACAGAAATACCTTCCTGTCTCCCCCCCCACACACACACACACACCAGCACATTCCATTACCTCTCAAATCAGCTCAAACAAAATCTTCGTAACATGGTGTTTACTCAGGACTTCATTACACGTGTAAGTGATGTACCAGGAACTAAGCTGGAGTGAGTCTGAGATCGACCTTGTGAAACTCTATCTAGCAGGGTGGTAATGATTCCAGCAGGAGGCAGGAGGAGAGTAGTCTTGGTGGAGTGTAGAGGACATACCCTCCGAATACAGAGAAATTGCTTGAACTCAGATTCCCTTTATACTCCCCTTTCAGGTTGTTAGGGTTACAAGTGTCTGTTAGATGTTCACCTCCCTGCCCATAAATGTCTGTTGAAATCCCCTGAACTATAGAGCACCAAAGCTAACAGATAGGAAAGCTTTGGGGGTGACCTAGTTTTCTCCTGATTTAATAAACAAAGACACATGATAGTTAATATATGTTTTAGACAAATAGCAAATAAATTTTGTGCACGGCCAATACTTAAAACCTGCATTTTAATTGGTAAGTCTAATTTTCTTTTTTTCTCTTAATCTGACAACGGTATATAGGGTCATCAATTAACATTGGCAAAATGAGTAGTAATTGAATATAATTAATGTGACCTTTTCTTAAATAAATCTATATGTGTATACACACACACACACACACGCGCGCGCGCACACACATATTTAAGCAAAACGAAGTGGGTTAGTAAATAAGAAGTAGAAAACCAAGGGCAAGTAAAATCTACAATTGATGCAATTAAATTTTAGATTTTTCCATGGGCTTTATTGGACAGCAAAAGTAATGCTAAGCTGTGTAGGTCTCTGAACGTAAAGGATTGTTCCTTGGTAAGAAAAGAGTATTCTTTAGCATAAACAACAGTGGTGCAGTAGAATGGAGAGCTGGTGAGCAAGCTCACTTCCAGTTCACAGCAGTAGGTGTCTGAGCATCAGCACGGAGTGGATCTACACAATGCATACAGACTAGTCTTAATAATCATTTCAATACAGCCAAAGATTCTTGGGGCAGGGAGACAGCTAACTAAGTAAAGTACTTGCCGAGCACCAAGAGGATTTGTATTCAGTCCCCGGAATTCACGTCAAAAAGTCAACAGGATGGCACATGCTTGTAATCCCAGATCCAGGGAGGCAGAGACAGAAGATTCACTGCATAGCAAGCCCAGCCAATCATGATCTCCAGGCCTCAGAAAAACTGAAGTGGCCATCACTCAAGGAATAACACTTGTGCTTGACCTCTGGCCTCCATACAGGTACACACACACACAAACACAACATATACCCACCCCCCCCCCACACACACACACTTCTTTGGATTGGTAAGTAGCCAGGTCTGATATGGGGACATGCTTCACATTGTCCTGAAGGTGGCCATTCAGTGGATTTTGATATGATAACGAACTTTCCTCCAGATCCAAGACGCCTCCACTCACATGTCTGCAGGGTTGCTGTCCCTTCTGGATGAAATGTCCTCCGACCATCCATTGTTAGCTTTTGTTGCTGTGGTGACGATACCTGGAATAAACAACAGAAGGAAGGGAGATTGAGGTTGGCCTTTGACTTGAAAGACATCAGTCAGTGCATGGCGTCTTGACTAATTGTTGTTAGGGAGAACAGTATGGTGGCAGCTGTATCTGACAAATGAGAGCTATTAACTGCATAGCAGACAGAAACAGAGACAGAGGAAGGAGAAGAGATAGGGACAGGAAAGAAGAGAGAAAAAGAGGAGACAGGGATAAGATACACCGAAAGACCCCTCCCACTGACCTACTGCTCCTGCTAGGCTTCTTGGGTATGACCCAGGAAGCACATACTTGATGCACAAAACAATCCCACGCCAGTTTGAAATTATTATTGATAAAAGGGTTTTTTATTTGAGGGGAAGAAACTTACAGAATGCCATCTACATAACTAGTCGCTAGAACTGGAGTCCGAAGCAAGAGAGCAAGAGGAGGGCTGCTGCTGCTGCTTTTTAAAGCAAAAGAGACCACGTCCCAGTGGGCTGGTGTCTCAATGGCTATTGGCTGAAGGAGCAGAAGGAGCTCCTGCAGCACATAACTTCATGGACATGACATGTGTAAGATTGGAGCTAGAGTGATCTGGTCAGATTATGATCATAACAACATTTCATCTCTACTATATTTACTAGGCCATAAAGCTCTTTGTGCATCTTAGACTACGGTACCCTCGCCTAAGAGAACTCTGGCAGCCAAAGCTCCCAAAGACAGCCGAGACATCTTCCACTCCACTTGTCCATGTTTGGACCCTAAGAAAACGCAACTGCAAACAGCTTTGCTTTGAA
Organism: Microtus oregoni; assembly: GCF_018167655.1. Taxonomy (NCBI): domain Eukaryota; kingdom Metazoa; phylum Chordata; class Mammalia; order Rodentia; family Cricetidae; genus Microtus; species Microtus oregoni. The sequence goes on along the minus strand of NW_024543069.1, from coordinate 40,251,422 downwards.
GAACTGGGGAACAGGACAAGGATGGGGTATACTATAACCATGGAAGAATGGTCCAGAGAGGTAGACTGAATACATCCTTGGGATAAGGATGCAGAGGACAGAGAAGCCGGGAGAGGAAAGCATTCATGTCCCGAGGTTTCTCAAGGATTGTTCTGAGGTGCTTCCCTCATCTTCTGCGTATCCTCAATGGCCTTGAAACACACCTGGCCCCCAACAAGCGCTTCTACAGAAGGATTTACCAAATGCGTACTGTTTGGCATTTTTTCCTTTTCTTTAACTGCTTTCATGAAACTGTCAGCAATTCCCAAATGTTTGAAGTCAGCAGTGATGGGGATTTTCATTTATGCTTCTGTCAGCATACAAGAAGCCAATCTCTTTCCAAGCCAAAAAAACTTGGTTAGCAAATGTTAAGAAACCTCAGAAACTTCAGTTTCCCTCACCCTTTTTATTACTAACACCTGCCCTCACACACATATACACACATAACCACACACATACACACATGCCCCCACATACACACACACACACACACACACACACACACACACACACACACAGAGAGAGAGAGAGAGAGAGAGAGAGAGAGAGAGAGAGAGATATTTTCATTTGTTTTTCAGAAGGAAGAATTTGCAATCTACTGTGTTGGTATTTTCAGAATTTCTGTGTCCACGTCTGACAAGCATTTGACAGCAATGAGATGTCTTTGTCTACACAGAGAGGAAACGGCACTATAGTTGTGGAGGCTGAGAACATGGATAGAATGAATCCCTTACCAGTGTCCAGTAACCCTGAAAAGTAATTAGGAGTCTTTTGAGACAAATCTAATAGTTTCTAAATTAATGAGTTTCAGAACACTTTGAAGTACCTAAACTTACATAAGTTTATAGATTATACAAATAATAGATTAATAGAAGATGGATGGTAATAGATAGATAGATAGATGATAGATAGATAGATAGATAGATAGATAGATAGATAGAGTCTTAGAGTTTTTATTGCTGTGAACAGACACCATGACCACAGCAACTCTTATAAAGAAAATATTTAATTGAGGGGGCAGATGTGGTGCTGGAGCTGAGATAGGGAGCATGGTGGCATGCAAGCAAATGAGGTGCTGTAGCTGAGACTGCTACATCTTGCAGGAAACAGGAAATCAAATGACACAATGGGCGGTATCCTGAGTGTATGAAACCTCAAAACCTGCCCCCAAAGTGACATACTTCTTCCAGATAGTGTGGCCCAGATTAAAGGCGCGCCATTCAGTCTCAAGGTCTGGATTAAAGACCAGCTTCCTCCAACAACATACCTCCTAATAGTACCACTCCCTATAAGCTTATGGGAGCCAAATACATTCAAATGATCACAGATATGTGTGTGTGTGTGTGTGTGTGTGTGTATACACACACACACACACACACATACACATATATATATATATATATATATATAAATGACTGAAATTGTTAAGCTCTGTTAAGTGATCTATTGAAACTCTAATTATAATACAGCCAACTTCATAACATTTTAAATTAATGTGTTTACACGTTCCAAGTATTACACAATATGGTTTTAAATCAGCAGCGCATACACTTTAACACACAATAAAAATAATCAAATCATTTGTAATGATTTTCTATAAATTCATTTTCCAAAGTCCTTTGCTCAGAATCGTGATAATTTTAGAGAATTTCCAAATGTTTTTGCATTTTAAAGGATGTCTTTGAGCTTACATCACAATGAATGTGTCCTTAATAGTAAACTTGTTGCAATGTAATTTGGATCTAAGACATGTACATCTCATAATGCAGTGCATTCTTCTGTCTTCCATAAGATCAGGATACTGATAACTCCCAATTGATAACCGTCAACATTTATGGCAAGATTTTAGTGCTCTCAGTGACTACATCATCAGAACAGAACATTGTCCCTGCCAATCAGTAGCTAAAGAGAAGCTAAAGATCCAATGAACAAGACATTACAGGACCAAAAGGCTGGTCCAAATCCCAGTAGAGAGTGGACAGCATTGCTCCAATCTGGTGCCATGCCAGGCATTTCACAGTTTGAAAAATGTATGTTTGTCATCACTGAAATCTGAACAACATCTGCCAGCAGCTGGTTGATGGATGCACTTTGACTCTTTCCTCTTTCCATGCAGAAGGCACTGGAATACACTCTAAAGAGGTGCCCTGAGCAGGGCTGTGTGGTACATGAAGCAGTTGTTCACTTAGTGGCAGTTGAAATACAAAGTGGGAAAGGGGGTGTGTCAAGAAAAATCACAGATCATACTCACCACTAGCAAAAGGTGATTTAAAGACATAGGAGTCAAGACTCCTAGCTTTGATTATGTGGGACATCAGTGCATGGTTGTATCAACAGAAGCCAAAATTGAGGGAGAAAAATTATCAGCATATACTTCAAAGCTAGCAGAACTAAAGATCATGCATGTGGAAAAAATTTCACAGAGAAGTTTAAAATACCTCCTTAGACCTTGTTGAAAGTTCTCTGACTGTAGTATGTCCAAAATAGATGTATGTGCATAAATATCTTGAATATGTATACTATATATATATATACACATAAAAATACATATCACACGTGTGTGTGTAAAGACATAACATTAGTAAGATAAGTCTGCTTTTATGGAAAAGAAAGAGGACACAAAACAATACACTGAAGAATATATTCAAGACAATTGACATAAACTATGGCAAGATCAGGGACACTGAGGAATTGGATGTTATTACATAGAAGATCATAGAGGGATCTTTGACAATAAGTTTTGAGCAAAGGATTAACAAGAGAGAGAGAGAGAGAGAGAGAGAGAGAGAGAGAGAGAAACAGAGCCATGCCAACATCTGCAATGTGTTTACACATTGTCACAAAAGAGGAAGCCAGGGGCTTCAGGCAGCTGAGCAAATGAAAAGCAGGATATAAGAGACAATGATGTCAGAGGCTAGTGTGCCTGCAGGCTCTGATCTCACTGTTGTGGGGGAAGAATCATTCTGGCTTCTGTGGAGGAGTCTGCAGAAAGAAAAAGGGCGGTGCAGGGGCTGCTTCATCCCCAGGCAGGAAGAACAGCAACTTAGACGAGAGATTGTGTTGAGAGGCGAACATGGAGTCCTGCACATATCCAGCAGAGTTGAGAGAATTCGGAAATGGCTTGATTTGGAGATGAGAAGGAGTGGAGTCAAGGATGACTGAATGTGTCATGCCTTCCTCAGAAGAATGGGATGGCCATGTAGTGTTGGGGAAAGCTTCAGAGGGAAGGGGAAACAAGAGTTTAGTTTAAAGGCTTGAGTTAGGGTTTGGCTTATCAGTTTATCAGTCGTCTAAGAGGAAATGTCAGGTAAGCACATGTGTGTCAGTCTGGAATTCAGAAGCAGCATGAAAGTTGAAGATGAGTATGTCCTCAACAGGAGAATCCATTGAACCAGAAAGAACACTGAGGGTGAGTGGAGATGTAGACACCAATGGAGGCATAGACGACAATGATTAGCCACAGGCTGGGCCACTGGAAGGCCCCAAACAGCCTGTTCCAGGCTCAAATGAAGGGCTATTTTAAGAAGGTAGTAGTGAGTATCTATATCGTATTTGCCAATGGGGACTGAGAACTGACCACGTTTGGTAACATAAAAGGCAGCAATAACCTTAACAAAAGCAGTTCTGATATTTCCCAATGGACAGGAGCCAATTAGACCAGATTAGCCAGGGGAGTATGGTGGTGTCTGAAGATGGGGAGATACCATATATGGTTTAGGTCAATGGAAACAAGCCAATAGAGAGAACAAACTATCACTCGGAAGAGCCGGAGCAGTCCAGGTACAACATTTGTATGAAGAGAGTGAAAACTTTCAGCACAGATGAGAACAAAAGAATAGGTGTGAGGATAGGAATACATGGAGAAAACGTCTTTTTAGGTTTCTTGTTAATCCAGTGAATTTAAAAGTGAAGTGACCAGTTGAGTGTAACGAGAAAGAAAGAGACTTATACAAAATCTATATGTATTAGTAGAGGAAGACGGTGAATTGATGAAAGGAATGTAGCAGGCTTTATTGGGTAACTCCAGCGAATGGCCGACTTGGAATGTATAGTCCAGGGTTTAAGAAGATGCCACCAAAGTCTTTCAGGTGTGATAACACCAGGAAGTTGGATTTAATCTGCATTATGGAGATTGAGGGTATTTAAGATGGATGGAATCCTTATCACCATAACTATAATCCTGGTCATTATAAATTGCTCTTTTTCTGTGATGCACTTGACCCCAGGCTTAGCATTTTAAAGAGAAATTATTTGCTGTTGTGGGACAATGGTCTTGTACCCTGTCATTTGTACTGCTTTAATAAAATGCTGTTTTGTCTTTAGCCAGGAAGGAAGTATAGGCAGGGCAATGAGAATAGGAGAATTCTGGGAAGAGGAAAAGGTCAGTCTGCAGTTGTCACTCAGACCAAGAGGAAGCAAGATGAGAATGCCTCACTGATAAAAGGTACTGAGCCTCGTGGCTAACACAGATAAAAATTATGGTTAAAGTAAATTGTAAGAGTTAATAAGAAGCCTGAGCTAATAGGCCAACTATCTTATAATTAATGTAGACCTCTGTGTGTTTCTTTGGAGCTGAACAACTATGGGATTGGTCAGGGCAAAAAAACCTCTGTCAACAAATGCACAACTATATCCACATAAAACCTGAGAGAGCTTGGGAAGTAATTCTAGACACAAAAGAACAGAGTTAAGCACAGCTTCTTGGGTAGCAGCATTTTCTCAGGTGGACTCCCTTTGGTAGAGACAAGTGTGTCTCATTTAAGAGAGGCTTCCTGACTCAGCTTTAGCTGAAAAAACTTTGCAGCCCTTTAAAGAGGCCCTGCAACAAAACACTTAAATGGTGTTTATGAATATCCAACAGCATGCTTCTTGGTGGTGGCAGGGACCTCGAAACTCCATAGAGTTGGGGTAATAAATATGGCTCTAGCAAGTACCTCTGCCATAAGGCTAGGCTCTCAGAAGGCTAAGGAATGGGGTAGATCCAGCCATCAAAGCCACAACTTTAATCCTAGCTGTATCGCTTAGCAAATTAAAGACTTATGTGGTCAGAAAAAAAGGAGATATACAGTAAAGATAGATTAAAATGAAGAAAACCTCTAAACGGTTCACAGTGTGTTTAAAAATATGTGTAGGCTTGTGAGAGAAAAGAAAAAGGATAAAGTCCTTAAGAAAGAAAGAGAGTAGTTGGGTGTGGTGGCACACACCTTTAATCCCAATAATCCCAACACTTGGGAGGCAAAGGCAGGTGGATCTCTGTGAGTTCAAGGACAGAATGGTCTAAGTGAGTTCCAAGACAGCCAAAGATACACAGAGAAACCCTGTCTCAAAAAACCAAAAAGTAAAAATAAAAATAAAAGAAATAGAATTTAAAATAAAGCCATGTAAAGATGGAAAATACACAGAGAATCTGTATACTGTATGTCATTGTGTTGTCTTTGAATTTTCGATGGCTGAGGAAGAAACAACAGCTGCTAAAAGACATTTGATTACAAATGCTGCTGGATTAATAGAACATGTATATTTGAAAATGCCTTGACTTTAAAATTTACATCAACCAGCCTGGTCTACAGAGCTAGTTCCAGGACAGGCTCCAAAGCCACAGAGAAACCCTGTCTCGAAAAACAAAAAAAAATAAAATAAAATAAAATTTACATCAAAAGGTATGTTACTTTGGAGAAGAGGTTTTGCTTTTGTTTCCACAGGAAATGAGAGACTGTGTATTTATTCTGGGTTAAGAAAAATCAGGTATGATTGGGGAAGACCCCCAGAAAAATCTCTGATAGGAGCAGATGGTCCAGATGATACAATATTTCAGAGGACCTCTGTTGGGGTTTCCTCTGAATTCTACATCCAGAACAGTTTCAAGACTGCTTATTGAGATGATCAAGCCTCAGAAAATACGCCAGTCAGGACTTGATAATAATTCTAAATTTTCTTTAGGTGTCCATAAGATTATCAATGCCCCCAATCAGCAGGAAGTAGCTATTCCCACATTCCCAAAAATGGAATATGGATATTTATCTTTGTTTAGAGTGATGGTTACAAGTTGTTATGAATAATGGTCTGGACAAAAAGCTTATAAAAAAGGAGATTAGATTCAGAGTTCTTGTTTTAAAAAACAGGGGTAAGTGCTGTGGGACAGTGGTCTTATACCCTGTCACTTGTATTGTTTTAGTAAAATGCTGATTGGCCAGTAGCCAGGCAGGAAATATAGGTGGGGTGACATGTCAGGAAGTAAAGGTTGGGCAATGAGAACAGAAGAATTCTGGGAAGAGGAAAGTCACAGTCTGCAGTTGTCACCCAGACCAAGAGGAAGCAAGACGAAAATGCCTCACTGATAAAAGGTACCAAGCCTTATGGCTAACACAGACAAGAATTATGGGTTAAAGTAAGATATAAGAGTCTTTTTATAAGATATAAAAAGCCTGAGCTAATAAAAGGCCAACCAGTTTATAATGAATGTAGACCTCTGTATGTTTCTTTGAGACTAAATGACTGCAGGACAGGGCAGAAGCGAAACTACTTCCAACAATTTGCAATCTTTTTAACAGGTTCTCATTAACATTATCATTATTTACTTAATGTGAGTGAGTGTTTTGCATGTGTGTTTACAAGGCCTTGAATCCCCTGGATCTGGAATTAGAGACAGGTATGATATATAGGTACTGGGAATCAAGCTTTGGTCCTCTGGCAGAGCAGCCAGTGCTCTTAACCATTGAGCCATCTCTCTTCCCCTGCAATGCACTCTTAATGATAGGCATTGTTATCTCCATTTCACAGGTGAGGTAATGAAGACCTAATGTAACTCAGGGGCTTACAAAGGCTGCATTTGTCTAGTATATGCCTAATTGCTGCAAAATATCAGTGAGACATTTTACACATCTTAAATTGGTAATAATGACAGCAGTATTATTCGTTCTGGCTTCTCCTATATGTCCATTAGAAATAGAACGGGAGAAAAGGGACGCATGACCATCAGAGTCTACTCTGAAAAGACCCTCCCACAGCTGCTTTATACACACACACACACACACACACACACACACACACACACCAATAATACAACAATCAATATTAGGGCAGCCATGAGTTGCCAATTCAAATGCCAAATAAATTTTTCTGTTCATATAAACCTTTGAGAGAATGCAGAGTCAGTAACTTGCTTCTTATTGTTTGATCCAATGACAAAGAACAATGCTAAGAGCTGTGAAATGCTGGAGCATTTTATAACCTCAAAGACTTTGCAGCTCTTTCTCTTATTCACCGTAGGAATTATTTTGCCTTTAGGGTTCAAGCCTCTCTGCTCTGGGTACCAAAAGGAACAATTCAGTAAAACTTTGGTAGGGCAACTTAAAGAATAGGTCCTAATGTCACATGGGCTATAGGACCACACTGTTCTTTACAATGTATCAAAACTCCTCTTCATTAAGTGTCTCTTCCAGAAACTAAACTGCATCCTTGACTTGACTCAAGAAAAAGAAGTAGATGGTTATTCCTAAATGATGGGGAAGAGCAGAGCTGTGCGGTGTGACTTTAACCTAGGAACGGAAGAGAGTGACCATGGGAGCAACAGCGTCTAATCTGCAGCTCTGCCTTCTTCCTCCTCTGCAGTAAGCCCCATCCTGTCAAACAAAAGTCTTCAGTAGGTTTCACTGCCAACCATGACCTGTCTTTATAGTTTGGAAAGTTTTAGTTGGAACCTGTCAATTCTCATGGGATAAAGTGTTGTGAATTATTATAGAAGCCTGAAGAATGGTTAGGAGAAATCAGAAGGATAAAGAGAAGGAGAAGGAGGAGGAGGAGGAGGAGGCTTGGAGAGGAAAAGGGAGAAGACGGAGGAGAAAGAGGAGGAGAGGAAGAAGAGAAAAAGAAGAAGAAGAAGAAGAAGAAGAAGAAGAAGAAGAAGAAGAAGAAGAAGAAGAAGAAGAAGAAGAAGAAGAAGTCAGCTAGGTGAAGAGCAAGAAGCCTGGAAAGAGGCCCTGCAATCTCAGGCAAGAAAGCAGCTGTGTACCGTGCAGGCCAGCTAAGAAGGCCACTCCTGTGCGACCTGTCCCTGGTCCCAGAGTCCTGTGTTGCCTCAAAACACCATCAAGATACAAAATGACATGAAGCTTGACATGCACAGGGAAGGACAGTGTGGCCAGGAGCTTACTCGTGAGTCTTTTTCTCAGAACCCAGGGCACACACTCCATGGTTTAACCGTAACAAAATTTTGTCTAAAATATTCTTCTCATAGGTATTGTACAAATGTGTCAACTTTCCTCCCTAATCCATAAAAGTCGCTGAAATTAAATTTTTAGACTTCTATCAATCTCTCCTTTTTTTATTTCACTAACAAAACTTTAATGGCAAAGTTTATTTCACAAAATTTGAAAACACAATATAATGACATAGCATTCCAGGGATACTGAATTATGAAATAAAAAAAGTGTAATATTCATTCTCTCTCTCTCTCTCTCTCTCTCTCTCTCTCTCTCACACACACACACACACACACACACACACACACAGCCTCTCTCATTATCTTCAGTACCTGAATATAATCTACTTCTGAAAAATAATCAATTTTCAGTTAACAAGAATCTATATTCTGTTGCTCAAAATAAAAGAATAAATATATTCTCAGCTCATGAAAACCTTCCAAACAATTTTGTCAAATACCATCAATATACTCTTCAGCTGCTTTATAATAAGCACCAAGAACTTTGGAATGCTACAAAGCTTGTAAAAATACTAATTACTCAATTATTAAACTCTTAATGGCCTCATTAGTATGTGTGCTTGCATGATGTAGAAATCGAGCCTGCACATTAGCAAATGCAAAACACTACAGAAAATGCCTACACTACAGAAAATAGGTGCGGTAATACTACTACAAACCAGAGAGCTAATGAAGTAAATCTGAATGGGTCCTGAGCAGGTGGGTGAATAGGTGCTCTGGTAGAGAATTCCTGCAACCCTGAATGTGTAGACACCCAGGATGGGGTGGGGAAATGACAGCAAACACGTAAGACAGGCTTAGATGCCTGATTCCTGTCAGGGCAAGCGCAGCAAACCTACTGGGATCTACCCAGCCTCTCACCGGGAGTCAAATATTTTTAGTCATTCTTTACAACTTCCACATGACTTTTTAAATTTTTATTTTGATAACGAAGTGTGATAGTGAGTGAATTTCTTCATTTTGTAAGTGATGGTAATCAATATTCATGCTAAAAGGGTCAGAGAGCAAAAGATTAACATATATATGTGTGTTTTATTATATATATGTATATATAGAGATGGCACACATGTACACACATTCATACACACACATCACATATATATATATATACATATATACATATAACATATACATACATACACCCATATATACATGCAATCCTGGGCACGTTACAAGAGAAATTACTTTTAGTGTTAGTACTGGGGATTAAACTCAGGACCTTGTGCATGCTGGACAAGCACTCTACCACTGACACACATGCTTAACAGAAATCTCTTATCTCATTTGTATTTACTGATTCAAATTTCTAATTTAGAAGAAGTGCTTCATTTTAAGCAAATTAATAAGCTACCTTTTTCTATCACCGTTCACTTATGTTGTTCATAGAAGGCCATTATTAAATGTTTTATATTGTATTCCTTAACAAAAATTTGCAATTATTTTAAAAGTTATAAGGGCCTGGAGAGAAGGTTCAGCAATGAAGAGTGTGAACTGTTCCCACAGAAGACCCAGGTTTGATCCCCATCACCTACATCGGGCTGTTCACCATTGCCTGTAACTCTGGCTCTAGGTCACCTGACCTTCGTGGGCTCCTTTATGGGCACACACACACGAAAATAAAGGTAAACGTTTTTGAAAATTTTGAGAGTAGGAATGGAAAGTCACTGAATTTAAACATATCAAGGCATTCCACTCATTTTGCCAAACAATCTCTTGAAAAGATAAACTGGTAAGAATGTAGTCCCTGCAATGCCAGGATTTAGCTCAAATCCTTCCCCCAAACAAGCATTGTCTAAAATAGTTAATAAAATTTCTCCAATCTGATGATAGTGACCCTTTGGATAAACATACTATTTCTTTCATTACTACTTTTGCCTGCTCCCTCCTCACTCAGACAGAATCTTAAGTATCCCAAACTGGTACTTGCCCTGTAGTGAAAGATGACCTTTAATTCCTGCTTTCATCTCCCAAGTGCTGGGAATCTGGGTGTGCAGCATCGTGCCCAGTATACAGAGCATTTTACCTATGCTGGGCAGGGACCCTACCGACTGAAGTACATCTTCTCCAGTCCCATGTTTGATAAATTATTTATTGTTTATTTCTATTTATTGATTATTTATACTTCTAAATCTTATGAATTTCCCAATTGTCTATTTATCATGTCCCTATTAGTTGTTTTATAGAAGGTATTTGTATACTAAGTATTATTACCCATTATCATTTATGTCATGCATTCCTTTTCTTTTGCAAAGTTTGAGAGCTTCCCAAGGTTGAGCTATATCTCTATTTGCTCAACTGAACTGACTTCCTTAGAAGTGTTGGATAGTATGAAAAGAGGCTGATCCATTTACAGCAGAGACTATCAGATATCTACCTACCACCTCCTAATTTATACAATTATAAAGTTTTCCTTCTTTGCATTGTGTGGGAAAGTACATCTTCAGCTCTTCCAGACCTGCCTTGTTATAAAGTCGGGCGGGGGGGGGGGGGGGTCGTCTAAGTGACTAGCCAGATGGTCCTCACTTCCTCTCTCAGAAGCACTTGGCATTGCAGGTCTTACGAGCTTAACAAGGAGGGCCAGTGGAACAGGCAGCGTGATCCCATCAGTCCCTTGCCTTGCCCGGGTCTCAGATCTCCACTCGTGATAACAGTGCATGATGGGTGACTCTGCACGTCTGCATTGGGTCTGCTCTTCAGTGTCACTTGTCGGCGCTGACACTGCAGATGCCTGGAAATAAATGGTCATCAAGTGGGCTAAAGTGTTTCCCTGGTAATGAATACTGGATTCTTTATTTTGCAAAATGACTGAACACAACATTATCTCAATTAACATCATTATTACATATTGACTCTCTGGAAGTACACTAGGCGCTCTTTAGACAGCTGAAGATGCTCGCCAAAGAGGCTTATGCTTCAACAAACATTGAGTTACCTGGTGCTATGCCCAACCCATTGTGCTACACTGAGAAAACTGGTATCTAAGAAGAGTGTCTGCTTGCTAGACTCTCACAGCTTTGGGGAGGAGGAGGACCTGTAAATGAAAAATTGCATAGTCTTTGAGGCAGTGCTGGTAAGACAAAACATCACCATATGATGGCCAGCAAACCAGAGGAACAAGACTTCCACCTGTAACTTTCACAGCAAGACCAGAAGCAAAGTCACAATTTCTCTAACCCAAGAATGTGAAATGGCAAGAGGAAGGCAGAGGAAGCACCGTGCTCGAAGATCCAGCCAGCCTGGATCAGTCAGGCACAGCGAGCTGCTGAGCTATTCTAGAGTTGACTTTTCCATATTTTAAAATTGTGAGGTATAATGGCTCACTTCTTTGTGATCTTTTGTTTTGTGTTTTATGTCTATGGGTATTTTGTTGGTATGTATGTCTGTGGACCGCATGCATGGCTGGTGTCCACAGAGGTCAGAAGGGGGCCCCTGCAGCTGGAGATGGTTGTGAGCTGCCGTGTGGGTGCTTAGAGTGGAACCTGAGTCCTCCGATGCCCTTAGCCACAGACTCATTCCTCCAGCCCTGCCGTTAATGTTTCATTTAAAACAATTGCAGCTCATTTTTTCTTCGTGTCAAATAATTTTTTAATTATCTTATCACAAATATTTACATGCTATTCCAACAACTACATAAGTAAATTATGTTAATAAAGGTGTGAGTTGTGTAAGAAAAAGCAATAGTTGGCACTACTCTCTCATGCTCATCTGCCTCTATTTAATCAGAAGTAAAAACATAAATGGAGTTAATCAAAAGAAAAACATTGAGAGAATTTCATCCAATATCTGTGCATGCGAATGTGCTTGTGCAGGGAGAGACTGGAGGTATGGTTCTGGAGGAATTATCCACCATTATTTTGAGACAGGAGCTCTCGTGGGCCTGGAATTCACCAAGTAAGCTAGGCTGGCTGGCCAGAAAACCGCAGAGTTCTGCCTGTCTCTACCTTCTCAGTGCTGAGATCTTAAATGTCTAAATTCATCTCATGAAGGAGTTTGCAGCACTGGGGAGGTGTGTGGGGAGCAGAGGAGGCCCTGAGTAAATGTGTATTATTGACAGGAACCCCAGTGACTGAGATCCAAGGGAATTGATAAAGCCCTTCCTTGAGTCAGACTCAGGGAATTGGCAAAGTTTTCCTCTGGTCCCAGTACATACAAATGTTGGCAGTGTGTGCAAAAACTCGCTTCCTCGTCCTGAAAAACTGTAACCTAAGACTGTTCCTCTATAGAGACTAGCTCGCCCCTCCTTCGGTGCTGTGCTTAACAAACATGCTGAGTTGTGGAGCTGGTTCAGCTCCTTCCGACTAAACACAACCCATCTGACCGCAGCTTTTCTCTAAGTATGTCTATGTGTCTGTCCTTTCTTCATCCCTCCTTCTCCCAGTCAGGTTACCAGGCTGTGCAGGTAGAAGAAGCGATATTTATTTTGAGGATCAAGAATACTTTTCTGTGCTGGAGAGACGGCCAGTAGGTAAGAATGCTTATTGTTCAAGAGGTTGGATTTCCAAATCCTACATAAGAAGAGAGTCATGACCATTTGTGAGCCAGCAACCTCAGAGCTGTAGGGAGCAGAAACTAAAGGGTCCCTATAGGCAGAGGCTGCTCGTTCATTTCCCAACTACTCAGACCCAAATAATCGCACAGAAACTATATTAATTACAACTTTGTTTGGCCAATGACTCTAGTGTGCTCCTAGATAGTTCTTTTCTCTTAAATTAACCCTTTTCCATCAATCCGTGCATTGCCACCAGGCTGTAAGGAACCAGTAAGGTTCCTAAGGTTCCCACCTGTCCTCCTTCGGCAGCTACATAGCATCTTTCTGGCTCTGCCTACTTCCTCTCTATATCTCTGTTTAGATTTTCTGCCTGGCTTTACTCTACTAAGCCATTGGCTGAAACAGCGTCTTTAATAACGAATGGCAATAAAACATACTCATAGCATACAGAGGAGAATCCCACATCAGGTCCAGGGGCTTAGATCACAAGGGTCTGCTCCTTCCCATCACACTAGCTGACCAGAATACAAAAGCAATGGTTTTTCAAGCAGAGAGCCCAAGGACAGGGGCTCTGTAGCTCTGAACAGCAAGTGAATCCTTGGCTGTAGATAAGAAGCTAATGGCTCCACTTGTCAGGCACTTGAGGGCTTTTGAACTAAGTGGATGGGGCAACTGGGTAGATGCTACTGCTTGAGTCAAGTGGGTAGGACCTGCCTCCAGGAAACTTATCTGACTGTAGGAAAGCCGGGAGCAGAAGCCCAGCATGGCCAAGGAAGCTTTGAAGTCATTGAGAAGTTAGAGGCTATGTGTCTGCTAAGATGGCAAAAGAGTAGAAAGGACGGGTCACATTAACTTTCTTTGTAAACATTTGCTCCCTAAACTAAGATCCCAATAGGTATGCTTAATATGTAGTGCAATAAAGATACCCGAAGAAACACTAACATAGTAATGAAGAAATGCTGCTTACTTTACATAATTTTGTAAATTAGCTTAAAAGAGGCTCTGTTTGTCTGTTCATTGAAAACCATTGCCACCATCTCCAGGGCCCAGCAACCCTGGTGGCTGACCTTTCTTTGTCTAGCTCCCAGGAAGCTTCCTTGGTTGTGTGCTTCTCCAATTCCTCCCAGATCCAAAGCTGAGAACAACAGCTAATCCTGCCATTGTGTCAGGGACAAAAGAGGGCACATGGGCAGACTTGATCCTCCCTCAACACAATAAAACCAATTAGTCCTTGTAATTTGGGTCTAGAGCTATTTTGACTTTTGTTCTCTCCTATAGCGTCTTTCAACATGAGGGCTGGACCAGCACAGGTTATAAAGAGGGACTGAACCACCAAAAGGGCTGTTGTCCCTGATTTCCCCCTTTAGTCCACAAGGACAGCTTTTCCAAAGATTTAATGTTCTGAATTTCCAGTACCCACGTAATGATATGCAGGAGAACTCACTAATAAGCAAAAGTCATTTGATCAATGCAAAGTAGATTCTGCTGCCTTCCAACCCTGGAACCTTCTGGTGGTTTAAGTGGAAGTGTCAGCTATCCATCTGCAGAACAGGCAGTGGGCTCAGACTGAATGGCAAACCCACAGGGCACTCAAAACACAGCCAGAGGGTTTTACATGGAGAGGGACACGGGGTGGACCTCAGTCTTTGTACTGATGTCCCGTGCCATCACAGAACAGGACAAAAGCTGGCTTTACACACTTTCACACAAGTGATTAAACTCTCTAGGCAGTTATGCCTCTCAAATTTTATGATACATAGAAGGCAAACTGGAGGACTTTGGTAAAAGACAAACGTCAGCTCAGTGCACTGGGCCTGGGCTAGAGCAGACATTTCTAACAAGCTCCCAGCACACAGACTGAACTTGGAAGGGTTCTGGGATTTAACGACAAAATGAGAAATTTTTAGGAGTTTAGATCTGGTATTCAATCATGTTTTCTCTCAGCTGTAAACAATGTAAAAAGAAAGATTTGGGCTATTGTCAGAAACGGCATGCCTTAATCGATTTTTGTCAGACAGTCCAACCACCTTTAAGGCAGGCTGATGTTCATGGTGGCATTACTGCCACTGAGCCCTATGTCTGTGTGGCAATGGCTAGAAAGATTCCTTCCATGCTATGTGTGCAGACAGTTTTACAGTATGCAGTTGTTGGAGTCTGGACAGACTACATATTTATCTTCAAAGTTGTTTTGCATGAGTGTATCATCAACATAAAATAATGAAATCCTATAAAAGATAAAAATAAGGCAAAGCTTTGGCAAAAGTGTCCATTATTATTCAAATATTCCTGGCATCAAACATATAGAGCTGTGACCACTTGCCTTTGTTCTAAATACTTGCACCATTTTCGAGCCCTTTTCTAATCCCTGTGTGATTAACTTGACAGGAGTCCATTTGACCATTATTTCTTGGGAAGGGAGCAACAATTATACAAATAGGGTTTCTATTGTTGCAACCATAGAACAAAAAAGTTATGCAAAGTTATTCCTCATAAGATCCATTTAAAACAACCTAATTCAGCCTCCCATTTCCCTCCCCCTCCTTCCACTCCTCTCCCCCTCCCCCCACTCCTCTCCCCCTCCCTCTCCAGTCCGAAGAGCAGTCAGGGTTCCCTGCCCTGTGGAAAGTCCAAGATCCTCCCCATTTTTTTTAATAAAAAAAGAAAAACAAACAAATTAAAAGATGGTACTACAAATGATTTTCATAACTACCATTTTGTACCCAACAATAAAAATCAATACTCAAAAAAACCTAATTCAGAAAAAGGATTTCTGAAAATATAATACAAGTCAACTTGGTTTTGTTGTTGTTGTTGTGGCTTTGTTTTGTTTGTGGAGGTTATTTACATTTTCGCTAAAATGTTAGATTGGGGTGAGTATTTATGGAGACGCATCAATTGCTAGATGATTCTGTGAATCAGTGTCCTCTCAAGACACTGGCTCTTTAACAGTGTAACCAAACACTAGCTTTGCCCAGAGTGCTTGTGTTTGTGGGTCGGTTTGGGAGGATATACTATACAGAGAAAGAGGGTTAAAGTTAAGACAGAAGGAAAGAACTTTAGATACAGAGTCGTCAGCAGGAGGAGAGGTAGGAGTTCAGTGCTGCTTTTTTCTTAGTTCCAAGAGTCTGGGTTTGCTTACTTTTCTGCCATGGCAAAATGTCCTCCTGTCAGGAAGCTGAACTTAGTGAAGACACATACCATGTTCTCAATATGAACACAAAAGGGAATGAATGGTTAATCACTTAAAATCTGAGACCAGAGCAGCACAAGCATCCTGGATCCCCACGTGAGCAAATCACACTCATCGATGATTCCAGGCACCTGAGCCTGGCTCTCAGATGGTCAGATTTAGCCAAGCAGCCTCCAGTCACAGACTTCCTTCACTTAAACTCTGAGACCAGAGCAGCACAAGCATTTTGGATCCCCATGTGAGCAAATAACACTCATCAATTCCAGGCACCCGAGCCTGGCTCTCAGATGGTCAGATTTAGCCAAGCAGACTCCAGTCACAGACTTCCTTCAGGAAGAAAAATCCAAGTATGACCAGTGTTTAATTCTTAAAATGTGTCCTCAGCCACACTGAACAAGCTTCCCTTTGGCAACTCCAACAGAGCCTCCCTGTCCGGGCCACACTTAAGCTGCTTAGCTCAAACACGCTCTTCAAACACTGTGAACATGCCTCAGTCCATCCTCCAACTACCGCCTGAGAGAGGAATGCCTTCACAGAGGGGCTTTTCATTCCCGAGATTTGTGAATGATTTGTCCAGGTTTAAGCATACAACAAGAGCGGTTCCATCTTGAGTTCTAGTTGCTAGTCGGGCCAGCTGGTTCCAGTGCTTTTATAGTCATTGATTCCTTGTATCTGCTCTTAGATAATGCAATCCCGTCACAGATCCAAACATTGGTGCCAGCATGACTTCACAGATCTCCAGAGCTTCCCATTCAAAACATAAGAATTTCTCCATGCTTCTCAGATCACGTAACTAACTCCTTTTTAGGCTGTGTATTATTGTTGGTTGAGATCTCAGAAAATCAGATTCGAAAATGTCAGTTTGCCTATTCACATGCTCAGGCCTTTATAATCTCCATCTCTTTTCTTGTACCAGGTCACCAGCAGACGCAGACGGGGCAGCCATTTGCCTTCTGTTCTAGTTTTATTTCTACCACTGTGATAAACACCGTTGTCAAAGCAACCTGGGAAGGAAAGGTGGATGGTTTCTCTAGTTTACTTGTGTCTGTCAGTCTGTCGCTGAGGAAATCAAGGCAGGAGCTAGGCAGGGCAGGAACCTGGCAGCAGGAGTTTATGCAGAGGCCGTGGAGGAGATGCCCCATAGGCAGTGGATGGAGGCAATGCCTCCATTGAGATTCCCTCTTCCCAAATATGTGTGTAGGTTTGTATCAAGCTGACAAAAAAAAAATCAGCTCATCTTGTCAATAGATTAATAGGGAGGTTAGTTCCTTCTCTCCAAAAAAAACCCATGAGATCTGGAGCTGTTACTGGCATCTCAGCCAGCAGCCAGACCCTGCCAGAATGCTTTGGCTCCAAAAACAAAGAAAAAAAAGAAACAAGCAAGCAAGAAAGAAACCAGACATGGGTGTTACATTACAGTAGCTAAGAAACCAGACATGGATGGTATTTTACCTAAGAACATACTTGGTTTTCAGGGTAGAACAAAGTTTAGTCACACAGGGTTGAGACAGGAGCCTAAAGAGATTTGCACTTGGTTAACTACAGAAGAGATCTATTATCAATCCTGCTGCTGCCCTGCCTGCTTGCTTTAGGATTTCAATGCATTGCATTGGATTAATCATTTCTCAAGTTTATGTCTCCCCACAGGCCTGTGCGTGGTTCTGCTGCATTTACTTACAAGTTTATTTTTAAAATAGTTATGTATGTCCCGTGGTTCACCAGCCAATAGGAAAGCTAATACTGACACATGGCCTTCCCATAAACAGACCCCTTGCCCTCCCCTCCCCCCTCCAGTGCCCACACGTTGTACACTGTGAAGTTTCCCTCATCACAGAGTCATAGGAACACACATCGTGGGGAGTTTGCATTCTCATACTTGCAGCCTTATGAAAAGTATATTACAACGCAACTAATACGTGGGTGATTAAACCGTGCTATAGGAAACTTGGGAAGCTTAATGGGGGCGGAGCGGGGAGGGAACTCTAACCACTGGCCTGATGCTTGTGTGTGCCTTCGAGAGGACACAAGTACTGCACAGTCTTTGAAACTAGGACCCATTTAAACACTCTGCCTATGTATTTTAGTGGCAAAGGTCACGCCTTCAGCAAATATATATTGGGTACCTACCGCCTGCCAGGAAGTAATGTACTATGCTGGGTTAAAGTAGTGCACAGGGATTCCTGATGTCATGGAAGTAACATTAAGGGAGACCGACAACAACTACACAGAATTCTGAGTGGTTTTAATGCGGGGAGAAAGTGTGTGATGCTTAAATATTACGCTCAGAGGTAGCTGGGAGTGGGATGCTTAGGTAACTCGCTGGAGCTCAATCGGTCCGCGAAACTCTTCCGAAGCCCCCATGCCTGGCCTACAGTCTGCAGGACACACTTGGTGGGGATTCACCTCCCAGGAGACACTACCCTTTCTCTCCCACTCTTCTTCCAGCTGGTGGTCAGTACCCTGCCTCGGAATCACCCACACAACGCCCGGAAGGTCCGCGGTTCCAGGCTCGGACCGCTCTCAGAACACACCGAATTCTCCGAGCCACCAGGGAAAGCCAGCAGAGCACGCGCCGGGAGCGCGCTCGCCGGAGCCGCCCTCCCGCCCCCGGCTCCGCGGGAGCGCGCGCGCCGGGCAGGCAGCTCAAGGCGGCGACGCGGCCCGGAGGGCGGCGCGCGCCCGGCGCTCGGCAGCTGCGGCGGTGGCTGGAGCGGGCTGGCGTCGGGGACGGGGGCGGGAGGGGACGCGGCAGCCTCGTGAGCGCCGAGGAGAGCGGGGAGCAGGATCAGCGAGTTGGAGAGGCGCGGCGAGCAGCAGTGCGCCCGCGGAGAGCCCGACCCGGCGTCCCCGTGCCCGCGCGCGCTCAGCACCCGCGTGGAGGACAGCTCCGCAGCGCGCCGCTCGCCCTGCCGCCCTCTCGCCCGCCTGCACCCCGTAACCGGTGGCCCGGGCGCCCCGCGGAGAGCCCACACAGCGCTGCCCGCCCCGTTCCTCCCTACTAACAAGCCCGGAGGGCAGCCCGCGGCCTCGGGAGCCTTGACGACGCCGGGGCAGAATGTACCAGGGACACATGCAGGTAAGAGACCTCCTTCCGCGGGTCGATGGAGGGATCAATGCTCCCCCAAGTTCCTGGTAGCCAGAGCTGCACCTCGCCCAACTCAACAAGTGACTGGTGCACCATGACCGAGGCATTTGCGTTCCCCAGAAACACTGGACTGTTTTCAGGGTGGGATGGGGAGGGAAGACCGGGAACTTACACGCGGGGAAGTTTGTTTTCTGTTCAGTTCTGAGGCTTTACCTTTAAGCAGGCTCTGGAATCCTAGCAGAGGAACCCCAAGGAGGTGACCATGTTTTCTTGCAAACCCATCTCTGCACCTATCACGTATGTCAGCTGAAGGGCAAACATCAGCCAGACTTGCCGCCTCTCCAGCCTGCACAGGGCTCTCCACAGTCCCAGCACTTCGCCATAATCAAGGTGTTCTGTAATGCATTATATTTTAAAGGTCTTGCGATGTATTTCCCCCCCTTCAGGTGACAGGACATTGTCACCTGTCCCAGTAGTGACAGTGGAGTGGCTCTGGGGTGTTCAGGAGGGGCTCCATCAGATGCCAGCGCTGTACTCAGTTGGGAAGATTACTTTAACCTTGAGTCTAGTTTTTATGCATGAGATTGATTCTTCCTCATGATAAAATTGTACTGCTTGTGGTGGAGAGATAACCCAAGCACTAACTCAGCCTTCTAAAGTGTGAGCGGAGCTCATTCCCTATCCCTGGACATCTTTCCCCACGGGGGTTCCTTTCCAAAGACACTCAGATAGCAGTGCTCATAGGTGGTGTCCCCACACCTGGCATCCATCCGGTGTGTCTGTGTGAGGCCGAAAGATGCTTCTCCAGGCTTAGACTTAACAAACACACTGCTGTATGCATGACTTAATATTTAATTTTCAGGTCCTGGGGAAATTCCTTTGAGTTATCATGGACTGTTATCATAGTACTAATTGTATCTTATCTTAAACATATTTCTGATTGTATCTTAAGTTTGGTGAGAATTCAGAGTGAGCCGAGGAACATTCCAACAGCATTGCCCTGTCACTGACATCATCCTGTTTTGAAAGTCATTAATGGGATTATGTCACTTTGATGGAGAATTATTAGTATAATTTAAAGATATGTACCAAATACAATCTGCCTGATTAGAAAGTTTAAAATCAAAGGAACTCTCCCACTACTTGGTGGGGTGGGGGGGACAGCAGCAAAGACTGATTTAGTTTTGTGCTTTGTTTTCATTCAAGAATGATAAGTAAGCTTTCATTATTTACATAGCAATCTTCGTTTCTTGACAAAGGTAAAAGAGAAAGATTTGAATAAATAGATTCAGCACTCAGAAATTTTCTCATATGCACACGATTCATAGTTGGTTGCCTAATGCAACTTATTGAAATTTTTCCATGACGTTTTTGTTTTGGGGGTTTTGATGCTATTGTTTTTTATTTATTTGTTTGTTTATTTATTTATTTCCAAAATATGTTCTTACAAATGCAGAATTGAAGAAATAATCTGGTGAATTCACACACTCTCCACAACAATTTTAACTCAGTTTTCAGGATATTTTAAGAGAGGCTGCTATTGAAGCTTAACTGGTCTAGAACAGTTTCTGAAGGCTTAATTTTACTTTGGAAGAGGAGACAGAATGTGACAAGATTGTCCATTTGTTCCCACGGTGACGTGTGCTGCTGTAACAGCACACCAGGGCTCGCAACGAAGCTCACAAATCTGGTCTGCCAAGCCTAACTTGAAAATGTTACAAAACAAAAGCTACAATCAGCATCCTTGCCAAAATTTTAGAGCACAATGCTTTTTCCCCTCGTTCCTGACCATTATGTTGAACAAAACATTTCAGATATGGTCTGAATGGGACTTCTGATTATCCCCAAAGCACCTCTGACAACCTGATTCATGATATATCTTTGTTTACATCCTGAAACACCCACTCTCCTCCCCCAACACTGTCATTTAACCTGCAGATAGACCCTCCATGGTGTTGGTAGATTTAAAAAATGGCTCCTAATCAGTTTTAGCTCCGTCTTGTGTGTGCCTGACTCTAGGCACTCACATGCACAAACACAGTCCAAACACCCTCAAAATTTTTCAATTTAAATCCCAACATGTCCTCTGTAACGTATACCAGGGGCATGAATGTTCACTGAGGCTGCTTCCAGCTTTGGGCATATTTGAAAGGTTGATATTACTTTGCTGTATTAAAACAGGTATGAAACAAAAATCCCTCGGAATTGTGTCCTATACCTTCTAAATCTTCTCTTTTCCATGTGCAAGATATTTTACAAACAAAGTGCTTTGTGAACAACAGTCTGGAGTGGAGGGGGGTGTTCACATGAAGCCTTAAAAATAGTCCAATTAATACCCCTGCAGAGCCTTCGTGTTTGCGACTTAATGCTTCCGCAAGCGTATTCTCTACTCCCATGCAGAAGGCTAACTGGTCTACTTGTGGTAGAACCTGCACTCACAGGCTTTTAAAAACACCCATTTGGTTCATTCTGATAGTTCATTACAAGTTGAAAAGCGACATCTGTTATAAACAGACAAAGCACAGGAAGAAGCATAGTTCTTGGTTTCCTGGCCATCGCCGTGAATGTTTTCCAGGTCTGGGAGTTGTTTTCCACTGGCTCACCGGTTATTTCCAGGGGGAATTGATTACCCCAGTAACTTAAACAAGGGTGGCTCTTATTAGTGACGGCTTTGGTCTTGCTTCCTGCTCCTGTCTCACAAGGGGATCAAGGGTGACTAAATACAGTCCAGCATCAGTTGTGACCATGTCTGCTACTGATGAGCACACAGTGGTCTTAACCCCACCAGCATCCCCGTGTCCAGTGCTAAGGTGTCTGTTTGCTCATGTGGGTATGAGTTAACATTACAAACAGGAGTGAAAGGACCCATGGTCTCTGAGTATTTCCCTAACCCAACTTGTTTCCTGCTAGAAAATAGATACAGATCATTGTCATTTACATTTTCAATTAAGTTTTTTTGGGGGGAGGGATGAAGAGTTAGCGGTAATTTCTTCTTTAGTTTATTAAAAAAAACTTATTTAAGAAGGAAATCAGACCCACAATAATCTGCTTGTGATGGTGACTGACCTTCATCCTGGCATTCAGTGCAGGCTGTTCACTTATTTAAGCTTCACAACGCATATAGCAGAGAACATGCCTACTGTAAAATTATAAGATTGCTAGCTACTCTCAAAGGCAGCATTTTGTTTGTTGTCCCCCCCAAAACAGATTTAAGTGGTTTTTTTTTAAATTTATGATGTTATTTGAGCTTTTCCTTAAAATTTTCACAAAGGGGGCCTATTTAGATTAATCAATCAATCATGTTAAAGTATTGGACCTAACCACTGCAGATCCTTTTAGGTTTGTTCAGCACCAAGCACAGAGGAGTCAGGCCAATGTAGTCTGTGGATGCTGTCAGCATCCATGCCTCAGCTTGCCACAGTGGAGACCCTCAGTAAGCTGCTGGTGTTTTTCTGGGGACTTGCAGTTATCCAGCCCATGCCTCTTCCACACTCCTACGGTACCTTTTCTTCCTCCGTCATTTCCCCATCAACCCTTTGCTAGTTCATCAGCCCTCACACACCCGTTGGCACTGGGAGTGAAAGGCGAGGTATGATGCTTTAGGCATCATGAACCAGACTGGGCAGGGGTGGCTCTGTTGTCTTGGTCAAGGATGGCTACTGTCCTTTCCCCTGCCGCTGTACTCAGCTCAAGTGACACATGCCTCTCCTCACAAGCTTTGCTGTGAGTAATGACCGACATTCTTACAATGGGGTTATTGTCTTCACTCTCTACTACACCTCTGTTGAAGAAAATTCATGTCCGGTTAAGCTTGAAATTACAGGGAAATCTCCAGCAAGATTCTAAAGTGGCTTTCTGTATCTTCGCAAGCAGTTACACTGGGTGTTAACACTCAGCAGTTAGCACTAGCATTTCTTATAGCTGTGGTTTAGTGTTATGTATTATCTGATTGAGCTGAAAATTTCCATTCCTCAGCCAACAGTTAACAGTAGACAATCTAAAAACCATATATGGGCTCTGTATATTTTATTCGTAGTTTACAAAATTCTCCCTAAAAGCATGTGCTTGAGACTACAAATTCCAGCACATGCATGTTTTGGCTCTAAAACATTTTTAAAGTACAGATGAAGAGAAAGTAAAAGCAGAGCTTGTCGATTTTAGAATCCAGAATTCCTGTGTACCCACGGTCAACCTTGGAAGCATTGAGATGCAGCGTACCATGCTGTGAGAACATCTGGCAGGCTCTTTTGCTTTGTTTGGCTGGTTTGGTTTGGGCTTTCTCTCTTTCCGTTGAGATCACTCTTTTCCAAAAGTGCCAAAGCTAGAGCTGTCTCGAGGGTTCCTAGCTCAGAATTGTCTTCCTGTTGAAGCCTCTCCCGCAGTGAGGGTGCAGGAAACCACCAACCCGGCTCCCTTTCTGAGAGACCCAAGTCCAGCTGGAGTTGGGTGATGATAAAGAGTGACATAATATCAAATGTGGTGGCACATACCTGTCATCCCAGCAATAGGGCAGGAGACTGAGGGAGGAGGATCGCAAGTTCAAGATCTGGCTGAGCTCCACAGCAAGACCTGTTTCCGAAAAGAAAAATCAAATAGACCAATAGAGGGGGAAAAAAAGAAAGAAAGAAAAGAAAAAGAACATTGTCAGGTTTCTGAAGCACACATCACCAGTTTTTATACTCAGAATTCCCGAATGACAAAGTTATTTCAATAAGAATGGAATTAGTGGTAGCATTTTTTTCAGGGGTGCCGTCCCTCAGTCCCTCTCCTCACCCCTGCCAAACCTTTTAATAAGGACACCAAATGGAAAGCTGACCTCTCCTAGCCTGCTGAGGAAGACGATTGTATCTTGTCGATTACATTACTGCACTGTACCAAATACAAGTAGGAAGGGAGTGAACATCATGTTGTTTCAGTATCAAGACAATTGCTGAATTTTCTGAGCTGCCAATGTTGTCCTGTAGTATCCAAGTGTGACGCTTGGACCTCCTATTTTTAGGAGATAGCACACTCTTATTTAAATTCCACTGGACAATTAACAAGCATCACACTTCAAGTGGATTTTCAGTAGACAGGTCATTTCTACGGACTTTTCCTGTAGACAACCAGAGTCATAAACCACATGGATGACAGTGCTCGCACATTGGCATGGGAGGAGGCTGTTTATCCACTGTCTTGCTGAAGAGAGATCTGCAGAGCTCTGTCAGCTGTGTTGCAGCTGAGCAGACCCGAGCCAGGTGGGGTAGCTAGCCTTACACATACGTGTGCAGCTCCAAACCACTGTCCATGTGAACATACCTCTGTAAACCCAGGCAAGTCCTGTGATGGAGCTTTGGTGTAGCAATGTTTCTCCTCCACAGAGAGAACCTTCTGGGGATCTATGAGTCACAGAGATATCAAGAAAGGGTTACTGCTGTTTTGATGCCAGTAATCTACCTAGGGTGACTCAGAATTCCCACTCCCACCTCTTCAAAACCATGTGGCTCTTAAAGCAACTGATATAGTATACAAATTCAAAAAATGCCATGTGCGTATTGGTTAAATGACATGGGATATTTAGTTTGCAAAGTAAAATCTCAGGAGGCCACAATGGAATTACTTGCAGGCTGCTGTTTAGGAAAGGAATTCTCTACTACGTTGGTTCAATGCATAAAAGGTGACATCATAGGCACAAAAATACATTGGCATCGCATTAAACAGTGAAATCACAGACTTCACAGATTATGTTGATCAAGAGTGGGCCCAAGTTTGAATTTTCTACTTCTCTTCTGTCTCTTTTGTCTGTAGTTTGTGGTTCCTGGTTTGTGTCTGTGTCTATCCCTGTGGTTGTGTCCATGGCAAAGGTCTCTGCTCTGTATTTACTGACTAGCACAGGAAGCATCCTATGGGGAAGAAATGAGGATTCTTTATAGAAACTAGTAGCAGTGTTTTACAAAGGGTTAAGTCACTGACTCCAACTGCCACCAACTGGCCTCAAAGCCCTGAGAGCTACAAACAAGCTCTCCATATGTTGTTTCCAGCGTTCATGGTGGATTTTCCTTGTCTAAGGTTTCTTCCAACCTGTTGGTGGCTTTGAGCACATGATTGCCACGGTGCACAGATACATGTGCTTTACTCTGGGTCAAGGGCATGGAAGAGGACGTTACTTAAGATTAAAGCTGAGTATTAGCTTAGGTTGTAAAAGCTGATTATGTGGGAAATCTAAGGCAAGGAAGGCTGGTTGTTACATTGCTCTCTTAAAGGCAGGTTAAACAAGCAGGCTGAGTACCCAGTAGGATTACAGGCAGAGTCTCACGGGACCATAAGGCATTTTTACTAATTTGGCTGTGAGGTCCAGCAACAGTTTCTTCTCTTTGAATGCAAGAGATAGTTTATACAATTGTATCTCTATACTCTCCAGGTTTTGGAGCATGAAGTGGCAACATTGAAGGGTGAGATAAAGTTTCCTAAAGGAAAAAACAGTAGGAAGGCACCACAGAGCATCCTGGTTGGCAAGATGCTCACGCTCGCTTGAGATTCATGAAGCCAAATGCAGGAAGAGTAGGTGACTGATCAGTGTAGTGTCTGTGCGCACGTGAGCCCTGGCACTGAACTAGCATGGCATGGAGAACGAATGCAGTGAGAAACACCCTGAGAAAGCCTACACCACACCCAGGGTGTGCAGCAAGTGTACGTGGATCTCTGTGTCTCTAATTAATTAACTAATTAATTGATGAACAAATACAGTCAACTGAAGTAACTGTCTATGATAAGTAAATCCAACACTCGCCAGGGAAATATTGCCCGATCACCAGGTAACCGGTAGGTGGTCATCAGACCAATCCCTACAAGATCAATCAGCACAGTGTGAACAGAGAGCTGGCAATTAGAAAATATGAATCTCCTTAAGGCGATATGAGGAAAAATTAAACCTTCATAGGAAAATACAGCTGCCAGAGCTGTGTGCTGTGTCCTTTCCCCTTTTATGTGGGTGTTAACGGCGCTAGGGAGTCAGGTTCTAAAAGTCACGCTCAGATCATGTAGCCGTGCAACACTTGAAACAGCAGGTGAGCGTATGCACGGGAAACAGCCGAGGGCTTGTTGGAACTGCAGGATCTCAGATGCTGCTGCAGACCAAGGCGTCGGGGTTTACATGCACATCAACAGTTGAGAAGCACAGATGTGCGGAACCTCCGCATGGAGAACAAAGCCCTGTCACTGAACCAACACCCTCTACAAACACTTAATCCTTAGGTAACTTTTTAATGTCAGAGAAGCTTGATAAGGTTCCCCCAAAAAGGCAGCTGGCAGGAACAGTGATCACAACTGTGTGTGCACAGAATGCCTGTGATGTGCAGAGCACCTTCCGTGCCTTGACAGTGGAATACACACCGAATGAACTGCCGTTTTCCCTCTGGGGGAGATGCAAGTCAACATGATGTTCCACCTAAATAAAATGACCTTCCTGTCTTAGAAAGACTATTCTATCTTCATCCGCTGAAATCTTTTCTTACGCAAGATAAACAACCCATTTCACTCAGCTGTGTTTCATAAGGCTGTCTCTGGTGTTTTAATGGCTCCCTGATAGGGTGACTGTTCAAATGAGCCACATTGCTCTGGGTCTGACCGTACCAAACTGTGCGAGATTGTTTCTCTCTCGGGAAAGACAGCCACTCTGATAGCTTGATACCGCTTGAACCTCCTTACACTAAATCGTACTGATGTCTCTATTCTCTAAAGGCTTGGGAGCCATTTTACTAGTGTTTGGTCTATTCCAAAATAATCTTGGATCCAAATGTGCTGAATAGAACATTCTAGGTAAACAGTTTCTGTGTTTCAAAACAGGAAAAAGAAAGAAAGGAAGAAAGGAAAAGACAAAAAATGTGCTGTTTTCAGATCATAGAATCCTTAGTTTTAAAAACCTGTTTAAAAGTCCACTTCAGCCATCTCATTTCATAAATGAGATATTCGAGATGGGAAAAATATTTTCAAATTTCCCCCAAAGCCCTAAATTGTTTAGTTGGAGCCGATATTGGGACGAAGTCTGACTTTCTTGGATATTGTGTTTTCATTGCACCTTTATTCTTATTTTGACATTTATGACATTGAGAATACTAAGTGAAAAATAAACATTGCAGCAAACCAGGAGATGTTTCCAAATAGCCAGGTGTTTGGCACTCAGCACCAACACTGACATTCTCCCGCCTTTCGGCTGTGTTATAACTATTTGCTATTTACACGACCCATTTTAGCAGGCGTTTGGCTGACAGTTGAAGAAGGTCTGGCCTGAAATGTGTTGGACGAGTGGAGTGAGCTAATTTGAGAACTTCCCTGGTTGCTTGTCCTAATGCCGTTCACCCCTGTTTTCTGTGAACTAACTAGGTGGAATATTTGAGCGCAATGGTTTGGTGAGCTCTTAGCTTTGTCCTTAGTTCCCTAAATGTGTGCAGTCAGGTTCTTAAGTGTAAGTAACCGAGACAAACTCTATCTCATACAACAGATGAGGACACATTAAAAAGTATATTCAGCAGAGCAATAGTGACTACATCTTTAATACCAGCACTCCAGAGGCAGAGGCAAGCAGATCTCTGTGAATTGGAGGTCAGCCTGGGAACCCCTCTGAATGTGGGGACAGTTTGTGGCTCATGCAGTTTATGGGGCTACTAGTGGTGGGACCAGTATTTATTCCTAGTGCATCAACTGTCTTTTTGGAATCTATTCCCTATGGAGGGTTACCGTGCTCAGCCTAGAAACAGGGGAGAGGGTGTTAGTCCTGCCTCAGTGTGATGTGCCAGACTTTGTTGACTCCCCATGGGAGGCCTTACTCTCTCTGAGGAGCAGATGGCAGGTAGGGTGGGCAGGAGATGGAGGTAGCAGGAGGAGGAGAGGGAGAGGGAACTGGGATTGGTATGTAAAAATCAAAAAGATTGTTTTTAAAAAAATAAAACAATAAAAGATAAAGCAACTGACTCACAAGAATGGACCATACAATTTGGGCATAGTGGTGAAATACGTCTCAGCACTCAGGAAGTGGAGGCAGGGGTCAGGAGTTCAAGGTCATCTTTGGCTACTGATCAAGCAAGCTCAAGAGTATCCTGGGCCTTATGCAAAAGCCTCTCAAAAAAACCTGATCAATGCGAGTGATATTTGATTAGAAAAAAAAAGAGGCACACAACATCAAAACATCGCCTGCATGTTAAGAGAGAAAAGACACTAACTCTTGAATGACTGACTTAGAAAACACCGTAACTCAACAATGAAAATCGCATGGACGTCAGATGAGCTTCTGAATGTGCGGCCCCAAAGAGATCCATGTTGATCAGATTTTGTGTTTCTGAAATACCGCTATCATAAAAGAAGGAAAAGCAGAAAGGTTGATACAGATGAAAAGAAGAGTAAGAAGATCAAAGACAAATAAGTGCAATATCTGATCCTAAAATAGATTTGGATGAATAAAGACAACAGGCAAGGACACGGCTGGTCGATGCGATTAGCACAATCTGAATACAGACGTGAAGTCATTAGTATTGTGTTGGTGTTAAATTCCTCAAGTTGGAGAGCCAATGGGGAAGTATAAAAGGATCTTCTCTTTCATAAGTGACTATAAATGAACTCATTGGGTCACACAGCATGCAAAATAAATAAGAAAAGGCATGCAATTGGACAGGTTGGAAAGAGAAAAAAACATGTCAGTGGGTGTGGGAAGAGGACCAGAGAAGGTAATGGGGTGAATGTGATCGAAATACAAGAGGCACATGTATGAATATGTCACATGAATCTTGGGTATAATTTGTGATAAAAAAAAACACTTCGAAAAGAATATGATTCTTCATAGAGAACGAAGGCTGCCACATGAATGGCTAAGAAAGGGCGTGGCATATGTAACCTACTGTTGCTTGAAGCAGAGATAATAATAAAATGTAGGTATGGTGAGAGGGCATATGGGAGAAAAGGAAAAGAGACCATAACTAAGCAAACAGAACAAAAATGATTTTTAAAAATTGAATAAACTGAGAAAAGACAGTCGGTGATCCATTGTATTACCCCACAACTCCTCTGTAGGCTCGAGAGATATTTTGAAATAAAAGGATTTCACGATATTTTTAATGTAAAAGGAGGTGCACTGGGGGTACTAGCAGGCTCCTAGAGTTAAGCTAAGGATGGAGGGACCGGATAGGAATGATAAGAGGGAGGGGCATGCCGAATCAAATTCTCCTACGCGGACTCAAGCGCCTGGGATTGCTTCTGTTGGCACCAGTGTGAGTGCTGAATGGCCTCTGCACTGCAGGACACAGAAGGCTCGCAGGGCTGCCGCTCACCACCGCATGGCCCTGTACTGTGGCAGCTCCAGTGTCTCCAGACCTGGTGGGCGTGGACAGTAGATGGGGGCCCCTGCCACAGCTCCATACCTTGCCGCAGGGAAGAAAATGAGAAGTACCTTATCTACCAACTGAGCTAACTTCCAGAAGCCCCCGTGGGTTTGGAGGCATGTTTCATACATCTCCTTCATATTTGAAGAATGTCTTAGTTGGGGTTACTATTACTATGATGAAACACCATAACCAAAAGCAAGTTGGGGAGGAAACGGTTTATTTGCCTTACACTTCCACATTGTAGTACATCACTGGAGGAAACCAGGACAGAAGCTCAAGTAGCATAGGAACCTGGAGGCAAGGAAGGATGTTGCCTTCTGACTTGCTCATCATGACTTGCTCAGCCTTTTTTTTTTTTTTTTTTTTGGTTTTTCGAGACAGGGTTTCTCTGTGGTTTTGGAGCCTGTCCTGGAACTAGCTCTTGTAGACCAGGCTGGTCTCGAACTCACAGAGATCCGCCTGCCTCTGCCACCCGAGTGCTGGGATTAACTCAGCCTTATTTCTTATAGAACCCAGGACTACCAGCCCCAGGATGGCCCCACCCACAATGAACTGCTCCCCCACTCCCATCAGTCACTAATTTAAATAACACCCTCCAGGCTTGCCTACAGCCCAATCTGATGGAGACATTTTCTCAGTTGAGGTTCTGTCCTCTCTGATGACTCTAGCTTGTGTCAAGTTGACATAAATCTAGCCAGCACGGAGGTAACAAAAAAAGAGCTTCCGTCCTAGAACAAACAGCCCCAAATCAGGAGCCTAACTTCAGCACATAGTGTCTGTGACCTTACTGTCAACACTCCTGTCTTCTCACCGCAGCGCTCTCTCTCTCTCTCTCTCTCTCTCTCTCTCTCTCTCTCTCTCTCTCTCACACACACACACACACACACACACACACACACACCTTCTTTAACCACCTGAGTAGATGGGATCTTGCTATAGCAGAGGTCTAGCACATAGTAACTTCTCAGTGGATGTTATCCCCAGAGTCTTTGGAGAGCTTGCAGAGCATTTCCTGTCCATTGTGTGTGCAAAGAGGGCAGCAGTGGTACCTGCTACTCTAGGTTGTTTGCCATGGCAGCCAAGGCTTCTCTCACACGGTTCTGGATTTTTCCTTCCCCCATCCCCACACTGTTCACTCCTCGTCACTATTTCTCATCCTGTCTCTTCCATCTGTCAACACCTTCGCCTACCAAGCAAAACCTACCATGTCTTCTTCCATGTTTTCTCCCTGTTCCATACACCTCACCCACCCAATAATTAGCATATAGCTCTGAGTGGTTTTGAGTCTGTCCAGCTACTAGGAGCCTGTCTGTGGCAGTGACGATATCCGATATATATTTATATCCTTAGATGTGCAAGTGCGTCTTACTGCTGTAGAACAGTGAATGGATGGATGACCTGGGAAATGAATGGAGGAAATGAAGAAAGGAAGGAAACCTGACTCAGAAGAATCCCCTAATGTGGACTCCAGAGTATAGGCACAATGGCCTTCTAAATTCTGAGCTGTGCACAGCCCCGAGAACCTGACGCATTCCCATGAGTTCCAGGAGCAAATGCATATCAAGTGAAGTTTCCACACACTTGAAAGGGAATCAATTACGGGGGAAACTTGTAATTAGATTGCCCCTGTAATTAACCAGCACTCGCTGTCAAAGCAGTCTGCGCAGTTCAATGGTTGAACCTCTTTCAAGCCTCAGGACAGACTGGCGTTCCAGATTTAGAAGCGCAATAGATCCTTCTAATGGGTCCTCTCCATATCTCTTTGCAGCCACAGTCATCTGGAATTAGACTCCATCCTTCTAAGTTCCCAGACACCTCCGCCCCAGCTCGGTTAGTGGTTAGTAATTATTTGGGAATTTTCTTTCCTACAGAAAATCTATCTATGCATGTCCAGGGAAGATTGTCCCAGTTTGCTACTAACCATATCATGGAAAGTAAATTCTAAACGCCTCCTACCATCAAGATACTTGATATTGCCTATAAACTTGAGGATTGGCTTCTCGTCCCTCAGATAGGAAACTGTGGGTTCACACCCTGCCAGACTTCCCCTTCTCAGCCTGTGAACACTGTGGACACTTTATCCCCAGTGTGAACTCAGCTGTGACAAAGTCCCTGTAGCTCTGCAACAAGAGGCACTTTTTAAAAGAGCCCTACAAAATGTCGTCTTTAGAGATCGGCAGAGAAGAGGCATTTCATCTCTGCCGCTCTGCAGAGAATACGCTAGGCAGGGTCTGACCAATCACTAGGAATTGAGGCCCCAAATCTGAATCTCCAGCATTTTGTTCTATGGCTGAAGATCTTGTAGCAAATTCTACCCACTTGTCCACATTGGTACTGTGACTCAACTCACAGACACAAGAGGATTTTGCAACCTTCCTGGACCACTGTAATAGCTGTGGAGGTTGGGAATCCACCATGCATTTTTTTTCTCCTACCATTTATTCAAAGGTAGATGCTCAATCCATGAAGCTTCCAGCTCCCTGACCTCCAGGATATCTAGTGCTTTCCTTTTGAAGGTGGCATCAGTTTCCTTCTCTCTTCTATTATTTATTTATCCTAAGGGGTTACATATGTAGTACATATATTGCTAAAAAGAAGTCCCTTTGGGTCGGTAAAGCTCACTCTCTTTACTCAGTTCTCGGTTGGTGGACGGACAATGATGAGTGTGCAGCTCTGTGATGCGTTCGCTTGGAATCTTGGGTGGAAATCAATCAGACATGCTATGCGACCTAGCTCTATCAGTCCTCGGCATATTTAGTACGTGGACAACACCTTTGTAGGCAGCAGAGTGTATCTGCTTACTAGTGTATAGATGCTTAGAAAACCTTCCTAATTTTCTGCAGAAAGTTTCCTAGCCTTTCCTAATGGTGTTCTCTCTGACTGGAACACCCAGAGTCTCATTCCCTGCTAATCCTTGGTTAGCCATTAGCATCCATCTAGATATGTCCTTTCTTTCCCCTCTCCAGGCCTGGTTGCACACCCTTGTCCCTACTCACAACACCCTGAAGCTGGGTAGAACCACAAGTCCCTCACTCTGCTGTCTCATGGAGTGGTTTCCAATGGCGAGGTCTTCACAGAGCCTGCCCATGTGGGCAGTGGTGCACTGTGCCTCTCCTTCCCACTGGCAACTCATTTCCTAGACCTTCCAAGTATTCTAGAAACCAGAAACAATAACAAGATGTCCCCTGGCCCATATACGTGTGTGTGTGTGTGTGTGTGTGTGTGTGTGTGTGTGTGTGTGTATGTGTGTGTGATATCCTTCCCGGTATAACTTTAATTGAGTTTAATTTACAAATCGGCCACATTAAGAGATGAACAATAGCTGGGCAGTGGTGGCACGTGCCTTTAATTCCAGCACTCGAGAGGGAGAGGCAGGCAGATCTCTGTGAGTTTGAGGCCAGCCTAGTCTACAAGAGCTAGTTCCAGGACAGGCTCCAAAGCTACAGAGAAACACAGAAACACTGTCTTGAAAAACCAAAAAAAAAAAAAAAAAAAAAAAAAAAAAAACAGAAAGAAAGAAAGAAAACAGAGAGAGAGATATAATAAAGTAAAACAGTAACAAAATAGCCCTTCTTTTACATTAAATAGTGTCTTAAATACTAACTTAACAAATGTCTGTTTGGAACACATGAATTACAGTGCCAAGATAGTCACATTATGCTTACTCATTTGTGGATGGGGAAACCAAGGCTCACAGCTAAGAGTGGCCCTCGACACGGTGCCCTCACCAAGCCCTGGGAACCAGTTCTTCTGTTGCCAAATAAGATTTTTTTTTACTTTTGCACCTGTCGTTTCTTTCAATCAAGCAAGAATACGAATAGCCTTTTAGGGCATAATTAGTTTTAAAGGGCGTAGCACGTTTTTATAATTGTTTAATTACATCTTCAAAGATCCCAGATAAAATGCCTAATTTATATTTGTCTATGGGAATCTTTAGGAGTTTGAATCAAACCAAGAAGACTAAGAGAGGGTAATTGTAAGATGAATTAGCTCCACAGTTAATTGTTTAATCCGGCATCTACAATGGCTCCCCTTATCTGCAGTTTTGCTCGCCTCTGTTTCGGTTACTCCTTGCCAACAATAGCCTAAATGGAAAATTCCGGAGACAGACAATACACTTATTTTGAAAGGCCATCCATTCTGAGTAGCATGGTGAGATCTGATACCGTCTACCTCCGTCTGCCCAGTGTGAATCATCCGTTCCTCCACCCAACAGCACATCCATGCTGTATGTGTTAGGGCCCACTTAGTAAGCACCGTGTCACAGGGTTGGCATGCCGCAAACGCCAGTGTCTGTTTCCGTGGGGGCACTGTGCATCGGTTCTGCTTTCCTCTGCTAGTTACTCTGTTTTGCTGAGTTTGGATTTTTCTATCATCAATTAATTGAAAGATTTTGTTATCAAGAATACTGTAGGCGTCTTGGCATCCTTTGATGCGAAAATGATCATCTTTTTCTTTTTTCTTCCTGTATTTTGGACATATGGAGAAATTTGGGGTGATATTAATACAAGTTTTAGCCCTCTCTACTGGTGTGACTCTGGGCAGGTTCCTTAACCCCTCTAACTGTAAAAGACGGAAGTGTGTGAGCATGCGCTCCAAAGTCTTCCGTGAATCTCCTACCGCTGCCAGTGAGAACTGCATGAATGACAATGAGCCCATGGATTGCTGAGGCTGTCAGGACTGCGTCCCTAGCTGAAGGAAGACGCACACACCATTGAGAGCGACCGCCAACACTCATGGGCACAGACAGCACCATTGCAGAATAAAAGCATAGTGCACCATTGATGTTGCCTGCTTGGAGACATAAAGTGAGAAACTCCCTCAGATGTTGGGGACCAGAGCACAAAACTCTACCAAGATCCAGGACCCTCTGCCCAAACCCTGATTCCTTCATATCTCGGCGCTAGGACAGCTTTTGATTGGCTTTGATTTATGAGAAAACAAAAAAGGCTGATGATATGGGGGAAGAATGTGCGCATCTGTTCTTGCAGTGTTTACATAAGCATGGTTATGAGCTATGCAAATACTGAAAACCCCAGAGATTCTGGGTCCAAATTACTGACTTTATTGCCAGTTGTAACCTTTGAGAACTTGAGTGAGCTCTGTGATCCATGCCCAGCTCCCTCCACAACCTCACGCTTACCCACGTGTTGTGGACCGGGCGGCTCCCGTGTTTTCCCTCTCTCTTCCGTTGCACACAGTTAGAATAGACTCAGTGGGCAGAGCTGAAGGACACAGCCTGCTGCGCTTGACAGCAATAGCAGTGGCTAAGACGGGTCTGTGTCTCCTTTAACAAAGTGGCCCTAAACACTGGCTCCGTTTCTCCTGATTAACAAAGCTTGGACCCAACGTGCAGCAGCTTCAGAGAGCCACTGTGGGGGGTGGGAGGTGCTGGGTAGAAACTGGATGTCACCAGACTTGACTGGTAGGCCTAGATGCAGGCTTCTGGGGAGCTGTCCAAATGCTGTGCCTCATGCATTCTGTGAAGGTGTGTGTCCACTTTTATAGCAACCACGGCCAGGAGATGCACACCTCTGACAACAGCCCACACGAAGGGAAGCTTTAGAGGTGACCACACAGCCACAGATATGGGCGTTCTCTGCAACCTGATCTTTGGTCTAGATCAGTTGTATTGGTCCTATGTTGTCAGGACAGAGGATAAACCATATGAACGAGGGCTCTCCTTGTGTTGTCAGGTAGGGTTGATGGGTGGTGAAGCAGGCCTAGCCTCCCTGAGCTGCCGTCAGCCGTTGTAAAGAATATTCTCATGTGAGCTCCACAGACGTGAGATTGGTCCGTTCAGTGGTAAAGGTAACTTCCCGAGTCAGGGACACTGCCAAAGTGAGAGTAACTGCAACACGTGTGTGTAGCCATGCAATCCTGTTGACCTTTGCTCGGGTGATGTTACAGTGTAGAAGTGAGGGTTTTCGAAGCGGCCTTCACAGTGGAGAGACATCCTACAGTAATATATATGTCCCATACAGAGCCTCACACAAGATATTGCCGTAATAAATATGAATCGCTGAAATCCAATTTACTTCCTGGCCTCATTCCCAGGAAGGCTTGTCTGGTTCCCAAACTGTGGGTGCTGAAATAAAACCTGAGCAAGGCGGGCAGAGGGTATAGATCTCCTTAGATGTGTGGAGGCCACTCACCCTGGTTTCCATGCTTCATCTTACCTGCTCAAAATAGTGACTCCTGACCCCTTTCTCAGACCCCAGACTCTTTCCTGGTAATGCTATCTATATCGTGCGAACATTTTATAAAAGCAAATATTCATTTGTTCACTGAGAGATGCTTTATAAACATCTTCCTCATTGGAGAGTTGAAACTTTAATTGGCGAGATACAAGCAAGCATGTCTAGGGAGATTCGATTTTAAAAACTAGGGCTACAACTCAAGAATGTCTTAAAGAACATAATTGGGTGAGATATATGGAAAATACGCAGGTAAAAGGTGTCCCTCCTTTGCGGTGACATTCAGAGGGACAGCACTCAGGCTGAGGGTAAACTAATAGATCATCCCCGCAGGGTTTTAAATTAAGCATTAGAAAACCATGCTAGTTGGGCAGAGCACTTTGAGAGTTTTTCTCTGTTGAAAATGGCAGCTTTTTCATGTTGCTCAAACTGACCACAGCTTTGAGTATGTTTGAGGGGGCAGAAATGGCTAGGAACTTCTTCATGCATCTGAGCTTGGCCCAATAATCCATGTTCTCTCTATTTCTCTGTGTTCGTTCATAGTTTAGATGTTAGGTGAAGAAAGCATTCCTATCCCAAAGCAGCAGAAGAAAACAACACAAAGGCATTTCCTTCTGGAGATCGGTACATGGCCGACCTATTTACCGGTCAGAAACTACAGTGGTGAAGTGATCTTCCAATTTCCTTTACACACACACACACACACACACACACACACACACACACACACACACACACACCTTGTTCTGTTCACCATGACACAGCAATTTATCCGGGAGAGAAAATCTGAATAGATGATCCCCTTCAGTGTGAAATTTGATTGGGAGGTGTAACTCCACATGCAAGTGGGACCCGTGAATAAGATCCTTCTTTTAAAAGATGAGAGCTAAAGTCTTGTGCTAAGTATTTAGCTCCATGAATCAGCAATTTTCAGTTCTTCAGAGCTTCTCTGGAATTAAGTGATTTTATTAATAAAGCAAATCACCCAGATCATAAATGGAAAAACTACTTCTATTTATAAAAATAATTCAAACTTTGACACAAACAAATTAACTAAATTAATAAATAACAACATTTATGGTTAATATTTTATCGCCGGGAAAGAGATAAAAATTACCCAACAATTCTCTGAGTCCTGGAAGCTGGCTTCAGTCACTGGGAAGGTGAAGGTTGGGTGTTTATTGAGAGCATTGTTATAGTTAACCCTGCCTGAGACTGCTCTGGGATGCAACCACGTGATGACAAAATGAGACACAGTCAAAGCTTGGGATAGAGGCTCTGGTGAATCCTGTCCACTGCCAAAGACAGGAGGAAAATCTTAAATATTCACAGTGGGAAGGGATGGGAGGAGAATGAAGAGGAATAAGTGGGGAGGGGTAATATATAGATCTATTTACAGTGCTGGTCAGGCCGGTGCCTGGTTCATAGTAAATTAAGCCATTACAGTAGCAGTCCGCACTTACAGACAGCTTTAAATGCTGCGACATAAACATAGATCAGAGTCAGCCGTCTCTGTGAGAAGACCTGGCTGTTGCTGGAACATAACAAACATGCTACGATACAATTAAGAGGTTCAAATCCAAAGCAGAAAGCCTGGGTGTACCCTGGAGCTGGTAGGGTATTGATAGCACTCATACCCTTGATTCCTACAGAAAGGAATATGCCTAGCCCAGTGTAGCCATTTCTTCTGGCCTAAATCCCCTTTAATGACCATTTTCCAGTGTCTGTAAGTTTGTGCCCAAACACAGTTATACCTTTGTAATTCTCATATTCATCTTTCTTTTTTATTTTGTTTTGTTTTTTGAGACAGGGTTTCTTTGTGTAACCCTGGCTGTCCTGGAACTCACTCTGTAGACCAGACTGGCCTCACAGAGTTCCACCTGCCTCTGCCTCCCCAGTGCTGGGATTAAGGGTGTGCCCCACCACACCCAGCCATATTCATGTCTCATTTGTTCCTGTCTTTTTGTTTTTCACACATCGAGTACTAATGTGTCAAAAGCCCAGAAATTAAGTTTGAAATACCTTCTTTCCTTGTCTGCTATCCTTCTGACCTGGGTGCTCCTTACAACCCAGCTTCCTTAGCAGTAGTAAGAACATTAACCTACAGGATTTAAAGGCTTCCACAACTCTAAATTCTAGTTTATGAGTAACCACGGCCATCCCTTGTTTATTTTGTGAGTTTGCAGAAGTCCATGAGAACACTAAGAGACAGGTCTCAACACTAGAGAGTTCTTTCGTTCTGTTTATTCATATTTATTTTATTTTTAAGTGTGTGTTTGTGTCAGGTGGCTAGAAGTTTGGGATCTCTGAAACTGGAGTTACTGGCAGTTGTGAGCTATCCAGCATGGATGCTGGGACTTGAACTCAGGTCCTCCGCATGCAGCAAACTTAACCATTGATACCACTGAGTCATTTCTCTAGTTCCGATGGTTTAGGTTTTTAACAATATGGGGTACAATCACTTAAAAAGGACATAAATTATAAGAGACAAGACAACGGTTGGGGTGCCTCTGATCTGAGTGCAGTCCTCAGTCGGAAACTGTTTCTCCTGTCAAACTGACAACATGACACTCAAATTCTCTCTCTCTCTCCCTCTCTCTCTCTCTCTCTCTCTCTCTCTCTCTCTCTCTCTCTCTCACACACACACACACACACACACACACACACACACACACACAAGCACCATTTTGGAGAAAATGGGTGATCTATCTATCATCTATCTATCTATCTATCTATCTATCTATCTATCTATCTATCTATTATTTTTAAATGCAGTAGTTTTTCTCCTGACTTGCAGATACAGGCTTTGAACACAGGGAGAGCCAGCCCAAGTCCTCCAGTTGTTTATGTTATTAAATAAGCATACCTAAGGCATTTACTTACTCTCAGAGCAAAGCTTCCAAAGACAAGGGAGTGTGGTGGTCATGTCCTCCAGGGGTTGATGGGGGTCGACTGGATCTCAGTACAGCATATCTCTGGGGCTCTGCTAAGGAAGGAGTTGGCCCTCTGCCCAGAATCCCTTCAGCACCCCATCCTGCCCCTTCTCCCCGTGCTTCCTCTCTGGTTCCTTCCTTCCTTCCTTGAAAGGGACGTGGTATATTTGTGTTTATGTTCTGTATTGGTACTGACTGGGTAAACTGCACAGCTCCAGTGAAGGACCTGGAACTGCAAGTTCAAAATCACTGGACATCTCAGCATGTGTGTGTGTGTGTGTGTGTGTGTGAGTGTGTGTGTGTGTGTGTGTGTGTTTGTGTGTGTGTGTGTGTTCAAGTGAAGGACCTGGAACTGCAAGGTCGAAATCACTGAACATCTCAGTGTGTGTGTGTGTGTGTGTGTGTGTGTGTGTGTGTGTGTTCATGTATGTAAGCTTTCCTCACTATCAGAAGAAGAAACAACTTGATGGACATGGCTTTGCCCGCTGTTTTCAGTAAGTACATACTGAAATCTAGTATTTATTTATTATGTATTTTAAAAGTTTATCTGACTTAAGATTTCAGCTTTTCATTAAGACTACATATTGTTTGGTTGTTTAAAACTACATTCTCTGGTTTAAGTTTTAGGTTTCTCTACCTAAAACTGTACCTCTGAAGCTTATTTGTAAAGTTTGAACTGTACAATAGCCTGCCGGCCTGCAATTCAAGGAGCTGATCCACACTCTTTACCTCCTCTTGGTACCAAAGTTCTGACAACTGGGCATGGCTCCTTAGCTGAAGTGGTGGGGAGGGGCTAGTATCTTCCTCAAACATGGTTTCCTCTGGTGTAACAGACACATCACAGGAAGCATAAGGCAAAGTCTGTTCATTTTCTTCCTGCCCTCAGTCTCCTCGGGGTCTAAGCTTACATGTATTCTCATGCCTCCCAGTCAGGGGCATCAAGATTCCCTAAAGATTTCTGCCAGAGCGTGTGCACACTTGCTAGAAAGCCTCAACACCGTTTACAAAGTGATTGCAAATTAAAATGGATTTGCTTCTAATCGTAAGAGCCTTCATGCTTTTTAATGGATTTTTTTTGACCAATAAAGGCACAAAGAAATTTTAAAATTATGCACCATACAGTAGTTGATTGTTTCTTGGAAGCATTTTGTCCCTGACAGCTCTTTCTGTAGGTCGAGGTGAACACCCTCAGGGAACTATGAACTACAAATGGTGTTTTACTTCTGTTTACAAATAATAATCACAATAGCTACGGTTTTATTGGCTGCCTGCTCCCACTCAGCACACCACACACTTCACTGAGCACAGACCTCTCTGCAGATGGCATCCACTCTAGCGGCTGGGTAGTGTCTCAAGCCTGAAGACACCACATTGAGTCAAGATTAATGGAGCCTTCAGTCACAAATGTTCCAAATATTATAGAAAATGAGTATTCAAATTAAAATTAAGTGCTGAGACATTGATTTAAGGAATTTCATTTTTATAAAACTTTCATGTACCTTGCATGATGGTGCACACCTTTAATCCCAGCACTTGGGAGGTAGAGACAGGAGCATCTCTGTGAGTTCTAGGCCAGCCTGGTCTACAAGAGCTAGTTCCAGGACAGCCAGGGTTGTTACACAGAGAAACCCTGTCTCAAAAAAATAAATAAATAAATAAATAAAACCAAAAGTTTTATGTATGTTAAGCATCATTCACTTAGGTACTATGGCATCTCTGTGATCCTATGAAGAATTTAAACACACAAACTCAAGGATATAGCATGACATTTAATACACGCACCCCACACAGGATGTAGGTATCTCATTTAAGGACTTAATGTTACTAAATGTATTATGGGAAAAGCTTCAAGACATTTTCTTTCTTAGAAGCAAATCTTTCATAGTTTTATACATACATAAAGTAATTTGTATATATTTGATTGATAAAACAAACACTAATTTGCTCTAGGGGACAAAGCTCTTCATTGTCCCTAAGATGAAAACAATCTACAGGAAAATGTTCTGGGAAAACTCCAGAGACCCACTTGAGAACGGTTAGCAGGTTTTTTTGTTTGTTTGTTTGTTTTTACCGGAGACGGCTGAGCAGTTAAAAGAAAACATTCCGTTGTGGCATATTGTGAAACAACTGTGCACAGCTCTCCCTTAACTCCATGGGAAAGATACCTGAGTTGTCAGCAGGATGCCGGGAGTTGCTTTCACAGCTAAGTCTGCATCTTGAAAGAATTATTTGATCCTTTGAACTTAGGAAAGATACACTAAAATAGACGCACATAGGGGGTTCAACAGGTGACTTAATTTATTTCTGTCATGTATATTATATCCCCTGTATTGGGATTCATCATGTTCTCAAATGGTGCACAGTCTAGAACGTCAAAGACCTTAACAATTTTATTTCCTCCTTGTTCCATTCAGTTGTTAAGCACCTTGTATCACTGCACTATTAAATAACGTGGACTAGACATATGGAATGAACAGTCAGGGATGTTTGTGGTACCTACACTGGAGCCAGTGTGTCTCCTCGTTTCTCCTTTGTGAGAGCAAGCTTCAGTCCCATAAGTCAAAAGGGGGACTCACAGTGAAACTGTATCGACTCCAAGACAAAAATCAACAGCTTGCAGTTTCTTATCTCTTTGTATTTCTAGCAAAAGTCTTTATTCTCGGTTTATTGTGATAAAAAGCTAAGGCAATAATACAAGAATACCCCAGTTAATTAAATTTTGTTTTATGTTAGTGTTCAGTAGCTTTAAGCAGATCATTAGCACATAGATACGGCAAAGTTCTCCAGTCATAAGATTTACAGATGGACTAAATTGGGAAGGCTTTTCTTTGTTGTGTTATCTGGGAGTCGTTTTTAAGTCTAACTAGAGATTGTATCACTCCTCTGTGAGGGCTACTTGCCACTCCTGGGTCAGATGAGATCATAATGATGAAGCCCTTTAAGGATTAGGTTGTGGCTCCACAATTCCCTTTTCCCAGACAAATTGCCAGGAGATGATAAGAAGAGGAAATAGAATTAAGAGCGGGATTGTTTTCTTTCTCGAAGGA
This sequence comes from Microtus oregoni, assembly GCF_018167655.1. Classification (NCBI taxonomy): domain Eukaryota; kingdom Metazoa; phylum Chordata; class Mammalia; order Rodentia; family Cricetidae; genus Microtus; species Microtus oregoni. The sequence continues at coordinate 40,209,869 of NW_024543069.1, read as the reverse complement.
TATAACTGCCAAGTTAGAAATTGAGCTTTATGGCTTCTTCTGAGACAGATGAAGCTGCTCCTCGCCACTCTTGCTGTCCTAAGATTAGTCCTGCTAGTTTCTGCATTAAATAAAGAAAAAAAATCTGTCTTTATTTATTTATTTTTTTTTGGTCTTCTAGAAATACTCCGTCTTTAAGTGTGGATTGTTGCCATGTCTTTCAAAAGGATAAAATGAGGGAAGGAAGGGACCGAAAGGAGGAGATGGGTGTGAAGTGGGTGAATCTGAGTCACCGGCAGGAGAATTGATCAGGGAGCCACATCTTGTTTGTTTCCAAGATCAAATATTCTGTTTCCTTGGAATTAAGTGAAGCAAGCGATCACAATGGCCCGCTCACCAGTGATCTTCATCATTTCCTATGGAGACAAATGACAGAGAAGGAAGAGATCGCGTGATAAAACTGTCTAGCAACTTCTACATGATGGAGTCTGTTGGTAGCTAGAAGGAAGACACTACGCAAGTCTTTTCAGGAGGACAGTATCCCGCTCACGTGCAATGTAGCTTACACTGCCCTTTCTGGTAATTAGTGTAATTTGACACATTCTAAGATAATGATACCACCTGCTCTGAACAGCTAAATCATCATTAATGCTCACAAGCTTGTCTCCCAGCAACAGAACTGTTGGCGCTCCTAATCTAACTTCATTCTACCAGTTGCGTTTCTTAGATAAAATTTAGAATCATCATAATCTTGATTTTAAGCTCAATTAATCTCTATTTCTTAACTATACATTACATTTTTAAATGAGCTTCACAAACACAATACCTTAAACAAGAGCAGAAATACATATACACAGTGTAACAAAATCGACCTTAAATTTGTATCAGTAGATCAAGATCCATGCCAATGCAAAGTAGTCATCTCTATATCATATCCCTATTACTTTCTTTTTAGAAATTGAGTGTGAGTATTAATCATATATAATCAACTTTTTAAAAATGAAAATAAACATTTATAAAAAATGGGAATTTGGGTGTTATTTTCTCCAAACTGCTTCCTGCTGTTTGTTGGGCAAAGTACTTTTAGGGCTCACAGAGACCTTTTGAGGGTTTTGTTCCATCAAACCACATTAGCCTGGAAGGAATCCCCAAGTTCTCATCTTCTGTGGAAACAAAAGCAGAACCTCTTTTCCAAAGTAACATAACCTTAGACTTAAAATTTGAAGTTAAGATACCTTTAAAATACATATGTTGGTTTAGCTTAGTAGCCCCCAGAATCAAATTTTTCTCTACAGTCAAAAAATTCAAAGAAAACACAATAAAATGCATAATTCATACTCTGTATATTTTAAATTTTTCATGGTTTATTTGTTTTATATTATTTTTAACTTTTTAATATTTGTTTTGCTTTTTAAAACTATGTATTTCTTTTTATAACTATTTATAGTCTTTTCCTCCCTTCCATGCCAATGTACATTTTCTAAACACACTGTGTTTCATTTAGAGTTCTTTTATGTCTGAATCTGTCCTATTGTATATCTGAAATCCTTTTCTGACAAGGAGTATTTCTTAAAAATGGTGAATGGTGTGGTTGCTGTGGCGCTGGCTCTACTTCTCTCAGCCTTTCAATATGGTGGAGGTAGGTTTACTGCTAGCTCTGTGAGTCATGCTCACTGCCCCAGCTCCAGGAACACAGCGGGTCTATGTTGCCACCACTAAGCACTCTGCTAACAACCCCGATTTTAAGCTCTCTGTAGTAACAGGACCTCCTGAAAAATCCAGAATTATTAGTGTCACCAGTATGAACCAGGAAGCCGACTCGTAAAGAAGCTGCATCTCTGCTTGCTGCCAGCAAACAGAGCCTATCTGAAAAACATGCAGCTACCAAGAAACTGCAATTAACTCCAGTTTTTGTTGGTCTAGAAGTGCTTTTTTTCCTCAAACGTTTTTAGGCTTTATGTTGTGTATGTTGCCAAACATTGGATGCCATTATATATTCAGAGACTGCTTTTTTATTTCCTGGCCACCCAGACCCAAGTAATCACACAGAAACTATATTAATTACAACACTGTTTGGCCAATGGCTTAGGGGTATTCCTAGCTAGCTCTTATATCTTAAATTAACCCATTTCTATTAGTCTGTGTATTGCCATGTGGCTGTGGTGTTACCTCATTTTCTACATGTCTTGTTTCCTGGGAAGCTGTTTGTGTCCTTCTCCTTTGGCAGCTACTTGGTATCTGCCTGACTCCACCTTTTTTCTCCCTGCATTCAATTTAGTTTCCCCCCACCCACATAGTTCTATTCTGCCCTGCCATAGGCCAAAGCAGCTTCTTTATTAACCACTGGTAATAAAACATATTTACAACATACAGAGGGGAATCCCACATCAAGTGACAGCTAACCCTTCGTTTTACAAAAGATCACACAGGAAATTTCCCAGGGTGTGATAGCTTTGTAAGTCCACAGGGCTGTGGTAGAAGGGGTTGGGTGGGGTGGATGCTACAGGTTAGCCAGTGCCTTGCCAAGCTCTGTGTGAAATGCTGCCATGCTTGTATCTCATTTAAATGCCTTTTCTGTCTGAAAACCAGGCAAGCTATTCAGAGGCAGCTTTTTTTGCTTGAACATGAGTCTTCTATTGACCAGCACCTTTTCACCACTGCTTACCAGTGGAAGGAATCCCCAAGTTCTCATCTTCTGTGGAAACAAAAGCAGAACCTCTTTTCCAAAGTAACATAACCTTAGACTTAAAATTTGAAGTCAAGATACCTTTAAAATACATATGTTGGTTTAGCTTAGCAGCCCCCAGAATCAAATTTTTCTCTACAGTCAAAATTTTTCTCAACAGTTTCTGATGAGTTAGCTTGCCCTATGAATGAAATGAGGAAGTAATAATAAAGAATGGAGTCTTTACACACTTCAAGAAATCACATGAAATTACTAGCAGTGCTGTGAAATGTAAAAGGAAATGTAAAGGAAAAGTCAGTTGGAACATAAAACATGGTAAGAACATAAACAGGATCAGCCTGGAAGAGTCTTGGGCAGCAACTTGGTGGAAGACAAGCTTCCAGCTCACCAGGCTGGTAGTGTGGGACAGAGTATCAGGTGTAGTAACTAGCAAGACAAGCTGCAAGACCCAGATGAGGATGAAAAGGGTGCAACCTAAGAGGAGGACCATGTGGTGACTCCTGGATCAGTCATCTAAGAGCAGGGCCATGCAGTGACTCCTGGATCAGTCACCTGACAGCAGGGCCACACAGTGACTCCTGGATCCGTTGTCTAGAGCAATGGTTCTCAACCCCTTTAAGGTAAAGAAGTCCTTTCATGGGCATGGAAAGACCAATTGAAAACACAGATATTTACAGTACAATTCATAACATTAGCAAAATTACAGTCATAAAGTATCAATGAAATAATTTTATAGCTGGTGTCACCACAACCTGAGGAACTGTATTAAAGGGTCACAGCATTAGGAAGGTTGAGAATTACTGTTCTAGAGCTTCCTGCCACAGTGAAAATGCCCCAAAAGTTGTCCTGGCCACATGTGGCACTAACCACTGAAAGATGGCTGAATTGATGGAGAAACAGAAGCCCTACAGATACATTTTGTTTAAATGACTGCAGACAAATTGCATATATCTGTGGGGTACAGTGTGACATCCCAGTACATTTGTACAATATGTAGTCATCAGATTCAGAGTGGCTGGCATACCATTTACCATTTCTTTGTGTTAGGAACATTCAGAGTAGGAAAATGAAGTTTTAGCTTTATGTAATTTCAGTTGATAGGAATGTATGTAGGCATATGGTAGCCACAATGCTGAACACTTCAGTACTTGGTCATAAGAACTTTGACTTTTAACCAAAATATGATAGCAAACCACCATAAAGTATTAAGCAGGAAAAGGAATGATTTTCTGAGATTGGAAAATGATAAAAATCCAGTATGTTTCTGTTCATTTTAGAATACATGTTCTAAATTGATTGAGAACTTAACGAAGTACCTGTAGTCCCGATTCCCTGGCCAAACTCACTTTCTGCTTCTAATTTTAATTTTTGATCCTCTCTTTAATTGCTGACATTTGTAAGCCTGTGCCACATTCTTTCTGAATAGAATGCTGAATATAATCTTATAAATAAGAATAGAACCTAGATACAATCTCCATTAGCTAGTGAGTGGGAGAAAACAAGTAAGCCACATTTTTCAGCAAAGCAAACATAAAAGAGTACAAACTTACAAATTAATTAGGGAACCTACTCTGTCTAGTAAACTCACCCCCGAAGAGTTGTATACCACCCCATTCATATATAAACAGGTGTAATATATAAGAGTCAAACATTGATGATCAGGGATTATTTTAAAACAGCCTCTTGACTGGCTGGAAACAGCAAATGATTAAGAAAACCTTCTGCTATTAATGATGTGTTTGCCCTGATACAATGAGATTAAGCCATGGCCATTATCTGATGAGTCTGAGACAAGCCAAACAAATCAGCCACAACATCTCATTGTGAAAATTAACTGTTTCAGCTCAGTAAAAAAAAGCTAGGAAATGGCATCAAGAGAGACAAGTCACTTCTCAGTGTGGTTTCAGAACCTGTCTCCCCTTTTTCCAGTAGAGGCTACATCCCCACGCACAGTTTGCCCAAGTCCAGTGGGCATCAAAACCAGCACTCTGGCAACTGGGCTACACCCCCAGCACCTGTTTGTACTTTCTCAAAAGAAAAAATGTTTTATTTTCTTTCAAGGTGTGTGTGTGTATGTGTGTGTGTGTGTGTGTGTGTGTGTGTGCGCCCTTCAAGGCCAAATAGGGAGTCAGGTCTCCTGGTAACCAGTAGTTGTGAGTCACCTGACATGTGTTCTGGGAACTGAACCCTGGTCCTCTGCAAGAGTAGCAAATGCTCTCAACCACTGAGCCTTCTTATAGCCCCTTCTTTGCCTTTAATAGTCTCCTTCATGGTGGCCCCATACACACGACACTTAAAGAAGAAGATTGTTTCCTTTATGCATATTTAAGGCATGCATTTGAGTTCATTCCATATTTATTCACTACTTGAAGTGATTGGACTTATGCACAATTGTAACAAAAATAGTTAACAAATCAAGAAGGAGATAGTGAAAGAAATGTAAGACCTCTGTATGGATGGAAATGAGGCAACTGAAGCAATTAATTAAAACTGTCATATACTGTCATCAAGGGAAGAATCAGCAATTAAAGCAGAGATGTTTTGTTAATTACTCAAGGTTGAAGCACAGAACTACCTGAGAGCAATGAATTCATCAAGGCATATTGCTGCAGTAGACAGTGGGTAACTTGTCATTTGACTGAAACTGTATGGAGATGATTCAAAGCAGGAACAATAGCAGGAGACTTCCAGAAGATAGGCATGGTAAGACAACTGTGTATAGAGGTGCTCCACATCTAACGTTGATACACCAAGCTTGTAAATTCTTGAAGCAAATAAGAACAGATAAGAAAAGAAGTCATACTGATTTTCAAAGTAAATTAAGACTCATGAGGCCAGCAAGGTGACTCAGTGTTGCGTGGTGCTCTTCTTGGGAAGACTTGAACAAATAACTACTCAGCCCAGAATGGGAACTGACGAAAGACTAAAGTAAGGATACCACCAGAGTCCAACCTGATGTTACTTATAATAATATAGATAAGAGGTTATTTATAAGCAGAAATGACTCAAGGACAGCTGCATCACCAAAGGCCACCCCAACATGGGTAACAGCAGAAACCTGGAGTTCATTACAGGCAGCTCAACAGATGAAAAATGTCTCTTCCAAGTAGCTGAAAGGTCTCTGTGGCTTCCAGGAAGGTCAGCTTGTCTAAGAGAGTCTCTTAGCTGTCCTTAATGCTTATATATGCTTGGAGGGGAGGAACCTAATGAATTTGGTAAGTTTCAGGAACTCTGTGAGGCTGCTGAGTGTAACATGGGGGCCTGCTTGTCACCCAGGCTGCCCAGCTAGCTTAGCTCCAAAATAATCACATAGAAACTGTATTCATTAAAACACTGCTTGGCCCATTAGCTCAGGCTTCTTATTAACTCTTGTAACTTATATTAGCCCATTATTCTTATCAATGTTAGCCTCATGGCTCGGTACCTTTTTCAGTGGGGCAGGTCACATCTTCCTTCTGCGATGTCTGGGCAGGACAGGGGAGAAGAGCTTCCTTCTTTCCAGAATACTCCTGTTTTCATTGTCCCGCCTCTACTTCCTGTCTGGTGTCCCGCCTATACTTCCTGCCTGGCTACTGGCCAATCAGCATTTATTTAAAACATAATTGACAGAATACAGAATTGTCCCACACCAGCTGAGTTATTTACTTACTGAGCTTACTGAGCTTAAGGAGCTTCCCTGCACAGTGGGATGTTTTACCTCAGTTTAGAACATCCAGTATCTTCAAGAGCTTCCTGCCAGAATAGAATGTTTTACCTTCCCTTAGAACAATGTTTCTCAGCCTGTGGGTCACTACCCCTTTGGGGGTCAAACAACCCTTTTACAGAGGACACCTAAGACCATCGAACAACACAGATATTTATATTACAATTCATAACAGAAGCAACATCACCATTATGAAGTAGCAACAAAACTAATTTTATGGTTGGGGTTCACCATAACATGAAGAACTGTATTAAAGGGTTGCAGCATTGGGAAGGTTGAGAACCACTGGTTTAGAACATTCCTGTGTTTAAGGGACTTCTGTCCAAGATAGAATGTTTTATGCCCAAGGAAATTGTTACATTAACACTCAGTGGATAGAGGAACTTGTTGCCAAGTCGGGCCTCATGAGCTCTATCCCCAAACCCTCGTGATAGAAAGAGAAAGCTAACTCCTACAAGTTGGCTGCTGAGTGCTACATGCATGTGTGTACCTGGCACATGTGTACTCAAATACACACATGCGTACACACACACACTAAATAAACGTAAAAAAATGTTCTAAAGACTCCTTGATTTGTTTATGCATTTGATTTTATGTTTATTTTAAGAAGTTATGATTTAAGTCATTACATAATATCACTGTTTTATACATTTATACATTATTTCTCTTCTAATCAGATAAATTACATACTCCTATGTATTATGTGAAAAATGTTACCCTGTGTTTGAACCTTAATAAAATAAGGTAAAACAGTGTTCACTGACTAAACGTGTGTTTTGAAAGCATGGCGTAACTGCTTTAAAGCAATACAGTCCAGATGCCATACTCTAAAAGATGTAAGCAAACTCTAAATGAGGTTCGTATGAAATGCCCAGTATTTTACTAGTAACACTATATATTTTATGTTTCTTTTATTCAAATTCTTGTAGCATGATTCAAATTGAATAATGAACAAAAACAATTAGACGTACTTATTCTCTGTTGCCGAAATCTGATAATGTACAAAGCCCACACCTACTGCTTATTAAAATGAAGCCACATTTTAGAGGTCTGACCCTATTGCTTAGATCTCGCCCAGGGAGTGTCCTTTTGTGACCAAAGTTCAGCTAGTTCCAAAACAGACCTGAGCCTTCCAAGAAGAACAGATCACAGAACTCAGTTTTCACCTGTTCAGTGAGCTGCGGGTTTGGAGGCAGGAGAAGATCACGTCCCATTCCACCTGTTTGGTGAGCGGTGGGTTTGGAGGCAGGAGAAGATCACGTCCCATTCCACCTGTTTGGTGAGCCGTGGGTTTGGAGGCAGGAGTAGCTTGCATACCATTCCACTGTGTGACATCATTCCACCGTTTTGTGAAACAGAGACAGTTCCCCTTAGCTTGACCAGAAAGTTGCACCTGAAACTAAAGGGTGCACAGCCCATTTGATCTCCTAAGTTTACCAAATGGCAAACTTAGCAAGTCAAGATTTCCCACTAGTAATGGAGTTTGGCTTGCCCATCACAGAAAGCAAACTGTGAGAACAAAATCTGCAATATTTTCTTTTTTTAAAAAAATTATCATATTCATATCCTTTTTTTAATCCTCATTTTGGGTAGGAATGTGCTATACATTTTCCCCACTCCCGCTCCACCCTCCTCCCTCCCCTTGCACCCTCCCGCCTACCCTCCATGCTCCCAATTTACTCAAGAGGTCTTGTCTTTCTTCCCCTTCCTACACAGATCCATGTCTGTCTCTCTTAGGGTACTCTGTGACGTAGGTTCTCTGGGGGTTGTGGCCTGCAGGCTGGTTGTCCTTTGCTTTATTTCCATCATCTGCTTATGAGTGAGTTCATATTATAATTTGTTTTTCTCGGTCTAGGTTACCTCACTCAGGATAGCTTCTTCTAGTTCTGTCCATTTGCCTGCAAATTTCAAGATGTCATTTTTTTTATCGCTGAGTAGTATTCCATTGTGTAAATGTGCCATATTTTTCTTATCCTTTCTTTGGTTGAGGGGCCTCTTGGTTGTTTCCTGGTTCTGGCTATTACAACTGATAAAAACCTTCAGAAATGTAGCAGGATACAAGATTAACTCAAAAAAAAAAAACAGCAACCTTCCTATAAACAGATGACAAATGGACTTAGAAAGAAATCAGAGAAACATCACCCTTCACAACAGCCACAGGTTAGGTTTGTTAGGGTAACCCTAACAAACAAGTGGAAGACCTGCATGGCAAGAACTTTAAGTCTTTGAAGAAAGAAATTGGGGAAGACATCAGAAAATGGAAAGATCTCCCATGCTCTTGGATAGGTAGGATTAACATAGTAAAAATGCAATGTTTTCTTAACCCTAGCTATCTCTGAAGCCAGCCTTTGCAATCTCTCAACACTCCCTAGTAAGGGGAGCATGGAAACTGTTGGCAGGTGGGCTGCGGGACTCAGTTTTCCAAGCAAGGTATTTTCAAATCAGTCAGGAATGAAATTAGTTAATTAGATGACCCTTCTGAACTTGTCCTATCCAAAATTGGAAGACTATAACGAAGTTCTCTTAGAGGAGAGAGGAGTCTGAGAAGCCCTGTGTGGACGCTCAGCAGACATTTACAGCAGTGGTCTGCAGCAGCCGCCCAGCACTTCCCTGTATGCCTCATTCCAAGTCCAAATCACCATTCTGTAACAAAATTCAACTAAATTTGAAGACACTTAAGGACTCTTTGGATATCATTTTACTAGCTGAAGGCGGTGAAAGGAGCCTTTTATGGGACATTAAATAAGAAGTAGTTATCAATTAGTTAGTTCCCTTTAGTTTATTCTGGAAAACTTTAAGAGCAAATTTGAGTTCCCATTTTCCAAATTGAAAAACTTATGATTTTCTCTGAGTCAAACAGTTGAGGACTCATAAACTTTTCTATGCATAAATAAAACCCACTTTTGTTTTTAACCATAGTAAAAGCAACCTATGTGTATGCATTTCCAGTTACATTGGTTTCTGGAACTTTTTAAAACAAATCATAGTATCAATAATACAAATTTTGGTAGGATAATTATGTTTTGTCTTTCTGCAGTTTGCTGATAAAACTATGGCAGGTACTTTTCCTTTTTTATTTTCCTTTGGTGCTCTAGTCCTTAGCCTGAGGCCATATAAATTAGATAGTTTTTTTTAAAACTAATATATTCCCATTCAAATGTATATAAAGGAAGCAAGGGTTGCACACAGATTGTTCTAATGATGGATTAAGCCCAGATGTGTTCTGTGTTAAGGCTGCTAGCACCTAGTGAACTAAGTTCCCTTTCAAGTTCCTTGAATCAGCATCAGCATGTTTGCAGAAGGCTAAGGCTGTTGTTTAGAGAAAGTCTCAGGAGGGAACAAGGGGCCAGCCGTGAACCCTCACCTGAAGTAGGCCAGTTTTATGTCTCCACTAACAATCCAGAATGGATTCGGTTCTCTTCTGTTTGAAAAGAGAGCTCCCTTTGTCTGTTCTGAGTCCCCTTATGAAATGAGGATTGCTGGAGAGATGGTATTTAAGGTTCCCTCCACACAGCACATGCTGGGAAAATATACCATTATTTGGATGGGACATTCTGTGTGGCTGTTGCAAGCGTTTGCTGATTTAGTGAGAATTTCAAGGACAGTTACCACTTTTTCTAAACAGACGAGGTTTATTACCATTTCTCAGTTTGATTTTATAAAATACGGTTTGTTAGGTTGTCTTTCCATGATCCTCAGGCTGCTAGTTTTTTGGGTTTTGTTGTTGTTGTTGTTGTTGTTGTTTTGCAGCATTTGAAACTGATGAACATATATTTATCTCTGCATATATGCACACACGTGGGAGTGTATGTAGGCCAGAGGACAGCTTCACATGTCGTTCCTTGGCCATTACCCACCTTGTTTTTGTCAGGGTCTCTCACTGGCCAGAAGCTCACCCAGTAGGCTAAGTTGACTGATCTGGGAGCCCTAGAGATGGCCTGGTCTCAGCCTCCCCAGTCCTGTGCAAGCATGTATCACCATATTCAGCTTTAAATGTAGGTTCAGGCTGCAATTTAGTTCTTCATGCATACCAAGCGAGAACTTGGCTCCTAGTGACCATCAGCCATTTCCCTAGGCCAGGAAACAGACTTGCTGCCAGAAAATGAAGACTTTGTACTGAGGGCTGTGTGAACAGGCAAACAATAGGTTTGCAGTGTTGCAGACAGAGGGACTATAGATAGACTCACTGTGAAGAGAGTGCTCGTGAATTACTGAGGAACAGACCCACAGCACAACTTAAAACCGGGAAGAGGCTGCAAAGAGGGTCTGGGAAAATCAGAATTTCTGAGAGAAGTTGATTAGCCAGAAGAGAAAATACAAGTAACAAGCAAGCTATAAAAAGATGCTCAAGTTAGCTGATGATAGAAGAATACAGTGAAATCTACTACTTCACACCCATTGGCCCCCAACTGGGTTTAAAGGCAGCAGCATTGCTGTCGAAGACTGGGGGAGCATGTCTCAATAGTGCAGAGGAATGTCTGGGAACAATTCTGTGGTGACCTGAGAAGGGCCCCTATAGGCTCATGTGTTTGAATACTCAGTCAGCAGCTGGTAGAACTGGAAAGGATTAGGAGGTGTGGCCTCGTTAGAGGAGGCGTGTCACTGGGTGGGCTTTGAGGTTTTAAGAAGCTGGAGCCATTCCCAGCTACCTGTCTCTGCTTTGTGTTTGTGGGTCAGATGTAAGCTCTCAGCTACTGCTCCAGTGTGTCCTGCCTGCTGACCTTCTGCAGTACTCCCCACATGAGGTCCTGGAATCTAACCCTCTGGAACCATGAGTGCCCAATTAAATGAGTTCTTTTGTAAGTTGCCTTGGTCACGGTGTTTTGTTGTTGCAATTGAAAAGTGTCTGTGACAGAGGCTACAGTGGAAATATGGACACTCCTGACCCAGGAGTCATATAGTAGGTCTCCTCAGCCCAAAGACCCTGGTGGGAGGAGCAGTCAGAACAGATCTGAGGACCAGGATCCGCATTAATGAACCTCTGTGACGTAGCAAACAATCCTTACAGTTTCCAACACCTCTTCTTTCCCGTGTGTCTTTGGTTTGCTTCTAGTATGAACCGGCTGAACTTGTAGCTAGAAGATCATTGATGGCCTTACTCACTTGTGAAGCAGCTGGCTGTCTGAACACCAAAATTCTCTAGTTGTCACTAGGGGATGTATGTGATACTACATATATGTTGAAAATGATACCGTGGAAGGTCAAGTGTTTGCAGGAAGGAAGAACATAAATTAAAAGGTTCTAAAATTCTAGGTGCACTCTGATTTCCTTTAAAATCTTGTGTTAATATACTTTAAAAAACAGTAGAAAACTAGGGGAAAGGTATGAGTATTTATCAAGAAACGTATACAAATTGATAACAGACACAAATCGTTGAACGCAAATTTCTGAAAAGTCAAGAAGATATAGATTAAAGAAGCAGGTACTGTGGCTGGGAGTGGTGACACACACTAGTAACCCCAGCGAACAGGAGGGTGAGTCAAATAATGCCAGCTTCTAACACAGCACGACCCTCCCTGTCCCCCCCCCCAAAAAGAGAGAGAGAGAGAGAGAGAGAGAGAGAGAAGAAGAAGAAGAAGAAGAAGAGAAACAGATAAGTACCTAAAGTCTGGAGAGACACATGTATCAAAATATGGAGGCTGGAGAGAGAGCTCAGCAGTTAAGACTGTGTGTTGCTATTGTAGAGGACCCAAGTTTGGTTTCCAGCGCCCACATCAGAAAGCTTACAATCACCTATAACTCCAGCTCCTGGAAATCCGATGCCCTCTTCTGGCCTCTTTTTTTTTAGTTTTTTTTTTTTTTTTTTTTTTTTAGTTTTTTGAGACAGGGTTGCTCTGTAGTTTTGGAGCCTGTCCTGGCACTAGCTCTTGTAGACAAGGCTGGCCTAGAACTCACAGAGATCCGCCTGCCTCTGCCTCCCGAGTGCTGGTATTAAAGTTGTGCACCACCACCGCCCGGCTCTTCTGGCCTCCTTGAGCACTGCACTTAAGTGTACAACACCCACCACCACAAGCTCATAACTAAAAATAAATCATACTTAAAAATAAAAAAAATGATCTTTACAAAATGTAAATAGTGAGTTCTTGTTGATGGTTTGAGTAATTTTTATTTTTTGCTTTTCCTATATTTTTAAAAGTAATTGTGTCACTGTTAAAATATTAGGGAGAGTCATTTACTTTAAAGTGTTTTCAAACAGATATATGATCAGCCAATGCTTAAAGCAAACCTTACTTTTTATCAATTAAGAATCAGGTCAAGAATCAAATGAAAAAAAATAATTTTTATGTTCTAATTTTTCGGATGTAGCACTGTTGACTCTTTGGCTCTCTGTACATTTCCACCAGAGTAGAGCACATATAATCCTATCTGAGTTCGCAGCTCTGTATGTTCCCTACTCTGTTTGCATTTTAAAAATTAAACCACTTACCCTGAGGGAATACTTGGTCCCACTTCACTCTTGCATGTGCGCAGAGCTCAGGAAATGACATCATTAAAAACAAAGCCAAATGTTTAATATGCTACTTAGAGGTAAGAACAACAGTAATTTAATATCCAGGAACCAAGTCTGAGCTGAGGTTTGATTATTGCATTAAACAAATAACAAAGAAAATGTTCCTTTTGAAATTTTAAGTATCATTCATCTTCATGGAAACTGGGGGAAAAGGAAACTCTAATTTAGGAAGAAGGAAGAAAAAGAAAGAGGAAGAGAGCCTTTGAAACATATACATAAGACCTGTACCCATTATACAGAATGGAAAAGCTGAGGAACAAGATGCGCTGTAATATGAGGGCGCACAGCTGGAGAGTCTCAGAAATCACGGGAGTCACAGAGTTAACAGTCCTCAGCAGAGCCTCACTCTGCCAGATAGTGTTTTCTCCTATGTAAGAAAGGAGAAAGAACTAGGGGTGCAGAGCCAGAGATGAATAGAAATAGAGAAGAGGAAATAGGGGCCTTGTGGCCCTGTGTATCTCAAACAGCCCGGTCCTATTGGTCAAATGGCTCAAGATTTGTGTGATGATCCTAATTGTTCAGTTGCTGCTAGGACCCATATTTGTGTCTAAAACTTGATGGTATGGAAATGGTGATTCTTACAGTATTTAATACTCCGGTGAAATGACAGGTTGGTGGCACCAGAGTGGGCCTGTCTAGAGTTTCAGAACACCAAATCAGGAGACATCAGAGCACTGTATCCTGTTAAAGATGCGGAGCCTATTGGTCCCAATATAGCATACGTAACCAGACAGAATGGCGGAAGCTGCTGGGGTGACGAACTCTGACAGGACTCCAGCATTTGGAGACACCCTCAGAAATACACTCACCATGCAGGAAAACAGGCCGTCCCCCAAGTCCGAGACAAGCCCCTGACTTTCAAGGACGAAGAACATCTGGCAGGTGGGATATGGAGCTCACACTGCTGGTCCTGAATTCTTTGAGGATATTTTGGTATTGCTGGTACAGGAACGTAGTAATTATTAGATAGGTTTGAATTATGCTCCAAGACTGAACACAGAGTAAGCTGATAAAGAAGATACCTTCAGTACCTTCATGGCTTAGTCTCCTCATCAATAAAATAGGATTAATAGAGTATTTACTGTGAAAATTAATGAAAAAAATGTAAGAAAACGTTGAGCAGTGTTCCTGGGTCAGGTAACTACTCAATAAATAAATTAATAACCCTAGCAGCCAGCAGTAACAATATCAGAATGCTGGAACATGATGAGAAGCAAAGGTTAGTGCCATTTGAAAACACTGGGAAATACAAAAGAAAAATGGCCACAGTGCTTTCTCCAGTGGAGGGATGGACAACAGCACCATTCTTTATAAGCACAGAATGGTGAGGCTGGAAAACTCCAGACGTGATCTCACCAGAGCCACCGGCCTCACACAGAAGGGAGCGCAGGCTCCAACACTCTCGATGAGCAAAGCCGTGTACTGTTGACTTGGCAGAGCCCAGCCATCACAGAAAAACACTGGGAAGTGTAACCACATATGACTTTTATAAGACTCTGCTTTATGCAATATTTAATACCAGAGTTTAATAAGTGCTACCCACATGAACGCTGGGAAATAGGTGGAAAGGAATTGGTCAGAAAGTGCTAAAATCAAAATATGATGTTATGGTATCTGACAACATATTCTTAGCTGCAGGGTGACTCTTAATTAATATGCAAATCGCCCTTCAATCACCGCAGTGGAAATGTACTGTTCGAAGAACTAGGCTTGAGTTTTTAGGTTTCGTTCTTTTGGAGGACTGTTCTCTTTTATAAATAATATTCATGAGATGATTGTGCCAAAGTTAAATGGAAGAACTGCCGTTCCTGGCAGCTTATTTCTATGATCTAAAAATGTAAAGTAAAACCAAGGAGAGATTTAAAAAAACAAGCTGTATCGTTCATAAAGCTATCTCTAAAGACGTAAGCTTTGTGATGAAGAACGCACAGCGCTTGGTCCGTGACTCTGAATGGCAGCGCTGGCTGTGATTCCATTGCCCTCTCAAAGG